>NC_087451.1:26294986-26594986 GCF_036321535.1 Camelus dromedarius
GACAGGCATTGCCGGGGGCGCCTGGGGAAGCTGACCAGAGGTTGCTGGTGGGCAGGGGCAGTGTCACTAAAGGATGTGTCTTGTCAGGTGAAACCCTCCAGGTGACTTTAAGTTAAGAGCACACAGACAGCTGCGGACACACACTTGGCTGCCACTGGCTGCCGTATCGCTTCATGGCCCAGAAGACTCCCCGTGGAACACTGCTGGTCTGGGATAGCCGGGGGGTGGGCACTGACGGGCCAGAATGCAGTGCACTTAGAAAACATCTAGCGCAGGTGGTGAGGACGTAAAAACAAAACAGTTCTTGTGTTTCGAAATAGACTTTTACCTGGTAATTCCCTCTTCTGCCCTGATGACAGGCACTATCCAGTGTCAGCCTCCGTTGTGCCACTGTGTGCTGATGATGTGCCTTGGTTAGAGATGGTGTTAGTGCCTTAATTTCAGAAGGCGAGGCAGATTTTTTTTTTTGCTTTAAAAAAAATTCCAAAAGAAGGATATACTGGAAGAAATTCAGATCTCAGCCTTATTAAGTAAACAGTGAGAGCAGTTTCGTCCTCAGACCGCAGCGCAGATGCACCGAGCTTCCATGCTCCCGACCGGTGTTCCCCTCAGCAGACCCAGGTGGGTCACTGTGAAAGCAGTGTTGCAGAGGGGGAGGGTACAGCTCAAGTGGTAGAGCGCATGCTTGGCACCCAAGAGGTCCCGGGTCCGATCCCCGGTACCTCCACCAAGCAGAACTCAGTGAAGAAACCTCATTACCTCCCCCTCAGAAAGCAGTGTTGCACAGACCCTCACGCGCTTACAGGAGTGTTTCTGTGGAGTCATTCTCAGGAGAGGTGCCTTCCAAGCTCAGCGTCTTGGGCTTCGTTTTGAAATATTTGGGCTGATTTGGTTGTGGTGGTTTTCAGTTCTTAACCTTCATAAATCCACGTGAAAGAAAGTGGATGGAGATGGGTTGGGGATACTTGCAGGCCACGATTCCGATGAGGCTTATGTCCAGAACATACAAAGACGTCTTATGTTCAACAATAGAAAAACTAGAACTTCTAAATGGCAATGGATTTGAATGCACATTTCTCCAAAGAAGACATACAGGTGGCCAAAAGCATCAGGGAAGTGCAGATGAAAACCACAGTGTGATGTCAGTTCACAGCAGGATGGCTGAAACTGGAGAGACAGCCAGCTGTGAGTGCTGATGTGCACGTGGAGAATTTGGAGCCCTGGTGGTTGCCGGTGGGGGTGTCAGAGGGTGTGGCAGGTTAAATGCAGTCTCCACGTGGCACAGCAGTGCCACTCCCAGGAGTGCGCCCAGGAGCAGAGGGCCAGCGTCCACGCACAGTGGCAGGATTCCTGAGGCCAGAGGGTGGAAACAGCCCAGGTGCCCGTTCACTGAATGAACAAAACGTGGTCTCTCCGTACAGTGGGGTGGGGCGCCCACATGGGTGAGCCCCAAAACGAGCCACTGAAGCCGTTCACAGAGCCCACACGGTGCCCTTTGGGTGAGGACATCTGGGAGCTGTGCAGGAGGGGAGCGGGGCCGGGGAGGGGAGGTGGCTGCTTGGGAGTCTGGGGCTTCTCTCTAGGGGGTGAGAATGCTCAGAAATTAGGAGTGGTGCCGGTTACCCAACGTGGGGAAAACACCAAAGCCCAGTGAATTGTGTGTGTTCCAAGGGTAAAGTCTATAGCCTGTGAATTATGTCTCAGTAAAGGTGTTACAAAAAATAATAGGACATTTTGCTTAAGTTCTTTTTTAAGTTAAGTGAATTAGGTGAGTCGATGAAATACGAAGCTCATTAGGGCACCCCGTGCGCTTGGCTCGCCGTGGGGAGCGCTGCCCTCACGCCCCCCCCCCCCCCCCGCAGGCCATCGCCACCCCTGCCATGGCCGTCAGCCACATCATGCTGGAGTCGTACAAGAAGTACATCCTGGTCTCCCTGATACTGCTCGGCAAGGTGCAGCAGCTGCCCAAGTACACGTCTCAGATCGTGGGCAGGTTCATCAAGGTGAGGTGTAGGCGCAGCTGCTCCCCTCAGTGACGTGCTCTGTGTGCGGAGCTGTGCTGTGCACGGGTCTGCCGTTCTCCCTCCCAGCCCGACGGCAGCACCGGGCAGCAGGTATCTGCTGGGGTCACAGCCACGGGCCTGGCGGGTCCCTGCTGCCTTCTGTCCCGGGCGGCGGGTTTCCCCTGTCTGGACCCCGAGCTCTGCTCACCGAGCCTCTGTTTTCACTTGAGGACGTGACTTAATTTTTTCTTTTTTGATCATACGTGCTCATGGTTTTTTGTTTTTGTTTTTTACATTGAGGTCACAGTCATTTTGAGAACAATCTTATGCCGATCCTCCTTGTACAAAACTCAGAATTTCCAGAGATCTCTGAAAACCACCCTGTGAGAAGACCCCTGTGCTGTCTGTTGAGGACAGCCAGTGCCGTCCTCCCCCCAGGAGACCCTGTGGTGGCTGGGGCTCCGGCTGCCGAGGCACAGGTGGGGGAGGGGGCACGTGAGCTGTCCCCTGGGCCCCATGGCGGGTTGTCCCCGTGGCCCTCGAGTGACTCGTTTTAGAAGGAGCACTTTTATGAAGTGGCATCCTCCTGACGCGGCACCGTCCGCGGGAGCAGTGGTTTGTTCGTGGCGACAGCAGCGATGGCAGGGAGCAAACAGGCTCGGAACAGATACAGGTTTGGGGCCGTGTCTGCCTGTGCTCCTCAGGGCCGCCCAGCTCCCTCAGGCCTGTGCCGGCCCTGGGATCGCCTGTACCCGTTCTGACCGCAGCGTGCTGCGGGGTGGGGGGCAGGAGGGAGCCCGGGAGCTGGGCTGTGCTTGCCTGCCTCCCAGTGCAGCTCCCGGAGAAGAATCGGGGCTCGGTGGGGAGAAAAGCCCTGCGTGCCCTTCCGGGTTCGCGCTCTGCTGCAAGGTTGTGGGTTTTCAACAATAAACTGCTCCACAGTGAGTCTCTAAAGCAGGTGTTTGCTTTGGGTGAGTCACAGCTCGTCAGGCGGCAGCAGGATGAAGGGCTGTCCGTGTACTGGCTCCAGACGTGGTGCTGTGTGTTCTGCTTCCTGTTCAGATTTCATTCCTGACTCTGTCTGGTTTCCTCCTGCCCTCAAACCTGCAGCCTCTCAGCAACGCGTACCACGAGCTGGCACAGGTCTACTCCACCAACAACCCCTCGGAGCTGCGCAACCTGGTGACCAAGCACAGTGAGACGTTCACCCGCGACAACAACATGGGGCTGGTGAAGCAGTGCCTGTCCTCTCTGTACAAGAAGAACATCCAGAGGCTGACCAAGGTGCGGCTGCTGGGCGGCTGCGCCCAGCCCCTGCCTCCCCTGCGCCCAGCCTTCCCCCCCCACCCCCCTGCCCCACGCCCGGCCTCCGTCTCCCCGCGCCTGTCGTGCTCGGGAAGCGGGTGCAGGGATGAGGTGCGGCAGGGTCGCAGTCCTGAGGACTCGGCGCGTTTCTTAGACTTTGACGTGCATGTTTCAGTCTAGCGCAGGGGATTTGAGAAGCGGACAGGTGACAAGGAGGACAGGTAGGCAACGTGGCTTGCCTGGGAGGCAGGGAAGGCAGCCCGAGAGAGGTAGACAGCCTTGGGGGCAGAGGGTGACGCTCTGAGCTGGCCTGCCCTCTGCGTGGGCATGTGTGCCCTCAGGCCAGGGTCACATGGCCACGTGCAGTTCAGCTGTGGGAGGTCAGCCTGTGTAGTTTTTATTTTCACGATGAAAGTAAACCTGATCGGTTTTGGTCATAGGAAATGTGCTTATTACGGAGGGTTCACGCAATACAGGAAAGCGTAAAGGGAAACGGAGCCCCGAGAGCCAGGAAGGTGGGGCTGCAGGTGGTAGGACCCTGCGGAGGAGGGGGGGCAGCAGCTCAGGGCTGGGGGACGTGGTGACCGCACACCCTCTGCCCTGGGGCGGTGGGGGGACAATGGTGGCTCTGACAGCGCCAGGGCCTGGAGAGGCTGGTGGGGGGCCGAGGAGGGCGTGCTGGACGGAGTAACTGTGGCCTCCTGACTAAGATCAGCAGAGGCGTCGTAAAGCTGGCTTGTAGGAGGGAAATGAAGAGGAGGAAGAGAAGGCAGCTAGAGAGCTTGGAACGGCTACCGCTGTCAGCCGGAGCGAGGCCAGCGCGACCCACAGGCCGGAAAGCCCGGCCCTGAGAGCTTCGAGGTCGCCGGCAGCCTGGCTCCCCACAGGGTTTTCTGTTTGTCCCGGTGCTCTAGGTAAACTCCTGTCCCCCCGCCAGGAGGACCCCTGGGAAACAGCCACACCTGTACGCAGGAGATTAGTGCTGGGAGTTCAGATGAAAAATCAAAACGTTAACGGGTACGAGACAGTGCATGTTGAAAATAGCGTTAAATTGCAGAGTGGCAGATAAAGGCGAAATGAAGAGTTAGAACTTGAGGAATCTCGTGAGTCGGCATCACTGCAAACGTCAGTGGCTGTCTTGCAAGGTCGGCAGCCTCGGGCCGTCGTGTGGAGCAAGGTGACGGTGTGGAGGGAGGAGCCCGGGTGGGGGGTGCAGCTTTCTGTCGTGGGCTAGATAAACCCAGAACAGGGGCTGCCCAGACACGAGGGTCAGTCCAGGGCTGGGCAGGGCCCTGCGGCCACCAGTGTCCTGGGTCCTGTGCGTGCTGCCTCACTGTTGACTGGGGGCCGCTGGGGCGGGGCCGCTGCAGGGTGTGGCCTCGTGTCCCCGAGAAGAGTAACAGAAGGGGAAAGGCGAGGACGGCCTAGCCTGGCAGGCCGTCTCGTTCTGACTCAGAAGGAGAGGAATCAGGAGCTCTCAGAAGTCTCAGCAGGTGTGCCGGTGTCGGTGTTGGGGACTGGCGGCATGTCCCAGGGCATGGCTGGCTGGAGGGCAGCTGTGGGCAAGGGGTCATCACGTGGGGTCAGGCCTGCGCTGTACTGATGTTCGGTGGGCGTTTCTCTGGATCCCCTCCCCCTCCTGTAGGTGTAGACACTCCCGTGTTCTGCGCCTGCTCTTGGTTCGGTGCTGTCACCGTTGCCATGGCAGCATGAGCCGGTGTCCTGGCGACCTCTCACGCACTGTGTTGCTCAGGAGCTCGTCCTCTGCTGGCCAGCCCTCTTCTGACAGGCGTGCGTGTGGAGGTTCCTACTTACTGTGAAGTAGGAAACATGATAGTTCTGTGTGTTTAGAAACGCTCTCTTTTGAGTCCTCATCGAGTTAAAGCCCTTGGGCACCTCTTGCAATTAACAATACTTCCATTTCTGGGGGGTGCTACTCTCCGAACTAAAGTATACGTGTAGTTTTTGGTCACTGGCTTATCCAGAATTTTCAGCATCACTCTCTCGAGTGCCTGCTCAGAAGCTGCTGTCGTGGTGACCGTCACCACCTGCCCTAGAAAGGGAGCTCGCTCTCTGAGTGTGCTCCTGAAGGGGTGTTTTCACGCGGTCCCAGGTGGACCTGCGGTGAGCTCTGGTCTCCTTTGAACCCCTCATCTGTTGACACGTTTTAGCGTTGAACTTTGAAGGATAAATATGGTTTTTTTCCAGTATTATATTCTTTAAAGGTGATACATTGATGGTACAGAGTTCAGAGATAGAGCAGTCTCCGGCCAGTCCCTCTACCCCAGCCGCCCTTTCTCTTCCCCGGAGGCAGCCAGCATTCCAGTTTCTTGAGCCCCTTCTGGAGGTCACCTGGGTACCTGCGAGCGCATCGTTCGCGCGTGTGCCGCTCATCTGCAGGCTCCCTTCCCTTCGCAGGCGTGAGCACTGTGGGCCCTGCCCTGCCTCCTCCTCTGTGTTTAGTGTAAGCGTAGCTCGGGCCCTTTCTCACGTCATCACCCCTCCACAGCCGCAGAGCGGTCCTCTGTGTGACTGTGCTGCACTGGCGAACCTGGCTTCGCCGTCGCACATGGAGGCTCCTGTCCTCTCCCACTGGGGGCGGCCCTGTGCATCTGTCAGGAAGCCTGTGCGGGCTTCTCTCTCACGTCATCACCCCCCTAGGAAGCTCTCAGGTCATCTGCACAGCAAAGAACTGTTTTGTATAGTCATGAAAAGCAGTTTTCAGTGGCTCAGTGCAACTCTGCATGTTTAATGCAGTTTCTTCCGTCAGTGCTTCTACTTGTGATTGATTAGCTTCTGAATTTCAGACCTTTTTAACGCTGTCGTTGCAAGACATGGCGAGTCGTGTGCAGTTATCTGGGCCTCAGGAGGCAGAAAAGTACGTCCTGCACATGGTAAGTGTGTTTACATTTTTCAGAAGTTCGTGGATTCTTTCCTTGTGAAAGTAGCAGGCGTTCATTATGGAAAATATAAAGCAGGAGAAAGGGGACGTCCACTGGGCGTGTTTCTTGACTTCCTCTCAGTCTGGGGCGTTGTCGGGTCACATGTGCTCACGTCGTGTGCACGGCTGTGTCCCGTTTGTGCTCATTGTTTGTGTTCTCGTTGGCGGAGACTTCGTAAGCACCACTTGCAACACTCATGAAGTGTTCGACGTGCACAGAGGCACCGAGCAGCGCTGCCCACCTGCTGGCTGGTGACGAGGGCACAGACCAGTGCCTCCCGGAGGGCCAGCCCGGCCCTGCTGCCCCAGGACAGCCCGGCAGCTCAGCCGGGTGACGGTGGCCTGACTCGAGCCCTCAGCCCTCACGCACCGCGCTCAGACCCAGCTTCGACGTCCAGATGTCTCCAGTACACCTGACATCCCATCCGCTTCCCAGTTTCACATGCTCGCTCCCCAGTTTGGTTAAATGACTACATGGCAACACTCCAAGCTGAAATAGCATGATCTCCCTGCCTGTTCAGATGTAAAGGGCGTGGCTCTGACCTGAGCCACCAGAAGCAAACCCAGGTCCTCAGCCCAGGGCAGGCACTCTCCTTGTGTGCGGAGGGCACTCTGCCTTTTCCTCCCAGTGACCGCCCCGCCCCCCCCGTGGTCTCAGGGGCAGTGCCCGTCGGGATTAGGAGTGACAAAAGTACTTTCAGCTGTGATAACGGAGCGCCTTCTTTCTGTGGTTCAGCTTGCCAGTGCCTGGAGGTGTTTCAGCCTCACCCTCAAAACAGGAACACCCCCCAGACAAACAGAACCCGTCCGACTTCACCAGCCTCTGAGTGCCTGCCGGGGGCATGTGCTATCCCAGGGCTCCGCCGAGTGGGTCACCCTGGACCCTGGTCTTGCCCAGCGGCGGGAGGGAAGGGGTGTGCGAGTGGCGAGGACACGGCCAGTGGAATGCTCAACCGACACGGACAGGCCTGGACAGGCTCTGGCTCAGCCGGGGTTTCGTCTGCAGGGGATACGTAGCATTTGTCAGGGCCAGTGTCTGAGGATGTTTCTGCTTGTCAAGCTGGGGTGCTGCTCCCCTGGCGGCAGGGCTCAGGGGTGCTGCTCGACCCTGCAGGGCAGGGGACAGACCCCACGAAGAATCGTCTGGCTCACAATGTTAGCACTGCCACGCTTGGAAAATCCTGCCCTAGAGGGTAAAGTTTAGAAAGGCAGGGATTTTCCTTTTCTTTTAATTAAACTATTTTTCTAGAGCAGTTTGAGGTTCATAGCAAAATTGAGGGGAAGGTACAGTGAGCCCCACAAATCCCCCGCCCCCCATATGCATAGCCTCCCCCACTGTTGGGACCCCCCCCCGATGGAACGTCTGTTACAGCGGCTACACCTGCATCAGCAGGTGTGTGGTCATCACCCAAACCCCGAAGTTCGCACCAGGGCTCATGCTTGGTGCTGTACGTGCTGTGGGTTTGGACGCAGCTCAGGGACACGTGTCACCATCACTGCTCTGCCTTGTGCTCCACCTGTTCACCGCCCCCACCCCGGTCTCATGGACCCCGCGGTTTTGCCTTTCCCAGAACGTCACGCAGTAGGAGCCGTGCAGCGTGCAGCCTTCTCAGACCTGCCCCAGCCCTCCCTGTGGCCAGAGAGGTGGCTGCTTTCCTGACCTCTGACATCTTTTTCAGTCGTGTCCTACTCTTGAGCTCTGTAATGAAAGGACACACATTTTGGGTCCAGTTTTTTTTGCTCGACATTATGAGATTCGTGCACTGTGTATAGAGTTGTGGTTTATTCGTTTCAGGGCCACGGTGAGTAAAGCTTTCTGTTCTCACTACGAGGACGTTCGCGTTGTTTCCAGGGGTAGTTGTCACAGAGAGCGCTGCTGTGGTGAACCAGGCCTGCGTTTCCTCTTGGCGTATTCCGTTCACTTCTTGTAGACACAGCTTTCACGCCTTTAGTTCAGTGTGTCAGGCTGGCGTCTGTTTCCTTAAGTAGCACCCGTCCCTTCTAGGCAGCTCGGCTCCACTGTGACCGGTGGACTCATTGCTGTCACCCGTGGAATAATTTGTTAGGAACAGCAAACCTGTTTGGGATTTTTTGGCTTCCTACTTTTTCCCTTCATGGACAGGCTCTGGCTACAAGGGTCAATCAAATAAATCCCCAGTCATTCACGCAAGCGAAGACCGCAGACCTTGGCGCCGCCTTGGAGTCAGCACTGGCGGCAGAGTTTTCTTGAAGCATCAGAAGATTGTTCCTACTGAAATGAAAGTGTGTTAGGGTTTCATTTTTTTTTTTATTTTTATTTTTTTTACTTTTTTTATATTGAGTTATAGTCAGTTTACAATGCTGTGTCAAATTCCAGTGTAGAGCACAATTTTTCAATTATACATGAACATACATATATTCATTGCCTCATTCTTTTTCGCTGTGAGCTACCACCAGATTGTGTGTATTCCCCTGTGCTACACAGTATAATCTCTTTTATCTAGTCTACATATGCCTGTCAGTATCTGCACATTCTGAACTCCCAGTCTATAGGGTTTCAGTTTTTAAAACGCAAGGGTGCAGTGTAAATGATATCTCACTGAAATTGTTTGAAGATGCAGACACTTTGAAAACATTCCGCACACTGTGTGGTTCCACTTCTGTGAGATGCCCCAGCAGGCAGATCCACGGGGCTGAAGGCCAGTCAGTGGTCGCACATCTGAAGTATAAAGAAATGGCACCCAGTTGTTCGCTTTAAGGTGGTTAACTTACATTATGTGAATTTTATCTGAGAAAAATGAAAGGAGGGGTGTGTGTGTGTGTGAGACCCCTTTGCATCTGTACCGGCACCTAGGACATAATAGGTGCTTGATAAATACCTGTTGAATAAACAGGTGGTACTTAAAATACACATACATGTTTGGTTGGTTGGTTGCTTTCCCCGTGACGTTTGTATTTGAACACTCCATACTCACATAGTGTTCAAGCCTAAACTGCTTTCCTGATTTCTCTCTTACAGATAGAAGATGGCGAGATTTTTGCAAGTATTAATCAGAAGGACGGGATGGTCAGTTTCCACGATAACCCTGAGAAGTACAATAACCCCGCCATGCTTCACAGCATCGACCAGGAGGTGAGGGCGAGCCCCAGGCTGTCCTGCCGGGCGTTTGCCATGTTGCACCTGAGACGCTGCCTCTGTTCCAGGGCCACTTTAGTTTTAAATACAAGTAGTTCCCAACTCGTTTCTAAGAACATTTTATTTCCTAGAAAGTTAACTTGGCAGTGGACTGCTTGAAACTGCCAGATGTGTGGCTGCAAGCAGATGGTGGGCTGGAGTTCTCGTCCCGCTCGCCGCAGCCTGCTCCTCTCCCGGAGCACTTGAAGGGTCTTGTCATTAGCACAGTCTTGTTCACACCCCACCGTCACTTACAGCACTGTGCCTCGTGTCTTTGGTGAGCCGTGTCTGGAGTTCCGGGTTGGAAGGTCAGGAAACCTCGCTCTGAGGAAGCGGGCGGCAGAGAGGGAGGCCATCCCGAGGGTCTCGCTGGGCAGCAGCCGTGGCGCCTCTGCGCCCTCTGCGGGGTGCTGTGCTGCGCGCCTCTGGTTCTGGACGTGGGTTGGGGGTGTGTGGGCGGTCTGTTTCCCACCTGCGATCAGGGAAACGGACTGGGCCAAACGTTAGGTCTCACTAGGAAACCTACAGGCAGCGCATGCCAGTACAGGGTGTCTCCACAGTCCTTGGTTGGTACTTTAAAATTTTAAGAAACTCGAGAACTGGAAGGTTTTTTTGGTGACTCACTTGATGGGAACTGTCCCCTGAAATGGTGTCTAGTCTTCACGCCCCTTAATGTGAGCGTTTCTAGGCCTCACCGCGGAAGACGCTGATGCGTGTGATGACGGCGTGCTGCGCCGGGCCCTGCCGGGCTGTTGGCTAACAGACAGCACTGTCCTGTGTTCACATTCTGAATCCAACAAACTCTGACCGGAAAACCCGTGCAGCCTCCAGGTTGCGAACCTGTCGCTTGGTGTGCGTGGTCTAGGCTGGAGGGTGTGACTGCCCTGAGCCCTGCCCGGCGCACTCACCTGCCGTCCCCCACGCAGATGCTCAAGTGCATAGAGCTGGACGAGCGGCTGAAGGCCATGGACCAGGAGATCACCGTGAACCCCCAGTTTGTGCAGAAGGTGCGGGGCCCCTGGTGGGGAAGGATTGGGGCCCACCAGGAAAGTGAGCCTGGTTTCAGGTTGAGTGTTTACTTCCCAGAGCTCTTGGAAATCCCAGGAGTAAAGTTCACAGACGAGTGCTGACTAATGCCAGCGTTCAGGCTCCGGGCTGGGAGTGTTTGGGACGTGTCGGGGTCCCTGGGGTGGCCTGCCCTGAGTCGCATTCAGGGTGACGTCCTCTGGAGGAGCGGGTGCTGGGTGCTGGTGGGAAGCCCTCGACCAGGGCAGCCGTGAACACTGCCTCTCCCTCCTTTGCAGAGCATGGGCTCACAAGAGGATGATTCAGGAAACAAACCATCCAGTTACTCCTGAGGCCAGCGCTCGTCCTGCGTTAGAGGGAAACTGTCCCTCGGCCGGTGGCAGGTGTCGGGAGGGCAGCAGGAAGGACCAGCCACTTCGCCTGGATCCTGCCACGTTACATTTTGTTTTGACATCTTCAGTCCTGTGTGCTTTCAGAGAACCATTCTCTCTGCAAAGAAAGGAAAAAATTTTCAAACTTTAAAGCTTGTGGATTTATTTATCCTCAGATTAATGTTGTTATTGCATTAAATCTGCTTTTTTGTTTTAAATTATTTGAACATTGGTGTGTCTTCTGTATTACTTTTTTTCCCCTCTGAGAAGTTTTTAAAGAATACACTGTGACCAGAAATAGCTTTTAGAAATTATTGGAAGATTTGAATCTAAAGTTGATTTCATTTGCCTTTAAAAAAAGGAGAAAGAGAAAGGCAGGCGAGGCCGCCAGGCAGAGGCTGACGGTTTAGAAGTGACGGGCGGTTGAGAGACGTGTGAGTCGCGAGTAACAGGTGTCGTGTGCTTTCTGGCCTTCGCTGCGCTGCACTCCTCTAGTCTCAAGAAGGGCTTTTTGTTGTGAAACAGATGCCAGACTTTCCTGCTTTTCTCCTGGAAGCATTTTCTGTTAATCTGCACGGCTGCATTTGGATGTGTCCAGGGTTGCTCCCTTCAGACCCTTGAAGTGCGTCCCCACAGGTTCGCCTCGCTGGCCCCGCCATTCTGGGGAGGCTTTGTGAAGCGTGGTCAGTTTAAACTGGAATTTGGTCCTTGAAGAACGTTTCTCTCTTGCTGGTAACGTTCACTTTTTCAGGTGTGTCACGTTGTGTAGTCAGTCACGTTTTCTTCATTTACAAAAAGAAACTCTGACACCTCGTGCCTAAAAGGTCGCCCTGATGGGCTTTGGGGTCACGGGCTTCATCGTGACGACAACTCCTGTGCTGCCAGGAGGCGGGCTAGGGCTGGCCCGACCCCGGCCCCGACAGCTCGGCCCGAGTGAGGGCTGCCGTGGCCTCCGCGGCCGTCCAGTCTGCACACGTGCGCTGCGTGGGAGGGACACGCTGCCGCCGCGCCTGGGCTCCCGCCTGAGTGGTCACCAGAGCCGTTTGCGTGAGTAGCTAAGACTTGCTTTCAGTTAATTCTCAGCAGCACATCACACTCACGGCACCTGCAGCATTTTGGTGGGGCCCGGAGATGGTGAGTGTGCACCTAGGGAGTGAGGGCATCTGAGGCCCTAGGCTGTGGCCCGGGCTGGGGCTTCACTGGTGGACTCAGGCTGGTGACTTCTCTAATTTTAATTGTTTTAGGTTTAATTTTGGGTGGAGGTAATTAGGTTTGTTTGCTTGTTCAATTAATTAATTAAACGGAGGTGCTGGGCGTTGAACCCGGGACCTCGTGCGTGCTTAGCACGTGCTCTACCACAGAGCTCTGCCCTCCCCGACCCTGGGGGCTTTTCAAGGTTGTCTTTTCGTGGTAATCTCAAATGTTAATAAATACTCTGGATTTATGAGAATAATTCATTTCCCTCAGAATTTAATACTTGTATTTCCATTTGTGTTGGTGCCATGTGAAGCCCCCCAAGGGACAGTGTTCAACTTTCAGTATAGACTTTTTTAGAAGAGTATGCTTGGTCTGAGAGATCTCCAGTTTGGGATTGTCGATGAAAATAATAAAAAATCAAGAATAAGAACAAAAGTTTTATTGGAGCCAGTCTGAGGACCAGCCCTGAAGCCTGCTTCCCAGATGACTTTGAGAAACTGCTCCGGAGATGTGATTTCGAGCACAGTTTTATATCTTGTCAGAACAAAGAACACTGAACAAGTCAGGGGTACATTTCTTCAAGGTTTCAAAACAAAACAAAACAAAAAACCAGATCTGCACATACATAGGACTCAGCGTGGCCTGGGCACCTGGGACTGGAGTCTTGTCGTCGAAGGAGGACCAGCACTGGCGTCCCAGGAAGAGGGCACTGAATCTTTATTTTTGACATGGACACTCTACTTCTGGCCAGTGTGCCCTTTTCTTTACTAATTAAAGCAGATGGACTGTGTATGTTTGATAGGCCACAAACAGGCTATTTTAGCATAAAATTCAAGTGAACTCATGTATAAGCCAGAATGACTTCCCTCTATCTCAATATGTGAAAATTAAATTCCTTTATCAAGATATACTGGCGTAAGGTATTCTGTAAAGAAACATCTGGTTGCATGTTTTTGAAGTGGCTGTCGATGTTTTCTGAGCCAAAGAATAGTGGGCAAGAAAGGAATGGAATTTTTCTGCCCTGCATGGAAGGCACCTCCTTTATTTCGTTTAGTAAATTGAAATCCCAAACGAAGCTGGAGAGTAGAATGTTACTGTAAAAGATACCAACTCGCCTTAGTAACAGAATAATGCCTGTGTAATCTAACCAGGGAAAGATACTTTTACTTCTCCAGCAAATAGTTTGGCAGGGGGGAAAGCTAAGTCTTGGCTTTCTAAGCACGCTGAACTGCTGGACCTTCCTTGTTCAAGTTCTCTCCTCCATGCCAGTGGTCAAGTTGTATTCTAATTCTCTCCTGTTACTTGCTTTTCAAAGATGCAGTTTTGGACTTGGACGTTTTATGTTTCTGGGTTGCAATGTGAAACAATAGCCAATTTATAGAAGAAAACCATTATTTGCAGGTATGTCTGAGCAGTTGCAAGGGGCCCAGAGAAAATAAACGACTGGGTGAGATTCTTGTGAATAGGAAAATGTGATGGCTGGCTACTCTTTAGGCACTTAAATTACTTAATGGTGGTGAACAAAAGACAAAATCCTATCTGTAGCCTTTCCTAAAATCAAAAGCTGAAGCCAGAGACCTTTCACTAATTGTAAAAGGCATTTAATAAGACTGGAATCATAATAGTCTGTAGAAGTATATCATTAGACTAAAAAGTAACCACTTGGGATTTAACAAGTAGCTAGTGTTATATTAAATCGCCAGCTAATAGGCAGCTAGTATTAGATTAAACACACACACAAAAGCTGTCAGTTGAATTTTTTTTTCTTGTGGATGACATTTTTTTAAATAGACTTTATTCTTTTAGAGCAGTTTCAGGTTCACAACAGAATTGAGCAGAAAATACAGAGTTCACACATAGCCCTCCCCACCCACACATACATACTCCCCTACCCTCAACATCCCCCATCAGTGTGGCATATTTGGTACAATCGATGAACCAACATGGGCACATTATTATCAGCTAAAGCCTATAGTTTACATTAGGGTTCACTCTTGATGTTGTACATTCTGTGGGCTTTGACAAATGCATAATGACACGTATCCACTATAGTACCATACAGAATAATTTCATTGCCCTAAAAATCCCTTGTGCTCCATCTATTCATTCCTCCCTCCCTCTCCCCAAACCCCTGGAAGCCATGATCTTTTTATTGTTTCTGTAGCTGTGCCTTTTCTAGAATGTTATTTGGTTGGAATCGTACAGTTTGTAGCCTTTTCACACCGGCTTCTTTCATTTAGTAATATGTCTTTTAAGTGTCTTCCATGTCTTTCATGGCTTGATCTTTTTTTTTTTTTGCTGCACATATATTTTAAAATTTACATATATGTACTGTTCATTGTTTCTAAGAACGTTTAGAGCTTTAGTTTTTTAAACTTACATAGTTATCAAGCGAATAAAGCCAACCATAAAACAAGAATTAATTAAAAAAGATACGTACATCCCCGCTATTAACAGCAACATTATTTATAACTGCCAAGATATGAAAGCTTCCTAAGTGCACACCAATAGATGAATGGATAAAGAAGGTATGTAATAGAACACAACTCACCCATAAGAAAGAAGGGTATTTTGCCATTTGCAGCCCTTCATTCACTTTTTTTCCACTTCAAACCCAGAATTTTATAACGGGCATAAATATTTCCATTGCATCAAAAACAACAAAATACCTAGAAATAAACTTGACCAAAGAGGTTACCTATACTCTGAAAACTGCAAAACATTGATGAAGGAAATTGAAGATGATACAAAGAAATGGAACGACAGCTTGTGCTCTCGGATTGGAAGAATCAACACTATCAAAATGGCCACATTGCCCAAAGCAGCCCACAGCGTCATCGCAGCCCCCGTCAAAATACTCACGACACTCCTCACAGAACTAGAACAAACAAGTCCAAAATTTATAAGGAACCACAAAAGACCCCGAGCAGCCAAAGCGATCTTTCGTAGGTTTTTTAAAACTTTTTGTTCTCTTTTCTTACGGTTTGATGACTAGAGAAGGTCCTTTAACATTTGTTATAAGGCTGGTTTGGTGGTGCTGAAATCATTTAGCTTTTGTTTATCTGTGAAGCTTTTGATTTCTCCATCAAATCCAAACGAGAGCTTTGCCGGATAGAGGCCCTCCCGCAGAAGTGAGAGTTCTAAGCCCCAGGTCAGGCTCCCAGGCCTCCGGTTCCAGCATTGAAGTTTGTTTATATTTTTAGAAAACCGGACACGCTGCTCCAATGGGGAGGCAGGGAGTGAGTGGCGCATGCGCGCTCCTGCCCCGCCTCCCTCTGGCGTCGCGCGGTTCTGACGTCACCAGACGGCCGCCTCCCGCCCCGCCCCCTGCCCGCGCGCTCCATCGACGGCTGGTTCTATCAGAAAGTTAAAAAAAACTAACGGTGAAACCAAAAGGAGTCGTTGCGACGTCCTCTTTCTTTTTTTCTTCGCTGTGGACTGAGTCCTAATATGGCTATTTTACCGTCAAACCTCTTTTTAAAAATTTTAAATTAAGCCACCCCCTTGGAATGGTTTCCTCCGCATCCCCCGCCCGCGCGGGCGGAACCATCCGAACCACCCCTGGGAGGGGGCGCGGGTTCCGGCCGCGGAGACGGTGGCTCGGCGGCCGCTGCAGGGTCCCGCCGGACCTCGGAGTCGCCGGGCTCGCGCGGCCTTCCCGGCTGCGGGCCTGGCGGGGCTCCGCGCGCCTCGGTGCGGGGGTGGCGGGGCGCCCGGCGGCCCGCGCCTCCTCCGCGGCCTGCGCGCGTGGTACGACCCGGCCGAGTCACGCGCCCCGGGGCGGGCGCCGCGCCCCCGTGCGGGGAGACAGAGGAGACGGTGAGGGGAGCCTCCCCGCGGGGCCCGGAGGGCGGCGAGGGCTCGGGCCCTGGGGGCGCCCAGGCCTGTCGGGTTAGTGGGGCCGCCGCCCCGGGGCGGTGCGGGTTGAGCCCGCCGGAGAGGGCGGGCGGTGCGGTCGGGCGCGGCCCGGTCCCAGAAGGGAGGTTCGGCCCGGGAGGTGGGTCGCCGCGGAGGGCAGGGGGGAGGGTGCCGGAAGGGAGCAGGTCCCCAGCCCGGGGACCCCCGGCACCAGCCGCCGTGGCCGTCGGGGCGCAGGAGGGCCCGTAGCCCCAAGAGAACGTGCTGCGGGGCCTAGCCCCGCGTCTGCCCGCCCAGGGCCACGGGGTGTCACGCGAGGCCGCGCGGGCGGGGTCTGAGCTGGGGGAGAGCCCTGCGGAGCTCGGGACCCCGCACTTGCCGGCGGCCCAGCGGATGCCTCCGGGAGGCTCCGGTGCGCGACGCCGCGGCGCGTCCTCGTGCTCGCCGCGGCCAGGAGCCGTTGTGTGCCGCGTCTGCCTGCAGAGTGTTCGTACTCGGTAGCACCTTCCGCCGCCCGTGGTCCTCGAGCAGACCACAGCCGGTCGGGGTGAGAGGGACCCAGGGCCAGGGTGCGCCGCAGGGAGGGGGGCAGGGAGGACAGTCCCCACGTCGCTGGCCTGGTCCCGGGGCTCGGCCGCGCTGGGAGGGGCGCGGGCAGGGGCCCTACCGCTTCAAGGTATTCGAACGCTTGCGTGGAGTATAATGTCGAAGAGACTGTCAGGCAGGGGAAGATCTCTGCTTCTTCCTTGGATTCTGGAAAGCTTGTTGGGAGGGAAGACCGGTTAGGCACCTGGTAGGGACTAGAATTGGAGAGCGGACCTCGCGCTGCCCGAAATTCTGGTTCCACGTGCGGTGGTTAACTCCCAGAGGTGGATTTCGGCCTGTGTTTCTCAGCTTCGGGGTGGTGCTGAGAGAGGTTAAGTAGCATGTTTGCGGTCACCTGGCTGCTAAGGGCTGGAGACAGGCCCTTAGGTTTGCGTGACTTAGGACCAGGTTTATCTAGGGAGCCTCGCTGCGTTCCACTGGCTGCCTGGGGCTGTGGCCCTCACGATCCAAGTAATACTCAGAAGTCTTGTCACACAGGAGTGCTTTTCACTTAGAAAAATGTGTGAGAGTAGCCCGTTTTGATCCTGGATGCTGGAAAGTGACTTGGCAGTATCACCTCTGCTCTCCTTCCGGTCGAGGGCGGGAAGCTTGTGGGCCTGTGTCTGAAGGGCTGAATCCGCCTGGTGTGGGTGCTGTCTGATCAGTCCTCGGATAGCTGAGAGCCGGGACCATGAGGACTTTATTTTCAAATGTCTTATGTTTTTCAAAGACGTTTAAACATAAATACTTGTATTATAACTGTCATGATAAAGGACCTCTTATAGGTCCTTTATGAAACAGCTGTAGAGGTGTGAGCGCTCAGCTGGGACTTTAACTGCAGCATCAGCTTGCCGTCTGCTGCGGCTCACAAGGCAGGTGGCCTGCCAGCCATTCCCAGCCAGGGAGTCCTCAGATCCTCTTCTGTGATGGTCTGATTTGAGGCTGACCGCAAGCTGCTGGAGTTTTTTTGTTCACTCCCATTGCTCTTGGCTTTAGCTCTGATTTGTTTTCCTTCCCTAGAAGACGTCTGGTCTTGGAGCTGAAGTACTGCTGCTGTTGCCGCCTGACTGGAAGTGGCCGAGGCCGGGTGGTGGCCGAGTGACTGCCGAGTGTACAGGTTTGTGTTGATGCCGTCCACCTGGGGTGACCCTTGGCCAAGTGCTGCTTCTGCTTGGATGTCTTGCTGCAAGAAACCTTACTTCTCTTCCCTTGAGCGCTTCCCAAAGGAAACTGTGATCTCCTTTTCGAGGCTTAATGCCTCTGCTTTTATTTTGGGTCTCAATACATCTTCTTCTAAGGTTCTTACTCCATCAGTGGTCGCCTCTCCCCTTCTTCCAGTGGATTTTTAGACGATCGTTTTTTTGACCTCACTGTAGTGAGCCATTTAAATGTGGTTTATTTGGTCTCAGACTTGGCCTTTCCCGTGCTGTGCCCATGAGCCTCCCGCCTGTAGGTACCCTCAGTGAGCTTTCCACTTTCTGTGGCAACAGCTGTCATCTCTCTCTGTGCAGTTCATGAATTCACTTATTTATCTGGCATGTATTGGGTGCCTGCCTTGTGTCAGGAACTGTTATAGACAAGACAGAACCTCCCTGCTTAGGGAATGTCCCTCCCAGCACAGGAAAGCAGAGGAGGAGGGAGTGCTGGGTGGAGGGAGCAGCTGTCCGGGGGAGCTGACGGGGCTGTGCAGAGAGAGGCTGGATGCTGAGCACTGAGCAGGTGGAGGTCTGGGGAGTGTTCCGGTCCTTGATCCCCAGCCCTGCCCCTTTGACGCTGCAGTCCCCAACCTCTATGGAACTCAAGACCTTCCAACTGAATGTCAGCTGCTCACGTCAGCTGAGAGGGTGACCGCGGAATGGCGGGTGGGCTAGAGAAGCAGCTCTGAGCGTGGCCACCGGCAGGGAGGCCACTGGGAGGACCCACTGAGGGATGCCTTAGCACCGGGCAGTTGAGGATGCTGTCCTGGGACTCCCACCCCCGTGTGTGTTCTTGCCATCTGCTGCTTTTCCTCCGTCCTCCAGTCTCAGCATCCCAGGCAGGCGCTCTGACTGGCCCAGCCGTGGTCAAGCTTGTACCTAACTGCCAGGGGGCGAGCACAGAGGGCGTCTGACTTTCTGTCTCTGTGATGTGGGCTGGGGTCGCTAAAAGAGAAAAGAGGCTTTGGATCCTGGCCAGCGTCTTCTACTCAGTCAGGCATTGGACACTTGGGTGGCCCCTCACTGTCTTGGGCAAGGCCGCCCAGGAGAAGGGTCTGTGGCGCTGGGAATACTCCGTGCCTGTGCTGTCCTTTCCCGGCGGTGGCCATGAGCCCCATGGGCTGGTGAGACTGAGGGGCGGGGCCCTTCAGTGTAGCCAGTCTACATAGGAGTTGCTGATGTCTTGGGTCTGGAGAATACTTGTCCCTACTTTGGCTTGACTCCCTGGCCCTGCTTGTCACACGTGTTTGGTAAGTGGGCTGTCGCTGTCCCCCCTCTGGGCCTTTTCCCCCTGTGTTCTTGTTTCTAGGCCTCCTCCACCTGCTGGAGCCGAGGGGACAGTCCCCCCACCAGGGGGCGCTTGGCCTCTGGAGTGACAGTGGGCTTCGCCTCATTGCCTGTCCTTCTCTGTGGCCTTGGCCAGCTCCTTCTCCCTTCCACAGCTGAGCTCTGGGGCCCCACCCCGGCTCCCGCCTGTTGTCCCCCTCCACCCGGAGGCCTCCCAGCAGCTGCCTCAGCTGCCTCCTGTCCTCCAGTCCCTTTCTCGCTGGTCTAGATGGCCTCTGCCTTCTCCACGCTCACAGCGCGGCTGGAGCAGAGTCTGTAGCTCCGACTTGGGGTGTGGTCGCGCTCCGGGCTGTCTGCATCCCCTTCCGCGGGCCTCCCCGCTTCCACCCTGGCTCCCAAAGTCTTTTCTGCACAGCAGCCAGAATGTTCTTTTTAAAATAAGATTCAGGTTTATTATCAGAACCCACGAAAGGCTCTTTAATCTCTGAAAAAAATTCAAGATCTTGCCACGGCCTGGAAAGGTCCCTAAAATCTGTCTCCTCCTCGTCTTCCGCGCTCGCCCCCAGCTCTGCAGACGTGCAGCCCCTGGGGCTCCCCCCTTCCTCAGCTCTCACTTGGGAGACCCTCTGTACCCACATCCCACCTGCCCTGTCATTCTTTGCCCTGGGCCTGCTGTTCTCGTCCTAAACCTGTCACCACGTGAGAGCAAGCACTTCATCGCAGGTCTCCCCTCCAGAAGGTCAGCTCCATGAGGCAGCACCACGGCACCCACAACGGCACCTGGAACGCGGCAGGTGCTCCCTGCCGTGTTGGAGTGAGCGCCCCATGGGTGTGCTGCGCAGTCCCTGTGCGCGCATCCCCCTGCCCACCTCACAGCCCTACCCGTTCTCCCCGGGGGGTTTTCTGTGGGACCCGCGTGACGTTGGTCATCACTCCCCATGGGCGGGGATGCTGTCTGTCTGTCTTGTTTCCCCTGCACCTGCTACAGTGCTAGCGCAGGTGGTGTTCAGAGCCAGCTGCCTCTGCCGGGCAGGAACCCGGTGGAGGACGCCACATGGCCTGGGGCAGGACGGGGGTGCTGGTGTTGGTGGGCTGGTGGGCTAACGGTGTGTCCCTCCCACGCAGGCCTTGTGCTGTCTCCCTGGCACCATGAATGCCATTGTTGCGCTCTGCCACTTCTGCGAGCTCCATGGGCCCCGCACGCTCTTCTGCACGGAGGTCCTGCACGCACCACTCCCGCAGGGCGCTGGGAACGGGGACAGCCCTGGCCGGGCCGAGCAGGCCGAGGAGGAGGAGGGCGGCATCCAGATGAGCAGTCGGATCCGCGCCCACAGCCCCGCCGAGGGGGCCAGCGCCGAGTCCAGCAGCCCAGGACCCAAAAAGTCAGACATGTGCGAGGCAGGTGTCTCTGCGGGGTCCCATGCCGGTGCTGTGTGCTTGACCCCCAGGGGTGGCGGGGGAGCATGGGCCCAGGGCACAGTGGACGTGACCTCACAGCCGGCACTGCAGCTGACTGTTCCCTGGGGGCCGGTGGAAGGCGCTGCTGCCTTCATCCCCTTTGGTTCTTCCCCTTCCTCCTGGCGTCAGCTCTCCCAGCCCGCTCTGTGCCCCAGGCAGTTGGCAGCACCATGGAGTTTGCCTCCCCGTTCTCCCCTCATGTTCGTGTTCATACCTTGCCCTCGGCCCAGCGTTCTCGGGAGTTTTCGCTGCATGGGTGGCCTGTCTGGGCATTCTTCCTTGTGCAGCTTCCTAAGCCCTGGGGAACGAGGGTTAAGTTCCCTCACCAGGCCACTGCTTCACCTGAAGGACCTGGGTCGGGACCCGAAGTCAGGGCTAGTGTCACTCCTGCCACCATGGTGTGAGCAGAAATCCAGCCACGTTAGTTTGGCTCCGCTGAGAGCAGCCGGCAAGCCTGAGGTTGATCTACTTATTGCTGGAGACACCTGTGAGGGATGGAGAGGGAGGGCGCCAAAGGTGGGGGAGCTTTCCTTCCTGAGATGGAGAAGAAGGTAGATAGGAGGTCTGGGCAACTAGAGTCCGGGAGAGTGTCCTTGAGCTGCAGTGGGCTTGGAGGGGAGGGGCCCTGCATCGCACAGGGACAGGCTTGCTTCTGGGCCCTCTTGCGCGCAGCCCAGGTCCAGGGCAGCCTCCAGCAGGCACAGCCCCCGCCCCAGCATGGAGGTGGCTTCAGGGCACAGCAGCCAGGCCACTGTCCAGTCCGTTCCCTGCAGCAGAGGGTCTGGGCTTGTGTTCTCAGGCTGCACAACAACGCCAGCGTCTGGAGCCTCCCGAGGCCCCTTCCAGGTGGTTGTGCTAGGGTCAGGGCAGAGGCTGGCACGGCGTGCTGTGTGAGCCACCGCTCAGCTTCGCCTTCTGTGATGTGGGGGTGTTCCCTGTGATTCCCTCACGGAGTTGTGCTCTGGATTAAATGAGATAATGCAGAGCTCTTTGAAAGCCCTGCTACTTAAATGGTCAGTGGGTTAGATCTGACCACCTTTGTGAGGCCTGCTCCTGGTTTTCCTATTCAGGAAACACTGACATCCTCAGCGAAATGTAACTCTAGAAGCCGGTTATTTTTATACGAAGATTGAGTTTTCTGCTTCAGAGTCACATGAGAGTAGGAAAACGTGTCGCTTGCTTCCTGGCTGACTGTTCCTCTTTTATTTTTCGTGGTCAGGGCTGCCGGTCACTTGCCGCAGGGCACCCTGGGTACATCAGCCATGATCAGGAGACCTCGATTAAATACGTCAGCCACCAGCACCCCAACCATCCCCAGCTCTTCAGCGTTGTCCGCCAGGCCTGCGTGCGGAGCCTGAGCTGCGAGGTGAGCGTCTGACCGGGTCTCTGCAGGAACGTGGCACACATGCTGAGAGGCCTGAGCAGGGTAGGTGTTGGTCATGGAAGGAGGCAGACATGCAGGCATGAGGAAGACGGCACACCCACAAGCAGGGCGTGGGGCAGCCTCGGGTCGGGGATGGGTCCTGTTGGATCCCAGTTTTCCCAGTGGTCATTGGCCTGCCGTTTTCAGCGCCAGACTTGCGTCAGTCACTCTTTGTGGACACGTGCTCCGGCGTGCCGACTATAGCAGACACACCTCCTTCCTGCCTCAGTGGGCATCCCTGCCCCAGTGGGCTGCCAAGGAGTGGGTCTGTGTGTCCTACATGCACGGTGGGGCAGTTGTGGCCGAGTCTTAGCTTCTGTGTTCTCATGTCACAGAGAGTTGAGAGTCTAGTCACTGACGCTTCCTGTCCCTGTACCACGGAGCAGACGCCAGGCTCCCCTGTGCCGGCCCTCGCTGCCCCTGGCCCACCTGGCTGGCCCACTCTTTCTTCCTGCCACCCCTCTGCTGGCGGCAGGCGGCCATGTCTGATGGAGCTGTGTGGCATGTCGTGGGGGAGGCCTGGCTTCTCCTGCACACAGAGTATGCCACTCTGAGGACGGGGGTGCACAGTGGCTGCCTTGGCCTGCTGGTGGTCCGGCGTGCTGCAGGTGAGGGAGCCGGGGTAGGTGTCGTGTTGCACAGGGGTTCTTCACAGCTCAAGGCAGGAAAAGTGAGTGAGCCTGCTGTACTGGCCTTTGCGTTACATGGAAACCAATGTTTTCTTGAGGAAATTTGACCCCGGGAGCCAGGTGACGGCAAACTTCCTCGCTCATCCCGCTCTGCCGGTAGCCGGCGCTGGTTGATGAGCGTAGAGAAAGGTCTGGTGTGACGATGTGACCGCTGCGGAGGCCTGTGCCTGGAGCGCTCTTGTCTGGCCCCAGGTCTGCCCCGGCCGCGAGGGCCCCATCTTCTTCGGGGACGAGCAGCATGGCTTTGTGTTCAGCCACACCTTCTTCATCAAAGACAGCCTGGCCAGGGGCTTCCAGCGCTGGTACAGCATCATCGCCATCATGATGGACCGCATTTACCTCATCAACTCCTGGCCCTTCCTGCTTGGGAAGATCCGAGGCATCATCGATGAGCTCCAGGACAAGGCTCTCAAGGTGCAGGGGCGGGGCGAGAGCAGGGTTGGGGTGGGGTGGGCGGGGCTGGAGGGGCGGGGTGAGGGCGGGGCGAGAGCGGGGTGGGGTGGGGTGGGCGGGGCTAGAGGGGCGGGGCCTGGGGCCGGAGGCCGGCGCGCCTCTTCGGCTGGGCCTGTGCTGCGGTCTTTGGCTGCCGTGGGTGTCACGGCGGTGAGCCTGCAAGTCGGTCAGGCCTGCGGGCTCCACTGGTCCCTCTCGAGCCTGCTGTCCGGCTTTCCCGCAGTCAGACGCCCGGTTTCGTCCGCGCTGTCTTTGTTTCTGACCGTCATGTCGGAAGCCTGACCGCTAATCGCGGTGCAGACCCACACCTAAGGACGTCTCAGGACGGCCGGCTGGTGCTCTGGCGACAAACAGCCTTCAAGCCTCAGCCGCTTGAAACCACGAAATTTGTTTCTTGCGTCCATTGCAGGCAGGCGGGGGTCTGCTCGCTGGAGTCATCCTGGCGGGCGGAGCGGCAGCCGCGTTGCGCTGTAGCTCCTTTGCCGGCTGTGGGGCGGGGAGGGGACCAGAGGCCTGGCTCTTCTCTCCTCTCCTGGCCAGAGGTGGTCCCCCGTCCACCCACGCAGGGTCTGCGCAGAGCCTGGAGGGGACTGGAAATGCTGGGGAACAGCACTCCTGGCTGCCTGAGCCCCTCCAGGTGCCGGGCGAGTCACTGTGGGCCCAGCAGTCGCTCTTCACTGACTCCCCTTCTCCCGCGGCTGCTGATCCACTGGGAGACAGAGCTGTTCCGTCTGGAATGACACTGCTGGTCCTTCTTTACTCCTGGCCCAGAAGCAGGATGGGACAGTCTTCAGGAGCAGGACGCCAGCTGGGTCTGGGCTGCGGGCTGGCATTGTTGTGAAGGGCTCACGTTTCCCCTTTGCTAGTCAGGTGTTTGAAGCGGAGCAGTTTGGATGCCCGCAGCGCGCACAGAGGATGAACACAGCCTTCACGCCGTTCCTGCACCAGAGGAACGGGAACGCTGCCCGCTCGCTGACGTCCTTGACCAACGACGACAGTTTGTGGGCGTGCCTTCACACCTCCTTCGCTTGGTAACCGGGCTCGCGGTCTTCACGTAGCCACTGGGGTCAGAGCAGTCACAGGGTGTTGGTAGGACTGTTCCGGGTTTGGGGGGACCGTCGCTGGCCAGGTCCCTTGGTGCCTCTGTGCTGTGACTTGTTAGTGACCACTGAACTGGACTCAGCCCTCCTTGTCCCATAAGTACATGGGAAACGCGTTCAGGTGGAACTCACTTCCAGTGATGCTTTTAAATTGAAGTTTGTGCACCAGGACCGGTGGTCTCTCCTGTTTCCGTAAAGCGCGGCAACTGTCCACACAGCTCTGGGTGGCGGGGGAGCGGGGCGGGAGCTGGAGAGCGGCTTAGCTGGGCGAGTCTGGCTCCGGTTCTCAGGGGTTTTGGATCAGGCAGAGCTGCTGTCTGAAGGTTTGGCTCCCTCTCAGGGCTGGCAGGTTGGTGTTGGCTGTGGGCAGGAGGCCTCTGCTGGTTGCTGGGTGGTCACTCGGGAGAATGAGGCGGGGTCTGTCAGCTCTCATGACCTGAGAGGCCACGTGTGTTAGAAGGGCGCCATGTCACCGGGCCCGGCCTAGGCAGGAGGAGAGGATTAGTGTCCATCTTTTGAAGAGGGGAGTGTGGGCATGTTTGAAAACCACCACGGTCTGTCCTCTGGCTACAGACTGTCCCTTTTCCTTCCCTTGCAGGACATGCTCCTTCCAGAGATTCCCCCAGATTCTCATTCCTGTGCAGGCCCCGGTGAGGTTGACGCCCCTCCCTTGTAGACTCTTGAGCGCAGTTCCTAAGAGCCTGCAGTCTGGAGAGGCAGCGTCTGTCTCCCCCACAGAGTTCCTCCTATCTTTTAAAAACCACTTTAACTAGGGAGATTTCCAGACGGAGCCAAAGTATAATGAATTGTACAGTGAACTACCCACCTTTGTCCTGCTTTAGCAGTTACCGGTTTTATTGTGTTTGCATTCATTCCTTCACTTTTTTTCTGGAATACTTTTTAAAGCAAATTTTTTTGGGGTGGTGTTAATTAGGTTTATTTGTTTATCTTTTTAATTATTATTTTTTAATGGAGTCACTGGGGATTGAACCCAGGATCTCATGCACGGTAAGCAAACACTCTACCACTGAGCTCTGCCTTCTCTCTTAAAGCAAATCTTAGTTGTATTATTTCGACCATAAAACCATGATCGCATCCAACAAAGTGGACTAATTTCTTAGCACCATCCACCCCAATCCACGTTTGCTCTCCCCCCTTTGCCTGGGAGTTGCCTTTTGAGTTGGGGTCATCAGAACCACCCCTGGCAGTGGGCAGATGTGCCGAGTCCCTTGGACTACGCCAGCTCCTCCTTGCTCCGCGGGACACCTGCCTTTGCGGGAGGGCCTGGGCCTCCCCTTTGGGGTTCAGCTGGCCAGAGCCCCGTGGTGTTGCTTGGCTCATTCTTTTGTACCCGTTTTGGATTAGTTGGTAGTTAGAGGAAGAGGCTTGGCTGGCTTCAGGTCCAGCGTTTCTTCTAGCAAGGGCACTTCACAGGTGGCTCTGTTCCTCAGGCTTCTGAAAGCATGCGGCAGCCGGCTGACCGAGAAGCTCCTGGAAGGCGCGCCCACTGAGGACACCTTGGTCCAGATGGAACAGCTTGCGGGTGAGCTGGGAGGTGCCTGTGTGGGAGCCTTTGCCTGTGGCGGCTGCAGGGGCCGCCTCACGCACCCCGCCCTCCCCAATCCCAGCAGAAGGAGCTGAGGAAGGGGACCCCAGGGGCGAGCCCACATAAGTTGGCCCTTTACTCTTTGTGTCTTTATTGTGGTTTCCTGTTTTGTTCCCCTTGACAGTCAAGCGAGAGTCTGTCCGCAGGCAGGCTGGGAGGGTCACTCCTAGGGCTGTCACTCTGGAGAGGACTGGTCGATCGATGTTTTCGTGTCCCTGGTTCACAACAGCCATGTGTGTGGCCTTTCTAGACAGTCTCTCCTCCTTTGCTCTCTAACAGTAAGGACCCAAGGTTTTCCCCAGGGACAGTGGTCCCCAGACCTCACTGGCACCTGACCAGCCCTCCGGGTCTGGGGCTCTGGTCCTGTGTGTGCTAAGCAGCTTCCCGGGGGTCTGCCTGCCTTCCGGAGATGATCTGGTTTTCGTTGTTGTGGGCCCGCGGCCTTAAACGTGGGGGCGGGTGGATGAGACCTGTGACACTGTGTGTGTGCTTCGTTACTGGCAACGCATGACGTGCTTCATTTTGCAAGCGGCTGGCTTTGACAGCTGGCGCTGTTTCGAGCTCATCCCTGCAGTCTGGTGACTGCATTGCTGTCCTGGGGGGAGGGGAGGGCAGCAAGGGCAGACACGTTAGAAAGAGCAGCCTTCAGACCCCTCGTGCCCTCGTGGTTCTGTTGCCAGAGCCGTGTGTGGTAGTGAAGGTGGCGGGTAGTCTGTTGGTCATTTGCACAGAGAGCGCTGTGTTTGGGGAGCGAAGGGCAGGCACCCTGGGCTCCTGTCCCGTCTCGGAGTGTGTTTTGGTCACAGGGAAGGTGAGCAGAGGGCTCAGGGCGCACGCTGGCATCGGACCGACCCGGCTGCAGCTGCTGTTCTGTGACACGGAGCAGAGGCGCCGTGTTGTGTGAGGCTCGTCGTGAAGACAAATGGCAGCAACAAGTTGTTCCGTAAAACGGGGAGGGTGACGAGGGGTGCACGGAGCCCTGCGGCTGTGCCTGCCCGAGGCGTGTGCACTCAGGGACCCCGAGCCTGTGTCTTCCGGCCCCCGTGTGAGTCTCCCCACCGGCAGGCACAGCTTGCGGCGCACAGGGCTCCCGCAGCCACAAGCAGCCGCTGGCGCAGGCCTCCTGGCTGGCCTGACCTCGGATGCCTTGGGCTGAGTTGTCTTGGGAAGAGACTTGCATCTGGAGAATAAGGGTGTCCCGGCAGTGCATGTCGTGACTGTCCTTGCCGTCTGTCTTGCAGACTTAGAAGAGGAGTCAGAAGGCTGGGACAACTCTGAGGCTGAAGAGGAGGAAAAAGCCCCTGTCCTGCCGGAGGGCGCAGGAGGGCGGGAGCTGACCGAAGGCCCAGCAGACCCTTCCTCACTCTCAGACTGTGGAAACTGGCAGCCCCGAAAGCCATCTGTCTTTAAGTCCCTTCGGCATATGAGGCAGGTAGGCCGTGGCGGGGTGGGGCCTGAAACAGACGCCCTGGAGCAGAGCTGGGTGCTCTCCCTCCAGCTGGTCCCTGTCCAGCAGACGCTGGCCTTTCGGCCTGTCTTGTTCACGGCCCAGCGGGTCTGGTTGGGGAGGAGGGGCCAAGAGCCTTCTCAGCGGGTGCTGGAGATGGTGGTGGGCGTCCGGGGTGTCTTGGCCCCAGGATCAGTGAGGTTATAGATGGTTTCTTTAAAAGAAGGCCTGTGGTCCTTGCCATTCTAGAACCTTCTAAAGGAGTTGAGCAGCGTTGTGAGTTTGCATGGAAATGACCTGAATGGCAGCATGGTCTGGGGCTTTGGGCTGAGCTGCAGAGTGCATGTGGGATGTGGGTGATGGGGACAGTGGACAGTCACCAAGCACCAGCAGGAAGTGCGGTGCCGTGGGTCGTAGAGAGCGGGGCCGACCGGTCGGGAGGAACAGGCTGCTAGGTTACCAAGGCAGCACATCTCTTGTTACAGCACCTTCCGGTGTTCATGTTTACGATGAGCATGAATGTTACCAGAAGTAAAGGTTGATTTAACAGCGGAAGCTCTGTGGGGCTTCTGGGTGAGAAACATTCGCCCCCCAGAATCGTCCTGGTCTGGCCGCAGTGCCTGTCGACTGCCTGCGGGCACTCAGGTTGGAAGGGGTCTTGAACTCCGCGGAAGGTGGGAGCACTCCAGGCTGCTGGGGTTTGCTGAGGTGCTGTGTCACAGCCTCCCCTTCCTCTCTGGCCGTATTCGTAAACCATAAAGCAGCGTCACAGCAGTCAGCAAAGGGTAAAGGCAGGACAGGGAAGGCAGTCCTCTCCAGCGACGCCTGGGTGGGAGGACCCCCAGCTAATGCCAGCATCATAGCAGTCAGCAAAGGGTAAAGGCAGGACGGGGAAGGCAGTCCTCTCCAGCGACGCCTGGGTGGGAGGACCCCCAGCTCTGAAGGGCATTGCTGGGCTCGGGGCTCTGGATACAGCTTGCTGCCTGCGGGCGGGCGGCGGTCCTGGGGGTGGTGCGCCCCCAGACCACGTGCCAGAGTCGTGCGCCTCCTGGGTGCGGAGGAGTCAGGATGCCTGGCTCCCTTTCAGGTGGTTCTGTGAAAGTTGAGTGTAGAGAGAGAAGGTAAATGTCGCAGAACACTGGTGTTTTGTCTGCTTCAAGTTCTTGAAGGGAAGACTGGGGAAAGGGTCTCAGAGTGTGCAGGAGCTCTGGGGTCAGGGTTTCAGGTGCGGATGCATAGGCTCCGCCCGCCTCTTCCTGACCTAACTTCCTTTACTCCACAGAGAGCTTCTGGACGAACGCACAAGTGACTCCCGTGGGGCGGGAGGAAGTTCAGGGCAGAACTGTCTCTTTCAGGTCCTGGGCGCGCCCTCGTTTCGCACGTTGGCCTGGCACGTCCTCATGGGGAACCAGGTGATCTGGAAAAGCAGAGACGCAGACCTCGTCCATTCAGCTTTTGAAGTTCTTCGGGTGAGAGGATCTTTTTCCTTGTGCATTTGGCCTAGTGGGTTTTTAAAAAATCTGGACTTGAGGTGTGAATGTTAAGTGTGTCGGGGACTCAGGGCAAAGGTTCGTGCCTGAATCTGAGAGCTGCGTTTTTTCCACTGTTAACGACAGTAGCCATTCGTGGTCTTCACTTCCAGTAAGGAGTCCATGCTGTCCTGACAGATTGATAACTAACTGTCCCACCTGCCCTTCCCCAGCCCCCACATCCTTCTCAGAAGCTGTTGGAGTGGCTCACAGCTGCTGTAGAAGCAGGTCTGGGTCACCAGGCAGTGCACGGGGCGTCTTGATGAGTGGGTGGGACTCACCTGAGGCAGGCTGCCTCAGCAGCGGGCATGGTGGGTGCCAAGGCCCAGGTCTCGCTCTGAAAGTGTGTGCGTGCTGGCCGTGTGGAGACAAGATGAAGCAACCTCTCAGTGAACTTATGGCCTCTAGGAGGACGGGGGGAGACACGAGCACGTGAGGAGGCAAAGAATAATGAAGAGTTAACGCTGCGGAGCAGAGGCGGCAGCAGCCGTGTGGCCGGCTGCAGGAAGAGACATGGGGCTGTGTGGGGGACGCCCCAGTGGGCCTGAGTGACTGGGGTGCCTTCTGGGAGGAGAGGGCTTTGGGCTGAGCTGCAGAGTGCATGCGGGATGTGGGTGATGGGGACAGGCGGGGACAGGATCACTTCTGAGCTGCTCTGTCCCCCCAGACCATGCTGCCAGTGGGCTGTGTCCGCGTCATCCCCTACAGCAGCCAGTACGAGGAGGCCTACCGCTGCAACTTCCTAGGGCTCAGCCCGCACGTGCACATCCCCTCCCACGTGCTGTCCTCAGGTGCGTCCTTTGCTGCTGCTCTGAGCCCCTGCATCTCGGCTCAGAAGTGGAGCTGCACGGCTGGATCTGAGGGCAACGGCTGCTGGGCTCAGAGGCACAAAGACCCTGGCTGCTGGACCAGCTTTCCCAGTGGCATTGAGTCTCTATTTTCTGTCTTTAGAGTGGGGGAAAGTTGGACTGGACAACTTCCTAGTGAGGGAGGCCTGCTGGGCGTGGGTCTCCATGGGGCCGGATCACAGTCCTGGGGGTGGGGCCAGCACCAGTGGAGGTTAGAGGGTTTCAGTGCTGTCGTGGGTGTGAGTCACCTACGCCGTCCAGAGGCAGGAGGCTTGCTGGGCTGGTTGTGCGCCTCCTGAGTCCCCGGCCCCGGGTCTTCCTCTCTCACTGTTCTCCTGTCGTGCTTCCTTGTCCTCTGCAACTCCTCCTCCTCCTCCTGCGTCCCTTAAATTCGTCCTTGGTGTTCAGCGCAGTGGGCTGAGTCAGCATCCCTCATTTCCGGTTTGGGGAGCTCGGGAGTTAGCCTGGGTGCAAATCCCCGCCTCCCGAGGTGAGTCCAGGACTCCTCTGAGTACGTCGGTCCCAGCGCAATCGGCGCTCAGCAGCCTCAGCACCCAGGCCAGGGCGCGAGTCCGCAAGGCAGCGCCTTTTTTCCCGGTGGCGTGCAGAATATAAGCCCTGGCGTCAGAGATGAGGGTGATACGGTTACCGCCACTGGCTGTGTGACCTTGGGCAAGCCACTCAGCTTCTCTGGGTCTGTTTCCCTGCTGTGAGACGGGGGCTCTAGCGGGATCCCTCTCCTGGTGCTGCTAGTGCTCAGCGAGCCGAGGTGCACGGCGTGATAGCCATCGCTGTAATGCGGTGCGCGTAGTTTCTCCCCGGCAGGCGGTAGCCCTGACTCTTCACAAGTAAACCACAGGAGGTGTTAAATGCCCGCGCGTTGCCCCTGGGAGACGGGAGCGGTTGGGCGCAGCAGAGCGGGTCAGGCGTGTGGAGGGCGGCGGGGCCCCCAGAGCCGGCACTTTGTGCCCCGCAGAGTTTGCGGTCGTCGTGGAGGCCCGGCCGGCAACCCGCTCTGGCCCGCAGCCAGCGGGCTGCGAGGACGCCCAGTCTCTCAGCAAGCACGAGTTCGTGGTGACCAGTGGGAGTCCTGTCGCTGCGGACCGAGGTGGGTGCTGCCGGGCCGCCTCCCCCCGGGGCCAGATGGGGAGGAGGGCGCTGAGCCCTGTCCCACTCTGCCCCCATCTGTGTCCCCAGTTGGCCCCACCATCCTGAATAAAATGGAAGCTGCTTTGACCAACCAGAACCTGTCCGTGGATGTGGTGGACCAGTGCCTGGTCTGCCTGAAGGAGGAGTGGATGAAGTAAGCCCCCCCCGCTGGGCTCCTGGGTCTGCGCTGTCTGACCAGGGGGGCTGGGCTGTGGCAGCGCTGTGTTCTGCTGTGGGAAGTCAGAAACTTCCAGAGAAAGCGATATTCTGTGGCCCCTGGGAGAGAGGGTACAGAGCCGGGTTATGAGCATGGGTTTAAACACGGCCCACCGCTTGCCACGTTAGCAGGGTGCCCTGGCGCGGGTGGCCCGCACCCCCGGCCACAGACTGCCCTCTGCACGGTGGGGCGACGCCTGCCTCCAGGGAAGCAGGTATTTCTGATGCTTCATTAACTTTGAAAATTGGAAGGTCAGATAAAAGATGTTCCCCTTTTATTATAAAGCAAATTACTTCTCCTGCCTTCTTAGTAATTTTTGTGAAATTTAATTAGCCATGCTTTGTTCTAATTTCAAGTAACAGAGTTTAGGAGCAGCAGCTCCTTTCACGCACGGGAGGGACATCTTTCTTGCTTGTTTCCCGTTTTGCTGCACCAGCCGCGTCGCCCAGGGTTGGCCTGGTGGGCGAGTGGGGGCCCCGAGTGTGCAGGTGTGGGCTGCTGCGTGCATCTCCTGTGTGCGTCTGAGCTCCAGCTCTGCGTGCGTGCGTGCGTGGGGAGCTTCGTTGGTCTTGAAGCTGTTCAGGTCTCAGGGCCAGGACGCTGGTGTTCATGCTGTGCTGTCTGAATGTGTGTTTTTGGTTTTCTGCAGCAAAGTGAAGGTCCTTTTCAAATTCACCAAGGTGGATAGTCGACCCAAAGAGGACACGCAGAAGCTCCTGAGTATCCTGGGAGCGTCCGAGGAGGACAATGTCAAGCTGCTCAAATTCTGGATGACAGGCCTGAGCAAAACCTACAAGTCGCACCTCATGTCCACGGTCCGAAGCCCCACAGCCTCTGAGCCTCGCACCTGACCCCGCTGTGGGAGGCCGTGTCTGCCTGCCAGGAAGCGGTAGAGGCCGTCCTCGCCACCCAGCTCAGAGACAGGCCTCTGATGGCACTCCCTGGCTGCCCTCCCGTTTCCCATCTGCTGGCGTGGAGCTCTTTCCTAATAAGAAACGGAAACTGTTAGGTCTTGACCTTTGCCCTCTGTGTGGGCTGTGGGCCTGGTGTGCTCCTTGGCACTGTCCTGCAAACTGAGTGGCTCCAGCCCTGAAGGGGGCAGTGGGAGACTTCAAGCTCGAGGCCCTGCACTGGTGCAGCGCTGTGGAGGAGGAGGTAAAGAAAGCGTCTCGCGCCTCTTGTGGACGCAGAGCTCAGAATTTATAGGGAGGTCGTGTCAGGCCAGCCCCGACTTGGGTGTCTTGGCTGCCATATCCCGTTGTCTCTTGAGGTGAGGGTTTGAGCCTTTCTGTTCTGAAACGCAGTGAATTTCCAGGCTTTATGTGTATGTGAGTTTGGCTGCAGTTGTGAGTTTTCAGGAAGCGTGCTGATCCGCAGTCGTCAGAAACCTGGGTTTGAGTTGAGGTGCAGGGAGAGGCTCTCAGGGTGGAGTGGGTGCTCCCTTTGTCTCTGGATCCCCTGGAGGGCGTGTTCTGAAGTGTCTGGCGACGCTGTCCGGGCTGCTTTGAAGTCTCCCCGTATCTTGAAGACACGCCCTGGTCTTTTTCACCCAGAGATGCTACTTCGCTGAAATACCCGATGGGGCCGTGGGGCCGGCCTCGCTCTCTGTGGGGCCGAGAAGCCTGTCAGCGCTCTTTTCCAGGCCGCTTTGCCCTTTATTGCTCCTTGAAACGTCTGCGTTTGGCTGCAGTTGCTCTGCAGGGTGTGGTCCTCGTGCACGTTTCTGATGAGGACTTGTGGTCTGGGGGGATTTTCCAGCGACTTTGCTGATTTGTTTGTAGTTTTTCGTGTTTAACTTAATGACGAGCTGTCTGTGTCATGCAAGAGCATTGGAATAACATGTATTTTATAAGCTGCTGACTACGTGGTTTTATTGGCTTGATGTCTAAAATTGTCTTGGGTCAGTCACTGAAATTAGTGTGATTAAAATAACACAAACAATACAACTATTTTGGAACTCTGGACTCTAGTGAACACTTAGAGTGTCCAGGGGAAGACTCGGACAGTAAGTTGTGGTTAGTTTTCAGTAGCTGTTAGTACATACACCGCAGGTCTCTGCCCGCCCCCAGCGGCATGGCAGGGCCGTGCACACCTTCCTGGAGCAGCCTGCACACCGCTCACAGGAACGGGGCGTAAGAAGGGTCCTGTCCTCCAGGTACTGGCCTCTGCTTGTTGCTGACTGCTGCCTCTGGTGACAGTGCAGACAGGGGCGGCCCTTGTCGTGGCACCTCCCGTCGCGATGAGCTGATGCCCGGGGTGTCGCAGGCTGGCGCCCTCTTCCCTGCTTCATTTTTCCCTTTTCCCTGTTCAGGAGCCAGACATTAAAGACAGAACATTCAGAAACAGTTGCACGTGTGAGAAAGTTAGAAAATGACTGTGTGTGCCCAGGGAAGGACTCAAGAAAAGAGCTGAGAAAAACCGAAGTTTACACCTCAGGTGACCCTTGGCAAAGAGCTCACAGCAGTAAAGATAAAAGCACAACAACAACAAACCAGCAAACCCTGGGGAAGAGGGAGGGTCTGATTTCCAGAGTTACCACATTACTAGACTTAAATGTCCAGTGTTGAACAACAGCAACAAAAGTCACAAGGCACACAAAGAAATAGGGAGGTGTAGCCTGTCGAAAGGGAGGAATCCAACAGAGTCTGTCCCAGGAAAGACCAAAAGGCAGATACACTAGGCAAAGACTTTAAAACAACTGTCTTAAAGGTGCTCAGAGTACTAAAGGAAGATGTGGAGACGGTCAAGAAAATGATGTATGAACAAAATGGAAACATCAAAGAGAGAGAAAACCAGAAAAGAAACCAAAAAACTTCTGGAACTGGAAACACAATAACTGAAGTGAAAAACTCACTAGAGGGATTTAAAGACAAAGTTGAGCAGGCAGAAGGAAGAATCAGGGCGCTTGAAGACAGGACAACGGGGACTGTTTTGTGGCCAAGGGCCAGAGCCTGGGAGACTGAGACGCCAACAGAAGGACCAACACGTGCGTCACGGGAGCCTGAGAAGAAGAGAGAAGAGGGTAGAGAATATGTGAATAAATAATGGCTGAAAACTTCCCAGGTTTCATAGAAGACATGAATGTAAACATATACCAGAGATACTGTGGGTTTGGGGCCAGACCACTGCAATGAAGCAAATACTGCAATCAAGTGAGGCTCACACGCGTGTTTTGGTTTCCCAGTGCGCATGAAAGTTATGTTCACATTATACTGCAGTCTACTAAGTGTGCAACAGCATTGTCTACAAAAAAAAAAAAAAGTACATACCTTAATGTTAATGTATTACTGCAAAATGCTAACCATCATCTGAGTTCAGTGAGTTGCAGTGGTAATATCAAAGATCATAGACTGTAGGTCACCAGAACAAAATAATAATTCAGAAGTTTGAAATATTGGGAGAATGACAAAAACATACACAGAGACATGTAGTGAGCAAATGCTGTTGGCGTAACGGTGCCAGGAGACTGCTTAGTGCAGGGCTGCCACAAGCCTTCAGTCTGTAAAAAACACAGTATCTGCAAAGCACGATAAAGCAAATGGCCTGTACAAGAGCCCGAACAAATCCCAAGTGAGGTGAAGCCCCAAAGCCCCACACCGAGATACGTGTGGAAAAAAATTTTTAGGCAAAGATGAGGCAGATCTTGAAGGCAGCAAGAGAGCAGTGAGTCATCACGCACAGGGATCCTCGACAGGATTGTCCGAAGATTCCCAATCAGAAACAGGGGCCAGAAGACAGAGGGCTGCTTAATCGAAACTCTAAAACAAAGAAGTAAACCAAGAATCCTCTATGCAGCAACTCTGTCCTTCAGAAGTGAGGGGAAGTCAGGACTCCCAGATGAAAGACGAGGAGTTGTAACCACTAGACCCGTCCTGCAGGAAGTGCTCAGGGGGGTCCCGCAGGGCGGCGGGAAAGGACACGGGACAGCACCTCAAAGCGGTGTAAAGAAATACAGATCCCAGCAAAGGCAGATGCTCGGGCAGTTTGGAAAACTGCACTCACTAGCTTGTCTTCTAGCTGTACTTTTTACGTTCTCTATACATTCTCTATAACTTAAACATTTAAAAAAATGCTAATATGTAACTTCAGTTTGTGACTACCAAGTTGTGTTTTCTACATGATTTAGGAGACTGATGCATTTAGAAGAATGACGTTTGTCTTGTGGCACATGGTGTATCAAGATGTGACCAAGAGGACAGGGCAGAGCTGCAAAGGAGCAGAACTTCTGTCTGTTATTGAAGTTAGGCTGCTATAAATTCAAATAAAAATATTATAACTTTAGGACTTTAAATGTAATCTTCATGGTAACCACAAAGAAAGTAGCTATAGAATATACACAAGAAGAAATTAAGACCGAATTTAAACATTTCATTAAAAAAAAAAAGACAAGAATGCAGGAAATGAACAAAAAAGCTATAGAAAACAGACAGCACAATGACAGGTTAGTCCCTCCTTCTCAGAAATCACTTCAAATGTAAAAGGACTAAACTCTTCAAGCAAAAAAAACAGATTGGATGGATGAACACCAAGTCCAGCCACATGCTGTCTGCGGAGACTCACTTGAGAGCCGAAGGCACAGTTGAAAGCGAAAGGATGGAAAACGATACTCTTGGCAAATAGTAACCAAAAAAGAGCAGGAGTGGTCATACTGGTTATTTATTTGTCTGGTTATCTACAGACAAGCAGGCTTTAAATCAAAAAGCGTTTACAAGAGACAAACAAGGACATTGTGTGTTAACAAAAGGCTTTTTGTGTAGTAACATACCGCGAGGAGATGCAACAGCTACAAGCCACTTACACAGCTCGTGACCGACCGTCAAAATAGATGGCGTACAAACCCAGGAAGAGAACTGCCCCCACGTAGTCAGAGCCACTTGTGAAAAAGCCGCAGCGGACGACGTCATGCTCCGTGGCGACACACTGACCGCCTCCCCTCTGAGATCTGGGACAAGGGAGGGTGCTCAGCTGCACCACCTTCGTGCAGATCGCGCTGCAAGTTCTAGCCAGAGCAGTTAGGCGGGAGAGAGAAAGCAGAGGCATCCAAGCTGGAAAGGGAGTTGGGAAGTTACTTCTGTTTACAGAAGATAAGCTGATACATGTAGAAAATCCTAGACTCCACGAAAAAGCTATTAGGTCTAGTGAGTGAGTGTAGCAGGGTCTAGGATACAAAGTCAGTGCAAACGGCTGTAATTCTATACACAAGCAATGAGTGTTCTGAAAAGGGAATTACAAAAGCAGTTTCATTCACAAAGCATCAAAAAGAATGAAACATTTAAGAATTAACCAAGGAGGTGAAGTCTTGTATAAAGAAAACTGCAAAGGGGGAGGGTGTAGCTCAGGGGGAGAGCGTGTGCCTGGCAGGCACGAGGTCCTGGGTTCAACCCCCAGTCCCTCCGCCAAACAAATAAGTGAAAACCTAATTATCTCTCCCCACCCCCAAAAAGGAAAACTACAAAACATTGCTGCAAGAAATTAAAGAAGACACAAATCAATGGAAACACATCCCATGTTCATAGATTGGAAGACTTAATATTGTTAAAGTCAGTATTACCCCAAAGTTATATACATACATATATTTATATATATACACGTAGTCAATGCAATCTCTGTGAAAATCTGTGACTTTTTTTTAAAACAAATAGAAAAACTCATCATAAAATTCATTTGGAGTCTCTAGAGATTCCAAATAGCCAAACAGCCTTGAAAAAGAAGGATGAAGTTGGAGAGTCCTGCTTCTTGATTTCAGAACTTAAAGTAATCAAAACCGTGTGGCGCTGGTGCAGAGACAGACGTGAGGGCTGGTGCAGGAGAACAGGGAGCCCAGGAAAGAACCTCAGAAATGCAGCCACAAGGCTTCTGATGAGGCTGCCAAGACCAGTGGGGAAAGCACAGTCTTTGTCAACAGATGGTGTTGGGAAAACTGGATAGCCCCATGCAGAGAAACAAAGTTGAACCGTGGCCCAACACCATACGTAAAAACCAGCCGAGAACGGACCAGGGACCTAAATGCAAGGCCTCAAACAGTAAAACTCTTTGAAGGGCATAGGACACAATCTTCTTGATACTGGTTTTGTCAGTTATTACTGGATATGACACCAAAGGCGCAAGGAACAAAAGAAAAAGTAGACAAGTTAGACTTCGTGGCAATTTTAAATTTTTGTATATCAAAAGACACTATCCACAGCATAAGTAGGCCGCCCGCGGAACAGGAGGCGGTACGTGCTCACCACGTGTCTGCCGAGGGACTCTGACACCCACTTCAGCAGCAGCGATAACAAGAACGCGATTCAAAATGGCAAAGGAGGCGAGCAGACCCGCAGGTCACTGGAACAGGATACAGAGCCTAGAAAGAAGCCTGTGCACTCATGGTCAGCGAATCTACAACAAAGGAGGCAGGAACACACAATGCAGAAAAGACAGTCTCTTCAACAAGGGGTGCTGGGAACACTGGACAGCTGCAGGTAAAAGGATGAAATTACGTTTTCTCACACCACGTACAAAAGTAAACTCGAAACGGACTGAAGACCTAAATGTAAGGCAAGAAACCATGAAACTAGAAGAAAACATAGAACACTCTGACATGAGCCTCAGGCATATTTTGGGGGGTCTGTCTCCTAAAGTGAAATAGAAAAAAAAATACACATATGGGACCTAATTAAACGTAAAAGCTTTTGCACAACAAAGGGACTCGCCACTGACAGAGTGAAAAGACAACCTCCTGAATGACTAAGTATTTGCAAATGATACAGCTGATAAGGAATTAACGTCCAGCGTATATAAACGGCTCACACAACGCAGCATCAAAAACCAGAACAACCTGATTAAAAACGGGCAGAAGAACTGTATAGACATCTCTCCAGAGAGGACATGCAGATGGCCACCAGGCACATGAAAAGATGCTCAACATCACTAATCATTAGGGAAATGCAAATCAAAACCACAGTGAGCTATCACCTCACACCTGTCAGAATGGCCATCATCTGAAAGACCATAAATGCTGACAAGAATGTGGAGCAAAGGGAATCTCCTACACTGTGGGTGGGACTGTAAGTTGGTGCATCTACTGTGGAGTACAGTATGGAGTTTTCTCAAAAAACTAGAAACAGAACTACCGTATGACCCAGCAGTTCCACTCCTAGGTATATATCTGAAAAAACAAAACAAAATAAAAACACCAATTTGAAAAGGTACATGCACCTCAGTTTTCGTAGCAGAAATATTTACAAATTGCCAAACTATGAAAACAACCTAAGTGTCCATCAACAGATAACTGGGTAAAGAAGATGTGGTATATATGTACACTACGGCATACTACTCAGCCCCAAAAATGAACGAAATTTTGCCATCTGCAGCCACGTGGGTGGGCTTGGAGGGCACTATGCTACGAAAAATAAATCAGACAGAGAAAGACAAACACTGTATTATATCACTTACATGTGGAACCCAAAAAATACAACAAATTAGTGAATGTAACAAAAGGGACCAATACAGAGAGCAAATGAGTGCTTAGTGGTGGGGGAGGGGGCAAGGGGTGGGGAGCGTGGGAGAGACAAACCCCTGGGCGTGAGACAGGTTCAGGGACGTACTGCACAATCCAGGGAATACAGCCAGTATTCTGTAATAACTAAATGGAAAGTAACCTTTAAAAATTGTATTTTAAAGAAAGTAGAATGGTAGTTGTCAGGGGCTTGGGGGAGAGAGAATGGGGAATTACTTTGAATAGGCACAGAATTTCAGTTTTACAAGATGAAAAGAGTGACTGGGGTGGATGGTGGTGATGGCTGCACAATTGTGTGAATGTACTTAATACCACTGAACTATACACTTAAAATTATTAAGATGACAAGTTTTACGTCTTTTAACACAATTAAAAAAAATGTCACCAGTGAGTGGCCAGTTCTCTGTGGTGTGGAGGGTTAAACTGCGTTAGTGATCTTGGACAGTTTTCCCGAAGTTAGTGTTTGGAACTGGTGGAAAGATAATACTCATTTATTACAAAGACATCTGTTAGCTGTCTGCAACTGTTTGCTTAGCATTTTGCTCAACTTTTGTAAACAGCCCATTCCCCAAAGATATAGAAGCTACATCCATTTGTGCAGAAGCTGGCTGGCAGCACACGCAGGTGACAGAGGGACCCTTGCCCTGCCGGCTGTGTGTTCAGTCACCTACTTGGAGGGGGCCTCCGCTCATCAGGCCAAGGGTAAGTGAAGGGAAGAGATGACTGCCACTGCGTCTGTCACTCGGTACAGATCTCTCTGTTTTTTGGGGTTCCCATTTCCTGGGAACACTGTTCTTATGTTCAAAGATTTTCCAGGCTAAGTAGGAGCTAGGCGTTCGCTCTAAATTTCATGTGTCACGAATCTCTTCCTGACAAGAAGGGGAGGCAGGGCCACACAGTGACTAGCTTTTCTGGACAGCTGTGGCCTTTTCCACCCTGAGAACAGTGTACTTCTCCAAGACCCATTCGCCCTGGAGCCTCCAAGGGGACTGCAGGGTGATACACGTATGTGAGAAGTGACACGTATGCTAACACGCATATTGAACTGAACAAGAGTTCACACTGGTGTCTGTGACTCCACCCTGGGGCCAAGGGGGTCATTCTGGCCTCTTGCTTCTCTCTAACCTCCGGGTGTAACAGCGGGGGCCTGGGTCCCCTGTCTGACAGCTGTTTACTAACAAGGGACACCACCGACATTGGTACATTACTAATTAAACTCCTGACTTGGATTCCACCAGTGTTCCCACTGACGGCATCTTTCTGTTCCGTTTAACCCCAGTGAGGGTGTCCAGCGTTTCAGGACTGTTAACCAGTTCCCTCTCTGAGAAATGAAGGTACCAACTGGAAGACAGTGTTCATAACAGTTCCTTTCGTGTTCAGTCTTGTGGTTCCCAAGGTCACTTAGGTCCGCTCCTTCTTCCCCCCGTGGGGTGGGGTGGGGTGGGGTGGGGGTCTGGTGTTTTTAACAAATGTGGAGGTGGAGGCGGAGAGGAGCTGTCGTGCCTGCTTAGGGCATGCACGGGCCCCAGGCTTGCTGAGGCAGGGCCACGGAATCCTTGCTCCGCAGGCTGGCTGCGCGTCTTCACGCAGGGAGGTCACGGTCAGGAGAAGCCAGGCGCCTCCCGCCCCCGCCGCCAGCACCCTGGACTCGAACTGGCCACTAAGCGCCGATTACTGGGCTCTGCTTCCGTACCGCCCCCCGCCTGCAGCGCGGGCGGTGTTCACCGAGAAAGTCAGGGAGGCCCGGGCGCAGCGGGCTTGGCGGGGCGGGGTGGTGTCCGTGGGGTGCGGCTTCGGGCCTTGGGGCAGCGAGCGGTGGACGCGCAGGGATGGCAGCGGCGTGGGCGCAGCGGGCCCTGACTGCGCATGCGCAGTGGGCCGCGGGCGCACGTGGCGGCCGGCTGGCGCGCAGGCGCAGTGGGCGGCGAGTGTGAATGCGCAGGCGCAGTGGGCGGCGAGCGGTGAATGCGCAGGCGCAGTGGGCGGTGAGTGGCGCAGTGGGCGCACGCGGCCGGCAGGCAGGCGGGCCTTGCGGGCCTGTTTCAACATGCGGCCGTTAAGCTGGCAGGTGGTGGCTGCGGCTGCCGCAGGCTTCGCGCTGGCCCTGGAGGCGCTGCCCGCCGTGCTGCGCTGGCTGCGGGCCGGGCGGCGGCGGCCACAGCGTGAAGTGCTGTTTTTCCCGTCGCAGGTGACCTGCACTGAGGCCCTGATGCAAGCTCCAGGCGCCACGCTCTCGGGCTGCCCGTGCAGCCTGCCCCACTGCGAGAGCTCACTGAGCCGCCTGCTGCGCGCCCTGCTAGCTGCCCGCGCCAGCCTCGAGCTCTGCCTGTTTGCCTTCTCCAGCCCGCAGCTGGGCCGCGCCGTGCAGTTGCTGCACCAGCGCGGGGTGCGTGTCCGCGTCGTCACTGACTGCGACTACATGGCCCTCAACGGCTCACAGATCGGCCTGCTCCGCAAGGCAGGTAAGCCAGGTGCGGGGCTGGGCAGAGGCGAGGACTGCAGGGGTGTTTGGGGAGGGGTCTCACACCGGCGGGAGACCCAGTCACATCCCCCGGTAGAGCTCGGGTAGTCCTGGCCTCACGGTGGGTCTGCTTCTGTGTAGAGTTCTAGCCGGAAATCTGGGTGTGAGTCCTGGGAGGAGCCGCTGTGCAACCCGTCTTGGGGAGGAAGGTCTGCCCAAGATCACCCAGAAAGCGAATGGAGCCCTGCGGTTCTCTGCCCTCCCATGACCCGCTTTGGCCTTGGGAGCTGGGGGAAAAGCCTGTGCCTGGAGTGAAGCCTGGCCAGTTCAGCTTTTGACCTTAGCAGCCTGAAATGATGATGGCTTGGCCTGAAAGCACTCAGTAAATCCAAGGTGAAGGCTGAAAGCAGATCTGCCCGCAGGCTGGCAGGAGCTTAGCCTTTGGGACTGAGGGGAGGCAAGGCATTTCACTTGAATTCACTAGGGAATTTTCTTCTGAGGCTTCTGGAATGAATAAAACAATGCACTAACACGTGGAGCTGAAATGTTTAGTTGGTGAGTGGTTAATTTGTTTCTCCAGCTGCAAAACAACAGGGAAGTTAGGTTCTCCGGCCCACCTGCCTCTCTCGCTGGGGTGAGGACAGGTGAAAGGGATGTGTGAATGATTCTGCATACCCTCTAAATTCACATCCTGCCTCACCTGCGAATTGTTTCCTCCCCTTCTACCACGTGTAGCGCCGCGACCTGCGAGCTCTGTGCCTGAGATTTTGTATATTAGCTGCTCAGAGTCTGAACCTCATGCCTTTCCATCACTCGGGTACCCAGGAACGTCATTCCTGCTCCATCATCCGTTTGATTTGTCAGTTCTGGTGGCCACCGGAACCTTTGAGAACTGTCCGGCCTGCTCTCGGCACAGCTTGGGTCTTTTGCTGGCCCGGAAGGCAGGTCCCCCTCTGGCGATCCAGGCGGGAACGCACTTTACTCCTCCGCTGCGGTTCGCATTCGTGCGGGCAGGGCTGTGCACTTAGTGTATTAATATTGTAGATGTGGACTTCCGCTCTTCTGGTCGTGATGAGTTGTCCTGATCTTTGGGTTCTTTTGAGGGGGAAGCCTGTCTACGTTTGGGCACAGCTGTTTTGTTCGTTTAGCTTTTATAGACTTGTAGAACCTCAGGTTTGGAAAGAACCTCTTCTGCAGGGAGAGCCTTCTAGTGTGAGGAGGCACATGTGCGGAAGGGCAGGAAGTCCTGTGGACAGATGTGGAAGTAATGAGGGGCCGGGGGCTCCCCTTAGGGCGTCAGCAGTCAGAGAGGCTGGATGCGAGCTTGGGTGGGGGCAGGCCGAAGCTGTGGCTTCAGGGGGGCTTAACTCCCACTTGGCCACCGGACAGGACGGTTATCACAGGACTGAGAACTTGGGGGCACATAAACCCGAGCAAATGATTTTTACCCTTAAGGCCGCTGGCCGGTCGCTGAGCAGTAGTAACCTTGGAGGATGATGCACGCTTGTCGGGGCTGGCGAGGCTGGAACCCTGAGGCGTGTTTCCAGAGGAGCAGAGTCCCGCTGAGAGCAGTGTCGGCCTGTCCAGCACATCGCTGCTGCCCCGGCCCTCCGGACGGACCTTCTCCTGCTCTGGGTTCGGCGGCTGCCACCAGTCCAGGCGTAACAAGCGTCCCGTGGCCACCACCCAGGACCCGGGCAACAGTCAGCCGTGTTAGAAAGTCCGCTCTGGAGAAAGAGACCAAGGGCTGGGCAGCCGGGCGGGACCGAGCTCACACTCAGGGCGGGGCCACGTTTGGGGCAGGGCCGTGGGCGGGGCTCACGCCCAGGGGAGGGTCTGTGGGCGGGCTTGTGCTCGGGGCGGGGCTCACGCTCTTGGGTGGGGCCGTGGGCGGGGCTCGTGCTCAGGGGCGGGATTGTGGGCGGGGCTCACGCTCACTGGCGGGGTCAGGCCAGGCGGCAGTGAAGGACCTATGTTCGCAGGTATCCAGGTGCGGCACGACCAGGACCTGGGCTACATGCACCATAAGTTTGCGATCGTGGACAAGAAGGTGTTGATCACGGGCTCCCTCAACTGGACCACTCAGGCCATTCAGAACAACAGGGAGAACGTGCTCATCCTGGAGGACGAGGAGTACGTGAGGCTCTTTCTGGAAGAATTTGAGCGTATTTGGGAGGAGTTTAACCCTACGAAGTACACTTTTTTCCCGAAGAAGAGTCGGCGCTGAAGCGTCTGTCCTTCTGCATTGGGGCGGGGCCCTCGGGGCGTCCAGGACGCGGGGCAGGTGCGTGTCCGCTCGGGCCGCAAGGTGGGTCCGACTGCGGAGGCGGGTGCAGTCGTGGTCACCCACGCGGTGGGGCGTGAAAAGGAGCCAGGCCTGGGTCGGGAGTGTGGCCGCCCTACAGCCCCCGCAGCCTGCGGTCACCGCTCCCTGGGGGCTTCCAGCGGGTCCGAGTCCGGATTCCTCTGTCGGACAGACGCTGAAGGCCCCACCTGCTGTCGGGGCGCCGTCTGCGGGGCGGGACTGGCAGCGGCCGGGAGCGGCTTCTGTTCCCACATGTTATGGTTTTAATTTTGAACATTGTCACGCTCAGCGGAGCTCGGTTGTGTGTTCAGGACCTACCTTCCTGTGGACACCTGGGGACCCTGCTCTTCGGGGGTTTGGGCCCAGGGTGGGCATCGCAGTTACCAGCATCTGAGGAGGGTCTGGGTCGCAGATCTGTGCTGGGTTCCAGCCCAGGTTTCTGTTCGCAGGAAATGGAGAGCAAGTATCTTCCATCCGTCTTTGAAGGGTCCAGGTTGCTTTCTCCGTAACCTGTATCTTTACACAGAGGTGGCTTAGGTAGCACGTGAGCACGTTTCATCTTGTCACCTCTGTATGTGTGGTGCCCGTTGTCCCCAGGTCTGGTGGCCGCGTCCCTGGGCCTCTTCCTCCCTGTCCGGCTCACACAGCCACTTGCAGAGGCTACTCTGTTGCGAGTTTTTCTCCTTTTAAAGTTACCTTTAACTTAGGCTGTTAGACAAGTAAACTCATGGTTAATTCTTATTATTTAAATAAAGCTGTAGCGTGTGACACGTGGATTGGAAACGAGAAATGGTCTTATGTTAAACTCGTTTTTCACAAGCCTGTGCTGCAGCCCGTATGCTCTGAGAGGAAGGGAGGCCCTAGCCGTGTCCCAAGTGATGCCCACACGTTTGAATAAACACATTGTCCTTCTGGACCCGTTGGTGTTGTCTCTGCCTTTTATTCTTTCCAACAGTGGCTCCTCTTTATTAAACAGAACTTCGGGGGGCGGGGGGGGTGGTGGACACAGACAGCTGTTTAGAAACTGTTGGCCAAATGGGAGCTTCAGATGGAGGGAAGACGTGAAAGGGCCATTCCTGGCGTCCACCTGCTTTGGTGATGTCAGCCCATCCTGTCTGCCCGCCCTGTGGGGCCAGCGCTCAGACAGTGTGTGGCACCCAGTGTCCCAGTGACGTGTGCATGTCTGGCCACCTGGCTGTTTCCAAAGTTGTGAGGTGACTTCATCTCATATCATTTTTAGTTAATATAGTTTTCTTTATGTTGTTTTTATTTCCATCAATTTAGCAGCAGAGGAAAATTAAATCTAATAAAAATGTTCAGATAATCGCTTTTCTGAAAGCTACATGGAGTACGTGGAGTAAAATGTAACGTCCTCTGAGGGCACAGGGGCTGAGCTGTTGTGTTTCCATTTAGACCAGGTGGTTGCAGCCTCTGCGGGGAGAGGCGTGAGGAGGGGCAGCTGGCCCAGGCTGGGGTACACCAGTCAGTGCAGCAGAGACCATGGTGGGTTCCAGGTGCCCGGTCCTTGAGGACAGATGAGCTCAGCAGTCGGTGTTTATCTGACTTGGAACACTTCTGGCTGAGGAAGTGGATTTGTGCTGCTTAACATCTGCTTGGGGCTTGTCCAGTGACAGGTGGGCACCCTGAGGAGCCCCCAGAACTGGGCTGAGGTCCCACGAGGCAGTGACCTCAGTGCGGGGTGGCAGTGGCTGGGGGGACCTAGTGGAGCGTCGCCTGAAGCTGCAATTTGCCCACGAGATTCCGTCCTGAACAGAACCTTTGAAAGAAGTGACCAGTCCCCCGGGAGGCACTCACTCCTTAGGAGCCCAGGACTGCCCACCCCGCAGCCTGCAGGTGCTCATCAGCCTGGCGGTGTTGGTTCAAGGTTGTCATTTCAACTACGGGGCAGGGGTGCAGTGAACTGAACGTTGGGACGACTGCATTTAAAACATTTTAGACTCTTGGAACCCTTGTGATTAAAAAAAAGTTGTCGGGTTAATAGTTTGGCCCTAACAGTTTCCTCTTAACTGCCAAAGGCACGGAGAAAGTCGGGATGAAATGATACAATGACCTTTTTTTTTGTAAGTGAAAGCAAGTTTATTTAGAGGGAAACACACTCCACAGACAGTGCGGGCCTCCCAGAAGGCAGGAGGGTACGGAGCTGTGAGGTTCTGTGTGCTCGGTAATTTCACGTGCTGACGAGGAGGAGGATTATGCCAACTCCTTTGGGGAAGGGGTGAGGATTTCTAGGAAACACCCTCCTCCTCCCCAGCTACTCTTTGACTTTCTGTGGCCAGCCTAGGCCCTGTCATGGCGCTGCGGGTGCACCGTGGGACTCGGGGTCCCCTGGAAGCCGAGTCTTCCACGACCTTGCTTGTGACCAGTGTGTCCTGTCCTCAGTGGCTGTGCCCTGCCCCCTCCCCCCGTCTCATTCCTGTTAAGAGATTTTACTCCCATAACCTTATGGGGAGCAGAGGGGCGACGGTCCGTCTTCTGTGGCTACCTTAGGGCTGAGTAGGGCGTTGACCCTGCCAGTCAGCAAATATGAATCCCTGATGCCTGATCCAGGGTCCCAGGGGCAGGACAGCTTCTTATTTCCGAGAACGACATGTTTTTAAAGTGGCTGATAACTTTTAAAATAACACTTCACTGAAATTGCTTACCGTACAATTCACCCTCTTAAAGTATGCGAGTCAGTGGTGGTCGGTGGATGATCAGAGCTGTGCGGCCGCCGCCCAGCCAGCCTGCAGAGCGTCATCTTCACCCTGTCTCTGTGGACTCACTTGATGGGGTATTTCATAGAGCTGGCATCCTACGACATGTGATCTTTTGAGCATAATGTTTTCAAGGGCGTCCCCGCTGCAGCAGGGGTCAGTACTTCACTTTTTACAGCTCAGTAACGATTCGTTGTATGGATAGACCCCGTTTTGTTCGCTTGTTCGTCAGTTAATGGACATTGGTGTTGTTACAAATAATGGTGTTGTGGACACTCACATGCAGATGTTGGTGTGGACCGTGTCCTCGTGTCTCTTGAGTGTACACCTGGGAGTGGACTTGTTGCTCACACGACTCTGTTTAACCATTTGAGAAAGGGCCAGACTGTTTTCCAAAGTGACTAAACCAGTTTGCATTCGCACCAGCAGTGTATGAAGGTTCCTTTCTCCACACGCTCACCAACAAAGAATTACTGAGTTTTAAAAAAATTAGTGTTTTTATTGAGGTGTAGTTGATATACAACATTATGTAGGTTTCAGGTGCACAACAGTGATTCACAACCTTTAAAGGTTATTTTCTATTTATAAAGAACTGGCTGTACTCTTGTGCTGTATAATATATCCTTGTAGCTTGTTTATACATACAGCTTGTGTCTCTTAATCGCCTGCCTTTATCTTGCCCCTTCCCTTCCCCACTGGTAGCCACTGGTTTGTTCTCTGTATCTGTGAGTCTTTTTCTGTTTTGTTATATGCTTGCTTTTGTACTGTTTTTTAGATTCCACATATAAATGATATCATATAATATTTGTCTTCCTCTGTTTGACTTACTTCATTAGGTATACCATTCTCTAGGTCTGTCCAGTTCGCTACAAATGGCAGAATTTCATTTTTTCATAGCTGAGTAATATTCCATTGCATATACACACCACATCTTCATCCACTTGCCTGTTGGACACTTAGGTTGCTTCCATATGTTGGCTACTGTTAATAGTGCTGCTCTGAACTTTGGGGTACCACGTATCTTTTCAAATTAGAGTTTTTGTCTTTTCTGGATATATGCCCAGGATTAGGACTGCTGGATCATATGGTAACTCTAGTTCTTAAGGAACCTCCAAGCTGTTTTCCACAGAGGCTGCACCAGTTTACACCCTCAGCAGTGGTGTTTGCGGGTTCCCGTTCTCCACCTCCTCACCAACGTTTGTTACTTGTGTGCTTTTTGATAATAGCTACTTCAGCAGGTGCGAGGTGGTGTCTCACTGTGTGGTTTTGGTTTGCATTTCCCTGACGATGAGTGGTGAGCACCTTTTCACGTGCCAGTTGCTTGCCTGTATGTCTGCTTTGGCTGTTTATATATTTTGGATATTAACCCCTTATCAGTCATATCATTTACAAATATCTTCTCCCATTTAGTAGGTTGTCTTTTTTTGTTTTGCTGATGGTTTCCTTTGCTGTGCACTTTTTAAGTAGGTCCTATTTAAAAAATTTTGCTATTATTTCCTTTGCTTTAGTAGATTTAAAAAATATATATATTGCTACAATTTACGTCAAAGAGTGTCCCCCCTGTTTTCTTCTACTAGTTTTATGATTTCTGGTCTTACAGTGGATCTTTAATCCCTTTTGAGTTTATTTCTGTACGTGGTATGAGAAAATGTTCTAATTTCATTCTTTTATATGTAGCTGTCCACTTTTCCCAGTACCTTGTCCCCATTTTTCAGTTTTACTAGGTAGAACTGTTAGTTTGACTGCACATATACAATGTCTTGCATGTAAACATATACACTGTATACTCCATGTATATTTTTAAATTTACATATATGCCCTGTTCATTGTTTCTAAGAACGTTTAGAGCTTTAGCTTTTTAAACTTACATAGTTATCAAAGGAATAAAGCCAACCACAAGACAAGAATTAATTCAAGAAGATGTGTACACCCTGTTAACAGCAACATTATTTATAACTGCCATGACGTGGAAGCTTCCTAAGTGCGCACCAATGGATGGATAAGGAAGATGCAGCATGTATGTGTAATAGAGCACAACTCACCCGTAAGAAAGAAGGGTATTTTGCCATTTGCGGCCCTTCATTCACTTTTCTCCCACTTCAAAACCCAGAATTTTATAACAGGCATAAACATTTCCATTGCATCAAAAACAACAGAATACCTAGAAATAAACTCAACCAAGGAGGTTGCCTGTACTCTGAAAACTGAAATGACACAAAGAAATGGAACGACAGCTTGTGCTCTCGGATTGGAAGAATCAACACTATCAAAATGGCCACACTGCCCAAAGCAGCCCACAGCGCCATCGCAGCCCCCGTCAAAATACTCACGACACTCCTCACAGAACTAGAACAAACAAGTCCAAAATTTACAAGGAACCACAAAAGACCCCGAGCAGCCAAAGCGATCTTTCGTAGGTCTTTCCCCCCTCCCCTCCTTTCTCCTCTTTTCTTACAGTTTGATGCCTAGAGAAGGTCCTGTAACATTTGTTGTAAAGCTGGCTTGGCGGTGCTGAAATCTTTTAGCTTTTGTTTATCTGTGAAGCTTTTGATTTCTCCATCAAGTCTGAGCGAGAGCCTTGCCGGACAGAGTGTTCTTGGCTGTAAGTCTTTTCCCCTTTATCACTTTAAGTATGTTGTGCTGCTCCCTTCTGGCCTGTAGAGTTTCTCCTGAAAAATCAGCCGATAGCCTTCTGGGAGCTCCCTTGTATGTTATTTGTTGCTTTTCTTCTGCTAGTTTTAATATTTCTCTTTATCCATAATGGCTGTCAGTTTGATGACTGTGTGCCTTGGTGTGCTCCCCTTTGGGCTGATTCTGTGTGGAACCCTGCACTTCCAGGACTTGGGTGACTGTTTCCTTTCCCACGTTGGGGAAGTGTTCGGTGATTCTCCAAAAATTTTCTCAGGTCCTCTCTCTCTCCTCTTTCTGGGACCCCTCTAATGCGAATATTAGAGCGCTTCATGTTGTCCCAAAGTGCTCGTAAACTATCCTCATTCCTTTTCATTCTTTTTTTTTCCGTTTTCTGTTCTGCAGTAGTGATTTCCACTAATCTGCCCTGTAGCTCACTGATCTATTCTTCTGCCTCATGTAGGCTATTCTTGGTTCCGTCTAGTGTGTTATTCATTTCAGTGATTTTATTCTTCAGCTCTGTTTGGGTGTTCTTTACATTTTCCAACTCTGCTAAAAACTTCTCTGTACTCCTCTTCACCATCATTACTTTAAACTCTTTCTCAGATAAACTGCCTGTCTCCTCGTCACTTCTCTCTTCTTCTGGGACTTTATCTTGTGCCTTGGCCTCATATTGCCTGTCTTTCTATTTGTACTTTTAGGTAGGTCAGTTACGTTTCTCGACCTTGGAGAGGTGGCCCTGTGTGGGAGACGTCCTGTGTGTCCCAGCAGTGCACTCCTCTCTTGTCACCCAAGGGCCAGGGTCCAGCAGGTCCTAATGTAGAGTCTGGCCTGCGTTTGTGGGTTGGTGTTTTCTTATTTCTGGTACCTGCCCCCTGGTGGGTGAGGCTGGACTAGAGGCTTATGCAGGTTTCCTGGCAGGAGGAGCCGGGGCCTGCCCACCCCTGGGTGAGGCTTGGCCCTGGACCTCTGGTGGGCAAGGCCGTGTCTAGAGGCCTTTGTGGCTCAGGAGGTCTGCTGACGGATGGGGCTGTGCTCCCACCCAGTATGTTTGGCCTGAAGCCTCCCTACAGGCTGATGGGTGGGGCTGGGTCTTGGTGCTGATGATCCAATCAATACGCCAGCCTCCAGGAAAGCTCATGAAGATGAACACCCCCAGAATGTCCACCACCAGCTTCTGTGTCCCCTGAGTGAGCCGCAGCCGTCCCCCAGTCCCCAGGAGACCCTCCAAATCCAGCAGGCAGGCCTGGCTCAGGTTCCTATGAAATCACTGCCTCTGCCCTTGGCCCTGGTGCACGCAAGAGTGTGTGTATGCTTCCCAAGTGAGTTAAGTTTCTGTCTCCTCCAGTCCTGTGGGGCTCCTGGAGCCAGGCCCCCCTGGCCTTCACAACCAGATGTCCTGGGGACTCCTCCTCCCCCCAGTGCCAGAACCCGGGCTGGGGAGCCTGACGTGGGGGGCCTCTGCGACTTAACTGTCTGTCAGCGTGTGGGTCGCCCACCCCGGGGGGTACGGGGCCCAACTACATCGCGAGCACGCCCCTCCTGCCGTCCTGCTGTGGTTCCCTTTGTGCTTCCGGTTGCAGAAGGTCGTCTTTGCTAGGTTCCAGTCTTTGTTCGGTGGTTGTCCAGCAGCCAGTTGTGGTTTTCTTGTGTCCGCGGGGAGGCGAGCTCGTGGGCCCACCGCTTGCCATCCTGACCCTCCCTCGGTGCCTGCCCGGCCGTAGTGCCGGCCAGCCTGCTGGGTGAGAGGTGCCACCTCGCTGCGGGCTTGTCTCGTGTCTTCCTGGTGACTAACGATACTGCCACTTTTTCACGTGCTCACTGGTTGTTTACATACTGTCTTTAGAGAAATGTCTGTTCTAACCTTTACCCGTCGTTTCGCTGGGTTGCCTTTTCACTGTTACGAGTGCTTTGTGTGTGTGGATGGAAGTTCCGTGTCAGAAACACGGTTTGCGAACATTTTCTCCAGTTCTCTGCGGAGTCTTCACTCTCTAGATGGTGCTGCTTGTAGCCTGTGTTACTAACTTCGATACAGTTCAGTTTACCTGCTTTCACTTCAGCTGTGTGAGCTTTGGTGTCTTAACTAGGCAACCTTTGTCCAGCCCAAGCTCACAAAGGCCTGCCCCAAAGTTTTTTCTAGGAGTCTTACATCCTTAGCTGTTGTGTTCAGGTCTGTGAGCCGTGTTAACTCTGGTACATGATGTAACGGCCCCCAGCCCTCACTTCATTCTTTTGTGCGTGGGTAGCTAGCGGTCCCAGCGCTGTTGAAGAGATTACTTTTCCCTGCCGACTGGCCCGACACCCTGGGCTCAGCACTGCCCCACTGCCCTCTGGGTCCCCAGCGGTGCCACAGTGGCTCGATGGCTGGAGCTCTGGTGTGTTCTGAAGCCCAGCAGCACGAGTCCTCTGTCTTTGCCTTTCTTTTCCAGCTTTGCTCTGGCTGCTCTGGGTTCCTGCACATTTCCATCTAAATCTTAGGATCAGCTGATGAACTTGTGCAAAAGCAGCTGGGATTTGGATAGAGACTATCTTGAATCTGTAGATCAAATTGGAAAATATTGCTGTTCTAACAGTGTTACATCTTCCAATCCGTAAATGGGCATTCCTTTCCATTTACTTAAATCTTCTTTCTTTAAATAATATTTGGTAGTTTTTCAGTGGGTGAGTCTTATTCTTTTAAAAAATGTATTTGTGTCAGATTGTTTGTTACTAGTGTAGAGGAGTTCAGTTACATGACTCTTGTACCCTGCAAGCCTGGCTTTAGCAGGTTTTAGGTAGTTGGCTGAGGTGGGTTCCTGGGTCTCCCGTGTGCCACAGCGTGCCTTCTGCACAAGAGGCGGTACTGCCTCTTCCCCCCGGGGGCCCCGCTCTTCCTCCCTAAGTCTCTGGTACAGTGTTGAATAGATTTGCTGAGATGTCCTTGTCGTGCTCCTGATCTTGGGGGCGGGGGGGAGCTTTCAGTCTCACACCGATGAGTGTGTTCACTGCGTTTGCTTTTAGATTCCACACACTGATTTCCAACAGGTAGAGTCAGTCAGACCTTAACTTCTTTGTGTTTATCGAAAAAGTTTGGACTCCCAGTCATTCTCACGGTATTTTATTCCAAAGGTTGTGACAACATTGAAAAAAAAAAATGCAGTTTATCATTTTACACTTACTCAGTGGGTCACAACCAGAACTTTAGAACAACGAATGGAGACATCAGAGTGTGTCCCAGTGAGCGTGCGCTGCTCTGGGAGAGCCTGGGTTGCGGCTGGAGCGTGTGCGCACCGGGTCGTGATGAAAGATGAATTGTCTTTTTAACAAACAGCAGAACTACTGTAAGTGTGTTAACAGAGGGGTAGGTCTGTGAGCATTATGACCCTCTTCTCCTGGGTGTTTCTTACTGTCACCTTGGCCTCTGAACGTCTCTGTAACTGAGCCAGTGTCCCTTGGTTAGACTCTGGATGTAGAAGTTTGTCTATTCTGTTGTGTGAACATGTGAAATCTCCTGATTTTAAAATGCTGACGACAAATCCAAAACTTAAAAAGCAGATTAGAAAAGTAAAAACAAACAAAAACCCAAGTATAAATCTCTAGGATCCCGACCAGTTTTCTGACTTTTGACCTAAATGCTTATTTTGCATGTCTTTCCATTAAACAGAACCTCATTCACAGCGAGTAGAGTGTGGTGCAAAAATAGTTTATTATGATGCTGCTTATGCGAAGTTAGGTAGTATTTACAAAACGGAAACAGTGAGCTACACCCGTGGGAATCCCGCGCGTCACACAGGGAATAAATATTTGACGAAGTAACACTTCACTTGTAGCAGACAGTCGATCAGAAGCTTTGTTGGAAAAAAATGCTTCAAACTAAACCACGGAAGTCGTGAACTGTCCAGAGCAGCCGCTGCCCAGGCTCTTCTTGGGGCCTCGCTGTGGCCTCGCCCCCAGGCAGCGGCGGCAGCGCCAGCTGGTGACAGACAGCTGCCTGTGCACCACCCTGCGCCCCTCAGCAGCTGGGCGTGGTCAGCTTTTGTCCTGACAGAGGAGTACACTTGTGAGAAGATCCACGAAGGAGTGTGACTGTGCAGGAGCCACTTAGAGACTTCACATTTTACAAACATCACTTAGGAAAACCACAGGAGTTAACTCGCATCACTTAACTGGTTTTGAATCCTAACAGTAAGTCAGGAGATAAGTTAATACTAAAGGTAAATCCTAAAATCCATTTTATTTGCTTTTGTGATATGAACATAACACGGTAAAGAATTTAGTGCCCTTTGTAGACTGTTCAGAGCTTTCTACAAAACGAAACAAGTAAGTGACAACTACTGTGTGGGGGTTCGGGGGGGCGGCGTGGAGACGCATGTCCGACGGCTGCTCGGTGTGAAGTCAGGGCCGGTGAGGCTGGACCTCCCTCCCCGGTCACCCACAGGACGGGCTGCTCAGGGCTCCAGTGTCTGAGCAGGCTGACAGACACATCGTAGAATCACAGCCTTACAAGTTCTGTGACCTCCGTGCCGTCACACAAAACAGCCCCACCGGCAAGTGCTCACCAGTGAGTGATTTAGACCCGATGCCCTGTCTCCCTGTGCGTCTTAAGTACTGAGCCAAGGGTCTGGGCAGGTGTCACTCCCACCTTCTCCTGACTCTCCTCCAGACTCTGCAAGGCTCTACCAGGAATGAGGCACAAGCACCACTAAGTTCTTTCGGGGAAAAACAAAACCACCTGTTCAATGACCAAAACTTTAAAATAAGATACAGCAGGCATTAAGAACATTTCCTCGTAACAGTGGGTGGCGCTCAGTGTTGTACCCAAAGCTGTTCTGTCTTAAAAAGAGAGGCTTTTGTAAGATTAAGAAGAAACACAACCATACAAACTGTCACAGAATCCCTGCAGTAACTTCCAAGGGACACTTGGGCCACCCACTCTGAGTGCCACGCGGCGGACTGTGGTGCTGAGGGGTCGGAGGGCGCGGGAGGGAAGAGACCGGAGCTGCAGCAGCTGGTTTCATGCACAGAGAAACTGTTCTCCAAGGAACAGAGTGGGGCCGGGACTCCACACAGGCTCCATCCTGTCTTCCCAGCAGCGAACCCCGAGCAAAGGGTTTCGTGAGCCCTCACTTCAAGCTGAGTCTCATTTGAGTTTTCAGCTCTGGAAAGTATGGCTTTGCCAAAAGTGTACATGTGTAAAAAGGTACAAAACTGCTCAGCGGTATGGCTGTGCCTCCTGAGAGCGAGTGGGCATCCCAGGCACCCTGCACTGGGCGATGGGAGAGGGGAAGGACTTAACCTTTGACCTGACCTCTGGCGAGTGAAGAGACCTTTCCTGGACGCCAGGGTCTGGCGCCTGCGCTCACGCCTTCACCTGCCGGGGATGGCTGGTCGGTGGGGTGGATGCCGGCTTCCCTGTTTTCTGAGTCTCAGTGTTTGCTGAGCTGCCCAGTGGTCCCCTCTCAGGGAGGGTGCAGAGAGAAGAAAGGTGGGACAGGTGGGGAACTGGTGCGCAAATAAATGCCTTAAGCCAGTTTCCGGCAGCAGTCTGCCAAGTCCCTTCCTGTAGGGCAGAGAAGCGCTCATCAGTCTCCATGGGTGGAGAAACCCGAGGGCAGCAGCTGGAATCCGCGTATGAAGCAGGTCCCAGCTCCGCTGTCCAGGGCTCCTTGGCGCAAGATGTCCTGAGTGGCTGAGGCTTCCAATCAGCCTGCCAAACTTTAGTACTTAATTCCTTTTAAGTATAATACGACACAGTTCCCTGTCCTTTGTATTTGGCAGTACTTAAATTTTCTCCCCTTTCTAGGTGATAAAGGGCTAGCGTCCTGTTTTTTGCTTTTTGAAGTTGCGTCTACAAAGGAAAGTTAACTCCCAAGCTTCCTCAGGACAATAAAGAGCCAACTCATGTTCAGGGAGTGGCATTCTTTTCACTCTGAGAACAGCTCTGAGCCCCAGCTAAGGGCTCAGACCTCATGCGTGAGCAGCAGGGAGAAATCTGGGGCGCGGTGAGCCGTGAAGACCACCCCCCCATGGCGCTGGGGAGGAGGGACCGCCCTGTGCGGATGTGGCCAGCGGGAGCTTAGGTGGGGGCGCCTGCCCACAGGGTTCCACTGGCCAGAGCTGGGGGGCCCCGCAGGGTGCGGCAGGTGGACAAGCCTAGAAGCCGGCCTGGACAGGGCCCTGCAGGCAGCAGGCCAGAAGGGGACTCACCTCCCTCTGACAGCACAAATGCGTTCAGTGGGCCCCTGTAAAGACACCTTACACCATCCACTGTGTCCCCTAGCCTCATCAGAGCCCCTTTCGGGCAGACCCTGAGGGTCACAGTTCTGCTTCTTTAAAAACCTCAATTCCCTTCTTCCCAAGCCTGGCGGTGTGAGGCCTCATGCCTAGCTACGGGGTCAGGGAGCCAGTGCTTGGGTCCCGACACCACGAGTGACAGATGCCACTGAACTGGCTGGAGGCAGGTCTGCCCGCAGTCTCCATTGCAACAGCTGGACTCGAGACAGGGAGCTGTGGGCCCTGACAGACCACCTGGTCCCCCAGCACAGCCCCCGCTTCACCCACAAAGTTTCACTCATCCTGCTGCCTCTGAGCACAAGCATCGACCTCCAGCAGCCAAGTCCCGTCTGCCACCTCTCTGCACGTCACCCCGCAGCTGGCACTGCCCAAGTGCCGGCTTCACACCTGCCCGGCGCCGGTGGCCACGTGCACAGTGAACCACGCAGGTGCTCACAAAGCTGTCAAATGACGTCACACTGTTCAGTTTTCCCATGGGCATGTGTGGCATGACTCACCTGCAGGTGCCAGCAGGTCACAAGGGCCATAGCAGACATTTACCACTGGGAAGAGCTGACCACATGAACACAGCCCTCCCTGGGGCACGCAGACCCTGCCCTTCTGGGAGGGCCCCCAGAGGCAGCCACAACAGAAACCTGGTGACGGGGCGCGTGCTCCAAAGGCGTGAGCCCCCCTCTGCCCCCGACCATCCTGGGGGCTGCGCTGACCCCAGGGGAACTCCCGTTCTGAGCAAGACACCAAAGGCCACAGTCCTCCCTCAACCGGAACGATGCCAGTCTCCAGCGCAGGCGCGGGCGTGTCTGACGAGAGCCGAGAGGCAGCGCCAACAGCCTCTTCCTTCTGAAAACATGGAAGAGCCGCAGAGGAGCCACGGCTGTGGTTTAAGACCCTTAAAAGCTCATGGACTGGAACGCTCAGTGCGAGCGGAGACGCAGGCTTCCCCAGAGGAAGGCGGTAGGAGGGGTCTTAACACATGCAGGGCCTCTGTCTTGCCCTCCAGGACTTTCCCCAAACGACCCTGTTCCTTAACTTAATCTAGAAACTGAGCAAATGATTTCTGCATGTTCACCCTCAAAGCATCCACGCACCAAGACCCTCGTGCTAACTCAGGCATTCATTCACCCAGAGTGAAGGCTCCCAGCAAAAACCAAGGAGCTGATCAGCAGGCGAGGCCAGAGTGACTTCCTCCGAGCGTCCCCCTGGCTTCAAAGCTGTAGATCAGGCCCCGCTTGGCCCGTGTGTTTAGACAACCCCCCCCCCAGACTAGCAGTTTTCGTGGGGTTATAACTGAAACCCCAGTTTAAGAGAGCTTCTCAAGAAGCACTTTGGGGTGTTAGGGGCAGTTAAAAAGGTGTTACTTGGACCATTAAGAAAGCAAGCCGACAGGCCTAGCCCCGGCTCTAAGCGCTGCAAGAGCCTCCAGAGCACAGGTGGACGGAGTCTGGGAGGACGAGTCACTGGCCAGTTTTCGTCTGCTTCTCGACATCCTCCAACCTTCTTGACCTAACGTGGGGTTTCCTGTCAACCTTCTCGGAAACAAATGGAGACCTCTTTTCAGAAAACTGAGGAGACAGACAGTCTTCCCCTTGGATGACTCTGGGGGACTCACCGCCACCTGTGATCACAGCCCGAAAGCCTGGCTGCAGGTCCACAGTCTCCAGCTGCGCCGAGACCGGGTCACAGGTGACCGAGACCGAAGCCAGTGTAGGAAGGCACGCGAGGGGCTGGGTTTTGTGCAAGATTTAATAAAAAACGAACAAAAGTAGGAATGGCTGCTTTCAACATTTTTCAGGTTGTGACGGGTTTACCACGATTATCTGGGGTGTGGTTCTAAGCTGCGTTAGTGGAACAAATACAAAATGCTGTCCTCCCGAGCCCAAAGGTGGTAAGTCCAGGCCATGAGCCATGGCTCTCGGCCAGCTCCCTCCTGCCCCTGCGGCCTAGTGAGCTCTCAGTGCCGGACCCGGCGGCTTGTCCTTGCCCCACGTGACCTGCCGGGCCCGGCCCCACGTGCACCCGGCGAGACAGAGCTAGCTTATCGACAGGCTGCTGGGCCTTAATACTGACAGTGAGGGCGGCGGCGGGGAGGGCGCTGACGGAGCGCGGGTAGCGGCGGACAGCCCAGCCAGTCTCTCTCTGCACCCGGACCCATGGTTCACGAGGACAACGACCACCACGAGGACGACAGTGAGCGAGACGGTGCAGGCGGGCAGCGGCCGGGTGCTGCCGCCGGCCAGGGTGGGTCAGGTCGAGTGGAATGGCTAGTCTTGCTCCAAGTCCCTGGACTCAAAGAGCTTCAGACGATCTTGCACCGTCAGGCCTTCTTTCAGACTCTGGTGGGGAAACAGACAGGCATTAGCCCGCAGCCCCGGTGGACAAGGGCGCTACTGGGGAGTCAGCGGGGCACGCTGAGAGGGGCGCCCTGAGAGGTGGCCATGTCATCCGGATGGGAAATAGGACGTGTGTGAGAAGCTGAGCTCTGAACGCAGGGCTCTCTAGACAAGCAGGGATCAGGCCGATTCAGCCAGGAGAGAAGACCCTGCCTGGGACAAGAAAACCGCCCCGTGTCCTTGTCCTCTGGTTCCGGGAGGCCCCAGCTCCCAGGATGTGGCGGACGGGACTGGTCTCCCTCCTGGCCTGGCTGTATCCTGGTTGGAAACTCTGCTGGGTGCACGGCAGCTGCAGTCTGGGGACACCCATGGAAACCAGCCCCTGTCTGCGTGGGGCCCAGCCAAGCTGAAGTCTGGGTGTCCTGAGGTGAACGGCACCTCCCTGACAGGGACACAGCACTTTCTGCTGCACTCCTGCGGGCTGTTTTGATGTCACCTCTGGCTGAGAAAAGGGGCATCAGCTCGGTGCACGGCCCCAGGGGCCCCACCACTCCCAGCTAAGAAGCGCAGTACAGCTAGACGAACGCAGGGCCCAGAGCGGCTCAGGCTTCCTTCCGTGCGGACGTCTGCGGCACCCGCATCCCCCGGTGCCCCTAGCCTCACCTGGAACAGCTCTGCCTGTGTTTTCTTAACGAGAGTCGCCACTGAGTGGGTTGGAGGATGGGGACAAATCTATGTCCCAGTCAGACCCCGAACTTTCATTAAGCACAGGGGGTGGGCCCATGTGCGGCTGTGGCCTGGAGGCCCTGCCACTTGTCACACCACTCTGCTCTAGCCGCAGTCTTCCCCTCATGATGGCAGCAAACCCAAAGCGCCACCCTGAGACCCAAGGGACAGAGGTCCTCCCACCGGCACCATCCTGCACCCTTGACGAGTCCCAGCTGTGCTCAGGCAGCCCTGGGCTGCACACCCCACACCCTGACCCACGCCCAGAGCAGGGCTCCCGGGAGCCACACTGCTTTCAGGCTGACCTGGTGGGGCTGAGCCCTCCGCCTTGTGAGGGTGGCGGCCCACCAGACACGACACACACGGAAGACAGAAACCACACACATCCGATCCCGTATCAAAAAGCACGGAAGGCTGTTTCTGAGCAGCTTCATTCCCGCCTCCCCATGAGGGAGAGGAGGGGGTTTCCAAATACGACCAGGAAAAAGGGTGGCAAAGACCCCTAGCGAGCGCTTACTGACAGCATGCTACAGGCCCGGCCAGCACTGTGGCCGTGGCCCTGGCGATGACCGTCCGGGCCCCACCTTTCTCCCCAGGCCAGCAGGGCTCACAGCCGAGACCCTCCTTACACTGGAAGCTTGCTAAGCCAAACGCAGGCTCAAACGCTGCTTTGTGAAGCCCTGCTCCTGGGCCTCGCCGAGAGCCCCTGGCGGACGTCTTCGGGGTGCCTGACGCTTTCACTGTCCATTTCCCGGCGACGTAAAAGGCCTTCCCAACCCCCCTCACTGCAAAAGTCCTCTCCCTGACTTTCTGGCCCTTTGTCCAGAGTCCAAAGGCCTTTCCTCTGATTCCCCTACACAGCTGTCCCCAGGGCGGGCGGGCTGGAGCAAGGCTTCCCTGCGAGGCCCCAGCAGAAGCGCTGGTGTCTCCCCTCTGCGGGCGCCGACAGCAGCCCAAGGCCCTCACAGGGCGCTTACAGCAGCTGCAGTTCAGCCCCAAACAGGAAGGAACTCTTCAGCAAGAAAACTGTAAGCCAGAGAACAGGTTTTCACTTTGCTAAACAGAACATTTTTCATGCTTAAAGAAAAAACCCAAACTAAGTTTTCAGCAAGCCTGAACCATGTTTGGTGATAAGTGACTCGGCAAAGTAAGAAAATAGGGCAATCAAGCTGTCCAAGTTAAAACTATCTGGGTTTTCTAGGCCATCCCTAAAGCAAGCCCTTCTGTGGGTGCGCACAGCCTGCCCCCGGTGCCCCTCCCGCTGCTCCGCCTGCTCTCTGGCGAGTTAGCGAGACCATGTGGGCCAAGCTGTGCACACACTCGAGGCAGTGACTGGGGCACCCAGAGCGTCCCGGTCCACCTTCACACAGGCTGGTGTCATGCAGCCAGCACTTGGGTCTCTGCCCCGTCAGTGGCACTGCCTTCAGCGGCCCCGGTGTCCCCGGGGCTGGTGAGGGCTCAGCCCTGTCACTCGCAGGCACTGGGCTCTGCTGAGCCTGGCCCCCAAGCCCTGTCCACAAGGGTGAGCTCCCTGAGTCCCTGGGCTCACCCTCCTTGGCCTGTTAACTGGGGGTGGGGTGGAGGGGGTTCCTTCAGTGGTGGGGGGGGCTCTGTCAAGTCCACCCCTCGATGGAGGGCAACGGTGTCCCTGAGAGCGTGAGCGCACCATTCGCCATGCAGGTGACGGGCTGAGAGCTGCTCACAGGCCACGCTCCCCCTGATGCCGGCTCCGTGGGCAGCCCACCAAGCTGGGAGGGGCGCTCCCCCCTGCAAGGGGTCAAGTCTGTTAAGAGGTTACAGTGCAGCTCACTCCCCAGAACGGGTTAAGGAACTTCACTTGGACTGTGATGTGCCGGCTGGAGCAGGAGGCATGAAGTAACCACATAACAGGGAGCTTGCTAGGAGGTGTGCGCTGTACATGCAGGTGGCTGCCCCCTTGAGGGCGGTGGGCGGGCGGGTGGGTGGTGAGAGGTGGTTTACCTACACGACAGGGGACCTGGCAGCGGGCGTTTCAGTTATCCCATGAGACCTGCTCAATAACGGACTGTCGGAGGAAAGGGCAGAAAAGAAGACACACACACATAAATGCTAAGTGCAACATGCTGGCCACCCCGCCCTCCGCCCATCCTTCCCTCGGAGGGCACGCGGGGTCACACGCTGTGGAGAGGACATGTGGTTGGGGGAGGGGTGCATGAGAAGCGGCACAGACAGCAGGGCGCCAGCCCCCACTGCCGCCAGGAGACGATCCCAGTGCGGCGCCAAGGACACACTCAACCTGATGCCACTGGAGCCAGCCCGGCAGCGTAAGCGCAGAGGGCCAGTTCTGGAACCCTGGGTCTCCCCACTGCAGCCCATGGTGGGCTCCACACATGCAGGGACCCCAGACTCACCTTGGACCTGATGCTTCTGAGTTGCCGGCTGACACAGGATCTGTCTTTCTTCAAGAAATCAGGGTTGCTTTTAGATTTCATTATATCTGAGGGAACAAGCAGACCCAGTGCTGTTCTATGTGCCCCGCGGAAGAGATTGGTATTTTTTCTGTGTGTGACGATGCCACAGACCAGACGACCCTCCCTGTGTCCTGTGCGAGGCACAGAATGTCACTGGGTGCGGGTTCTGCACACCGTCCGTTCAGAGGGAACCAGCAGGTCACAGAAAAGATGCCTCCCCCTGACCCCCAGGCTTCTCCTTGGAAGCAGCCCTGTTACCGTTCAGTTAACCTGACATTGAGTCTGCTCTGATTCTGACTCTTGCTGCTCGTCACCCAGCAGCTTCTGGGGAGACCTAACACGCCACCCTTTCTTTCTCCCCTCCGTCCATCAGGACTGCCATGACCAGGGATCCTTGCCAGTGGAGAGAGAGAAGCTGGGGTCTGTGGATACCTGTAACATCTTTTCAGTGGCAGCGGCCCCACTTCCCTGCTCCCACGGCCTTTTGCAGATTTGATGGTAAAACCCCAGGATCAAGCAACCAGTGAGAGCTGCTGCCAGAAAATGAGTGAGTTCTTCAAGAACTCGGGAAACATGCCTGGTGTCACCATGGACACACCATGGTGTGGCCTCCCCAGGCATCAGGGCCTGACCCGCCTCAGGTCTGGAAGGAGCAGGGGGAGGGGCCCCAAGCCGCCCTTGGTCGTCCCACAAGGTAGTGGGTGTGGACACACAGAAGGATCCCTCTGCTTGGCCCGACTGCCCGCAGCCCTCTGACCGGATGGGTGCAGGCCTGTGGACGCACCGTATCCCGACACGGGGGTGCTCTCCGGGGACCGGTCCCCTAGCGCTTCTGTGGCTGCTTTCAGCTGCTCCTTCAGCCTGCTGATGTCACAGTCGGCCTTCGCCCTCACAATGCTCAGCTCCGTGTAGATGTCTTTATACTTGTCGCTGGCGTACTTCTTGTCCTTGGGGAACAAGGACAGAGCAAAGCGCGGTTCCAGCCTGGCCTTGTGGCCCACTTCCTGGAGCCGGGGCGCTGCTGCGGGAAGACTGGGACCGCCTTAGAGCAGAGAAGGCAGGTCGGCCCTGAGCTTCCAGAGGTGAAACCGGACCCGAAGTAAAACAGGCAAAGCTGAGAGTCTCCGTCTGAACCAGGCACAGCAGGGCCCCGGCTGCCGGCCAGGCTGCGGCTGTCCTGACCCCCAAGCACCTCTCTGTGGCTTCAGCTGGGAAGACCTCTCTCTGTTCTGGGTCTCCCTAAGGCACCGAACGGCCTCCTGGGACTTCTCCCTGACTGTAAGAGCGCTTGCAGGAGACTGGCAGGCCTGACGGAATGTACTTCCCGGACAGCCTTCTTGGGTGTCACCGCCCCACCTTGGCACACGGGCCGCGAGGCAGTGGGCTCCTCATTCTCACTGCACCTGCCTGCAGGCTGGCGTCCTCTTAGAACTCGGTTTTGAAACCACCTTCTTGGGGAAAGCCCGCCAGCCCGCGCTAACAGGGACGCCGGGACCCACCCTCCAGCCCCCTACGGGGCTGTGCCGTTACCCGCAACGCCGTCTGCAGCTCATCCTTGAGGGAGCTGATCTCCTGTTTCAGGTACTGTATTTCTGACTCCTTGACCCGCAGTAATACCTAGAATGAGAGAAGCCAGGAACAGAGGGACTTCCAGAGCTGGGAGGCAAAGACAGGCACACAGAGAGCTCCCCTCCACGCCAGCGAGCTGGTAGCTTCCTTCCCAGCCTCACCAGCACACAGCCAGGAGGGCCGGCCACCCGACCGCCGCCGCCGCCCACAGTGCAGACCCCGCACAAAGAGGACAGGAGAGAAACCGCTGCGAGCCCTCCTGGACCCGAGACCCCGCCTCCTCAGGCTGGAGGTGTCTTGCTGAGGCCTCAGCTCAGCCTCTCCCACATCATTTAGGTGGGATGCGGTATTTTCATGACGGAATTTTAACTAAATGGGGAGAAATCTAAGTGCTTTTATAAAAGAACACTTTATGGACACAGAAAAACCAACCATCCTGACTTAAAACAGACCTCCCAGATCCTAAGTTAACAGGGCACCACGGGATTGCGAGCAGCTGCAGTGTTTGGATAGTTCCTGAATGTTTCATCTCAGGCAGTCAGTTTGTCGGCGGGGAGAAGTGGAAGAAAGGCAGGTGAGTAAGAACGGGGTTAAAGGGCCCCACACCGCTGTCCTGGTGTGATCTGGACTTTTCCGTTCCTCCCCTCCCACTGGCCGAGTCTTGTCCCTGCAGTGCTGTCCCCACGTGCGGTCTGAGTGGTACCTCTAACTCGTAGGCGTCCTTGCCCTGCGTGAGAGGCGAGCCAGCGGCCTCGCTACCGGCGTCCCCAGTCAGCAGCGTCCGTAACCGTGAGATCTCTGCAGCCAGACGGTTGTTCAGCTCCTGGGGGCAGCAACATAACCAAACAGGGATGGGGCCGGGGTTGTGCACCAGCACAGGAAGCACAGTGGCAGCTTGGATTTAAATGCCAGGCTGTGCGTCTTTGCAAAAGCCATTTACATAGGCTCCAAGTTTTTACAGACTTGTATATGTGGGCTTCCACGATCCTTAATACTTTCTTTGACCATAACGGTTGGTCTGTCCACTTTGAGCAGGACAGGGCCCTCCTGCCACAATCACCACTCACTTCTTGGACCTTCTTTCCAACTGACAGTGGTCAACTCAGGCCACTGCAGTGACCAAGGGGAGCCAGTCCTGCTGGAGGCCCCCACACGGGCAGCTGTGAGCCCAGAGGCCTGCAGCCAGGCCAGGCCAACACGCCTGGCTCCTTGAGGCCCGGGGAGGATGAGTGGGTGGGTTGTGTGGACAGTGGTCCCATCTTGTGCCCAAGGAGCAGCTTCTCTCAAACTGAACCTGCCTCTAGCTGTTCCATTCGCCAGGATTTAAAATGTTACCCCAGTTTTCTAAGGAGCAGGTAAATTTTAAGAGAATAATCGGATAAAAACTAATGTGAGCAGTGTATGCTCTAGACTGGGAAGTGTTTAAACACAGTCCCAGCCTGGAGACGGGAGATGGGCTGACCCCACCCAGCAGCAATGGAGGAGAAGTTCAGAGATGCGATGTAAGAGAAAGACTCCCAGGGTCTCCAGAAGGGCTGGAGCCAAGTGCCCCCAAAGGGCAGCAGCTGGCTCACGTAGGAACGGCCCCTGTCACAAGGGATGACATCAGACACTGGGGAGATGCCTGCAGACTAGGGGACCCTCCGCAGCCCGGGTTCCAGGGGTGACCTCGAAGGAGGCCTGGCTCCACCCCAGCTGGCCCGGCCACAGCCTCACCTGATTGTGAGCGTTGAGCTCCTGGTTCTCGCGCTGGCACTGCCGCAAGGCCTGCCGTTCGGCCTCCAGCGCCTGGGCCAGGTGGGCATTCTCCAGGCACTTCTGGGAGTACTGCTCGGAGAGGACCTCTAGCTCGCGCTGCACCGACTGCAGCTCCTCCCTGGGGAGAGGGCAGCGCTCACTCCCCTGCCCTCACCCAGGGCCCAGGCCTCTAAGAGGCTCAGCAGCCTAAGGTTTGTTGTCTTTGCGAGCGCATGCTCAGCTGAATAGGGGCCTCTCTCAAGAAGTTTAATCGTCCCACAGACAAAACCTTCCCCTGGGGTCAGGAGAGGCCTCACGCACACACGCGCCAAAGCAAGTGCTGTTTCAGGGAGAAGCTGGACTTGCAGTCTGTCCTCGGCACTAAGTGTGGGGCCTATGGGTCTGACAGCCCAGTACCAGACTCTGCCCCTGTTTGGAAAATCAAAACCTTACGTTGTTCTCGGCCACCCTGGACTCCTTGAGAAGGGCTGTTACTCCTACCGGGGAACCCAGAGTGAGTGCCTCAGGGCAAGTCGTCCAGGCCCTGCACACCTGTCACCCCTTCAGCCCTCCTGGGCCCTGACCACACCAAACAGGAGCTGGGAACGTGAGACCCTGATTCTGCGAGGCTGTGGACCCCCAGAGATGCTGGCTCAGCAGGGCCTGGCAGCAGCCAGTCCAAGGGCTCCCTGTGGCGCAGATTCCATGGAGGGAAAACCTCGAGGGTGGCCACGCTGGAACCTGCTCTCCACTCTCCTGGCTGCACGAGGGCCCTCAGTGCACGTGCTTTCTGAAAAACGGAGCAACTGCGGCCGCTACCGCCAGGCATGGCCCGGAGCCACAGCGCACACACGAGGCCCGTGCCCTCCTCATGAGCTGCAGCAGCTGATGGCGACATTCCAGGGGTGGCCGCTGACATCAGTCAAGAATGGACAGTACTTATAAAATTTCCTTTGCTGCCTCTTATTCTCTGGCTTTTAGTGGTTGGCCTCTGCCTGCCTGCATGAGCAGGAGAGTGCAGTGCTCGGGCCCGCTGTGGCGGGCCGCCAACTCACAGGTACTGCCGCCGCAGGGCCTCGACGTCCGAGCTGACGCTGCTGACCCGGGACCGCTGGCTCTTCTCCAGCTCCCGCTCCAGCTCCTCTCGGTGGGCATTCTTCATGGCTTCAATGGCTGTGGACGGGACACAGCTGTCAGCACCGGGGCTTGAGGGGAAGACTGACAGGAAGGTAGTGCGCAGTCCATCACTGTTTAGGCCGGGAGGATTCCCAGGGCACTCCCCGCAAAAGGGATGCAGGTGTTTTTTTTGGATGTGAAAAAACCAAACTGATGAAATTAAAGTCCATAAAATTCAAGTATGAGTTTATAAATAAACAAGCAGGCTTTCAGGTTGGCCTTTTTCCTTTCTTGGGACTAAACCCACAAGCCACTGTGGAGCAGCCCCGAGGGAGGGACGCAGGCTCCTCGCCAGGGAGAAGCCATGGGGGCCCTGCCATGCTGGGCGCTGTGGGCATGGGTGACAGGCGTCTGTCCAAGAGACGCCCACGGAGAGGCTGACAGGGCTGGGGACAGCCCCGCACAGGCACCGGGGTGTGCAGGTGGCCACAGGGAGCTATGCTGGCTCTGGGGTGGCCAGCTCTCGAAGGGCTCCTGAGACCACACTTTTCCCAAGAGGCCGTCCAAGAGCCCTCCTGGGCGACCAGGCTAACCCCTCACAGGAGGCCGTGCGGAGGCTGCTCCCCAATTGGAGCTGCACACTCAGCTCAGGAAGGGTCGAGTGGTTCACCTGCCGCCGGGCCCAGAGCCTACCTGAGATGGTGGCCGCGGTCTCCTCGGCCAGGAGGCGGTCCTTCTCTTCCCGCAGTTTCTCCAGTTCCCGCTGGTGCTGCCTCTGAAGGTCTTCAATCTTCTTCTGGTGTGTTTCTTCCATGGCTGCAAACCCTCGCTCACACGTGGCCTGCAAGGTGCACAGGGGGCTTTACCGATTTTTCCTCATCTCTGAGTTGGGCTTAATGTAATCAATTGTTTAATAAACAAACTGCAGCCCTGCCCCTCCAGGCTCCTGGCACAGAGAACACGCTCTCTAGAGCAGAGCACCATGCCAGCGGGGCCGCTGACGGCTGTCTGGGGACTCACTGGTGCCCCGTGCATTTTATTCTCAGCGCATTTACACCATGTATTCTGCCTGATTTCTGTGGTGGTTCGGAATCCCTTCTCTCTGTGGGAGGGGTGGGTACTGTGGGTAGGAAGAGGTTGCAGTGGAATTTAAAGCAGTCCATCCTGGGCCTTTAAGGAATTGCCGACAGGCAGGACCGGCAGGAGGGGCAGAGGGAGCGTTCAGGGGCTGGCCGCGGTGGTCTGCATGACACAGCCAGACACTCTCAGCACCATCACAGCTGGGGCACCGACAACAGTCTGTCAGTCACGGGGAGACAAGGCCATCTTGTGAATGATGGGTCACCCCGGGAGAGCTCGGCGGGGCGGCCCTGCCACTGGCCAGCTGCCACCTCACTGGTGTCCACAGGGAATTAGACACTGTGACTCCTTCAAAAGGAAAAGGAAGGAGTCACAAAGAGGGGCACTGATAAATCAGCACCTCCACTAACTGCACTGACACAACAGAAGAGTGGCCGGTCAAACTGTCTGTGCCTGCTACCACCTAGACTGCTTACTACCTAGACTTGAGTGTGGGGGAGGACACAGGCAGGCCCTAAGGGATCCGACCATCCCGCATGTCCCACTGGGCTGCCCAGGCCTGGCTCATCAGACTCGGTCTGATCAATGGGGCAGGTGAGCTGGCCACACAGCCATGGGGCGTGGCATGTGCAGCTGTTTTGTGCATGGAGGCGTACTTCCTGCCTAAAACCCTTGCAAGATCTGTTTCAGAACAGGGTCAGGCCTTTCAGGGACTTTTAAGCTCTGGAAGAATGTGGCCGTTTTAATTCCAAATGTACGTCCTCCCCACCCCAATTCCTATACTGTTTGGTCCATCATCTTGTACGTGAATTCAAGAAAGGATACCAAGAAATCCAATCCCCACGTGTAGGCCTCTTTGAGGCTTTTCTGAGACTCTCCAGGCAGTGTGTCAAACTCACGGTCAGAGCCTGGACCCTGCGCAGACCTGCTGCACTGGGGACAAGGTCTTAACGGCTGTCCTTCCCCTGGCGGCTCCGTGTGGAGGCTCGCCATCTCCCCCCACCGCCCTTCCAGCCAGGAGAGCTGGGTGGGCTCTGGAGCTGCCTCCTGCACGCTTTGCTTCAACACGGTTTCTTAGCTAACACACAGCCAAGAGGTCCTAAGAGTCCTAGTTTGATTTGAACGCTTTAGACTATTTACAGATTAAGATCAAAATTCTTGCTACAGAAACTCTAAGGTGTCTTTAAAGACTGGCTGCTTCCTTGGAGAGCGTATGTGTTTAAAAAAACAATTGCTCTATAAACAAATCTTAAATAATCCCAGGGACCAATAAAAGTTCCTCCATGATCACTGCCCAGAGTCGTAAGGGAAGGCCCCAGCCTGCAGCTATTAGCCGAGGGCCCTCTGGCCAAGACCCTGGTGCTCTTGACCTGGGCAAAACTCTGCACAAGTGACAGCTGTCACATAGGCCCACTAAGGGAGCTGTCTGGTTGTGATTTTTGCGTGTGTCTTGGGGGAGACAAGAACAAGCACGGGCCTGAGACGGAGGATGCACAGAACCGGCAGCATACAAGCCCCCAACCCGCATCGCCGCTGGGGCACAGCCTGCGCGCTGCGTTGGCACAGGGGGGTTCCCCCCCCACCCACCCCCCAGTGTGAGCTGCCCATCTGGGCCCTGACAGAGCTGCCTCCTGTGCAGACCTGCTGGGAAGTGGAAAGTTGCTGGGAGTTACTCTCAAAGGCAGCTGGCGCTCTGAAGGCTACGCTCAGGTGCTGCCTGCCGGAGGCACTGAGCTGCATTTTGGGAACAGCCCTTAAGCTTCCTCGTGATTCATGGCACTTTTCAAAAGGTTTGACTGGCTCAGGAAAAGAGCAGTGAAAGTGGCCTCAGGGACCAGCACAGGCCTGCGCTGGGGCATCCCAGGCCGCAGCAGCAGCTCGGGGGTGGCAGGAAAGGCACAGTGGCCCCCTGCACCCAGCGCTGGCTCTGCACGCCTGAGGCCTGACTTGAGGTGGAGGGTGCATGAGGCCCGGGAACGTCACCTGTGCAAGCCAGGGCCCGGGGGCCCTGCCTATAACGCAGGGGGATGTGAAACAGGAAAGGTCACGTCTCCAAACTCCCGAGAAAGTGAGGCTGTGCTCACTCGGAAGAAAAGCCACTGCCACACAGAGGAGCTCCCCCTCGACGCCAGTCCCCCAGAGCTGGGGTGGAGGAGTGATCCTCAACACTATCTTGCAAATACTCCTGTCCTCTGGGAACCCAGCTCTGCTGTCCTAGGACATTAGAGGGAGGGGCCCCCTCCTGAGGTCCAGCTCTGCACGGCCTGGAAAGGGGCGCGGAGTAGGGAGGCTACAGGCCCCGCATAGAGACCCCACTGCAGCCAGCCAGAGGCCAAGGGAGGAACAGAATGTCAACTCCTGTTCAGTGACTCAGAGCCCAGAACGATCTCTTAGCCCCGCCCGAGGGCCAGATGCACCAGACACCCCCCGCCCCTCAACCCTGACCACTCGCTTTGCTTCGAAACCTTGAGGCTCTCAAAGTCCCTCTGGTGCTCCTCCTGCAGCAAGGCTGCGCTGCCCGCCAGACCCCTGTGCTCCAGCTCCTCCCGCAGGACGTCCACCTGGGCCTCCAGCTCCTGGATGCGTGCTCTCAGTCCCATCACGGAGTCGGCCTCCCCCTCGGCGGGCCGGCTGCAGGAGGGGGCCTGGTGGGGGCTGCTCAGGGGGCCGGGAGCCGGCGGGGCTGCAGGGGGCTGTCCCTGGTAGTGGTGGAGGGTCTCTTGCAGGCACTGCAGGGTCTGTGAGTAGTGCTCCTGAAGGGCCCTCAGCTCCTCCTGGTGGATTGTCTGCAGCTCTTTGATCTTGAGCTGGAACCTGTCCTCCAGCGTCTGCATCTGCTCCACGTGGTGCCTCTCAAGGTCCTGCCTGTCTCTGACGGAGGCGTGCAGCTGGCTCAGGACACTGCTGTGCTCGGCCTCCTCCAGCACACACTGCATCTCCCCCTCGTGCCCCCTCTGCAGGGCAGACAGGTGCTTGCCCTCCACTTCCTCCAGGCACTTCTGCTGATGGTCCAGCTGGGTGACCTTGGACTTGAGCTCTGCGTTCTCCCTTTCTATGATGGCAATCGCATCCAGGTACTCGCTCTTCTGCTTCCGGAGAAGCTCCTCATACTCCTCCCTCAGGGCCCCGACAGCCAGCTCTTGCTCCTGGCAGGAGGCCCCCCCACCCGGCCAGGACTCCCTGCAGCCCCGGAGCTCCTTTTCATACTCCAGCCGGATCCTGCAGGCTGCATAGCACACCTGAGCCTGAACAATCGCATCTTGAACTAATAAGGATGAATACTGACTGAGGCCTCCCAAGCAGGCGTCGTGGGAGAGGTTCCGGGATGCCTGGAGGAGCTGCTGACAGTCCCTCAGTGGCTCCGGGGAAGGGAGCGAGGTTAAGGCAGCAGAGATCTCCCCTAGGAGGCTGGCCTTGTCTTTAAGCTGCAGGGCGAGCTCCTCCTGAACAGCAACGAGGGCCCCCGGGCTCTGGCTGGACAAGGGGAAGAGCTCCTGGGAGCCCCCCGCGTCCTGACAGCTCAGTACTTCTGCTGGGCTCAAGTCCCAGGATGCCTGTACCTCGTCTCCAGCGCCTGCTGGAAGCTCGAGGGCTTCCGAGACCTGCTGCATCACTCTCTCGAAGTCGGGGGTTTGGTAGGCTCCCAAGATGTCCCCCAGCAGACGCTTGTGCTGCTGCAGGGCTGCCTGGGTCCCCTGCAATGTCTCCTGGACGCTCTGCAACCTGCGTTGGAGGGCCTCCCTCACCGAGTGCACGGCGAAGCTGAGCTCTGCCCTGACCCACGTGGCATCGGCCAGGGTGGGTCCCAGGCCCGGCGGGGCGCTCTGCTGCCCGCCACCGGAGGTGCAGGCTGCCTCCCCACCCGGCGTCTCCAGGTGTTTGCGCAGGGACTCCACCTGGCTCCAGAACTCTCCGTCCACCAGCACCTTCTTGGCCCAGGCGTCTGCCGGGGCCCTGGGCCACCCTGCGCCACTTTCAGAGTCCAGCAGCACCTTCCTCGACTGAGAAACCTCAGAGAGGACGTGCGCGACATCCGAGGTCGTGCGCTTCACGGACTCCGCTATTTGGCCGATGAGTGCGGCTTCCAGAGCCATCTGGTCAGAAAGCAGCTTGAGCTGCTCCTGCTCGCTCAGCTCCGGCAGGCGGGGCGGCTGCGGTGCGGCTGCGGGCCCCTCCTCCTCCCGCTGTGTGTGCCCAAGGGCCTGGATGGCGCTGACGAGCAAGCTCTCGACGCTGGCCAGGGGCCCGGGCCCCGCCCCCGCTGCCCCGGCCTCCACCTCCGGGACGGCTCCCGGCAGAGACCGCAGCCGTTCCCGGCAGCTTTCCAGACAAGCCAGTGCCTGGCTGTTTTTCACCTGGAAGCCACCAAGCTCCCCGACGTGGTCTTCGACCACTCTGGCCCTGGCCTGTCTCTCCTGCTCCAGCTGGGAGGCCAGCGCCCCGACCTGAAGCAGGCTGGCGCGGAGCTGCTCGCGGAGCCCTGCCTCGGTGCCGGCCCACTGCTGGTGCAGCGCGAGCAGGGCCTCCTGGCTCTGGCCCTGCTGGCTCTCCAGCCTCACCGTCACATCCTTGAGCTTCTCCTCCGTGACGTAGAGCTTGGTCTCCAAGGAGTGGATTATGGACAGGTAGGTGTCTGCGTCGCTGGTCGCAGGGAGTGAGCCGGGGGTGGCCTCTGATGACATGCTTTCCTCCGAGGGTGACCGGTCCTGACTGGTGTCGGACGACGTGCTGCTGGTCCAGATCTTCTCGGACCCCTCGGGGTGGGTGTATTTTTGGCACTGGATGGTGGAGAACCGGATTCTTTGCCTCTTAATGCCGGGTGCACCCTGGCTGGGCTTTGAGGTGCTTTGCAGGGTCCCCTCCCTATCAGGCGCTCCCAACTTTGGGGGCTCCATGCCCTCTCCTCTCCGGGGGCTGCTGTCCCCCTGATCCTCCCCCAGGGCAGCCCCTGGGTCTTCCTCGAGCCTCGAGTGTGAGAAGCCCAGAGGGGCGCTGGCAGCCTGGGCCTGCGGGCGTGAGAGCGAGATGCCGGCCGCCTCTGCTTCCCCGACGGCACTCCGCGGCTCACCCGCCGCCTCTGGAGATGCCTTTGCCGATTTCCTGAAAACCTCTTCCCTTCCCTGGAGCTTCATCTCCGTTCCCTCTGAGCTGCTCCCCAAGGCCTCCTGCAGGCTCTCCTCCTTCTCCTGCAGCCCCTTCTCGTGCGCGGCCTTTATGTGCCTCAGCTCCTCCTCCTTCTCCTGCAGCCGAGCGTGCAGGCCCTGCAGCTGGCCGGCCGCCCGCCTGTAGGACAGCTCCAAGCGCTGGTAGTCGGCCTCCCTCCCCCGCAGCCTCTCCCGAAGCGCAGCCACGTCCCCGTCAGACAGGGTGACACGGTCCATCAGCTCTTGGAAGCGCTGCCGGACCAGGTCCCGCTCGTCCCGGAGGCCCTGGACACGTGCGGCCAGTTCCTGCAGGCTGGCCTCCTTCTCCTCCAGCTGCTCCTCCAGCCGCTGCACCGCCTCACTGCCCTCAGCCTTGGCGCTCAGCTTCTCCTGGTGGAGGACCTCCAGCTGCTGCTCGTGGCCCTGGAGCCGGTCCTCGAGGGCGCTGGCCCTGTCCTCCGCCTCCTTCAGGCTTCGCAGTAGCCCCCGCTTCTCCTCGGCACAGCTCCCCAGCAGCAGCTCATAGTTCCGCTGCAGCTGCTCCTCCATCAGCCTCTGGGCCTGCTCGCTGGTGCCGAGCTGCTGGCTGAGGTCGGCAATGCGCTCCTGCAGCCTCTGCACCTCCTTCTGCCGGTCCCGCTGCAGCGCCCGCTGCCTCTCCAGGTCCCGCAGCTCCTGTGTCCTCTCCAGCAGCAGGGCCTCCGCACGCTGCAGCTTCCGCTCGCTGGCCTGCAGCTGGGCGCCGAGCGCGGCCTCACTGTGCTGCCGCTCCTCCAGCTGCTCACGCACCCTGTCCTTCTCCAGCTTCAGCTCGCCCTTGAGCTTGGCCAGCGCCTGCTCCTTGACAGTGAGCTCGGCCGCAGTGTTGCTAAGCCTCGCCTGGAGGTTCCGGATCTCGGCCTCGTGGTGCCGGACCGCGTCCTTGGCCTCCCCATAGCTGCACTTCAGGGCCTGGATCTGCTGCGTGATCAGCTCCTGGCGCTGGCACTGGGCCTCCAGCTCGCTGTGGAGATCCTGGTTGACTCTGTGGAGCCTCTGCCAGGCGCCGGACGGGGAGGTGGCCACTTCAGTCTTAAAAAAACCGATTAAACACTGGTTAGTAACACTCCGGCCTCCCAGTTCTGAGTGTCACACCTCTGGCCAGGGTCAACCACAGAAAAGCTCCTTGGTGGGTCTGTCTTTTATCCTTTGCACAATTTTTGTTTTCATTAAAAAAATACAACAAATCATCTTAATTTTTTCGGCAAGTAGCTGCTTCCAGGTAAACAGAAAACATGGACATTAACATCTAAACAGCTCTAACCAAACAGCTTCTAGGAGAAATAAACCAAACAAAACCGAATAATGGAGCACACTGAGAAACAAGACGAAGACTGAGGGGCAAGAGGCCGGCAGGAAGGGCGGACGGGGAGCGGCAGTGCATCACATCGCGGCGTTTGTTTTGCAAAACAAAAGGCACACAGCTCAAGACCACGAACCCCGCAAGCGCAGGACCGGCGTGGGATGCCACTTCCTTCTAGGACAGGGAGAAGGAAGGGAGGCCACCGCTGGTGCATGTCAGCCAGGTGACACCCGAACACTTTCCTGGGGGAAGTGGGCCCGTCCTCTACAGTAACAGGAAGAACTAATCTCTACCTGCAAGAAGACAAAATGAGGGGGAAAATGGAAACCATGGAGTAAAATATGAGAATTAACAAAACAAACCTTTGTGAAACTCAAAATAAGAGAGTGAAGCGTGCAGAAAATAAAACAACACAACTGAAACAGAATTCCCCACACTAAAAGGCGTGCAGGACAGACAGAACCAGCTGACGCAGGAGAGAACAGGAACGTGAACGGAGTGGGAACAGCTCAGCCTAAGGACTGGCCTGCACGCGGCTCCCTCCACGTGTGCTGGCGGGGAGCCACAGATGTGACACTCAGTTCCGTAAGTCAGAGACGCCTCGCGCTCCGTGCCCACACGGCCAGCTCCCCCCCCCCCCGTCAGCCCAACACCCGTCCCCAGCCACCGGTCCTCCTGACCCTTAACCCTAAAGGCCCTTGCTCATTCAGACTCTGGATTACAATCATTTTCAAAGCACAAAAAGAGACCGAAAGGAACCCATGTTGGACCCAGCGGAAAGGTGTTAAGGTGTCAGCCGACTGGTGGGCTTCGGGCAGGCTTGTGCACCTATCCAGCTTAGGCCCGGGGAGGTGCTCAGGTTAGCAATGTGCAAAATCCGCGGCCAGGGTCTTCACCACCTGGTGTGAAATCAACGCATGTAGGATGGCAGCCCAACCAGAGATTTAAAAGATGCTTCCCAAACCTGGAGGGTCTGCACAAATGACTCAGAGAGTCCTGGAGGGAGGTGCAGGGAAGGGGGGTGCCCCGCCACCAGTTCTCAGTGCCTGAGAGTCTGGCCTGGGCACAGCAACAGCTGCGGCTAAAGGGCTAGGGCGGAGGTCCGGGGGACACGGAGCTCCTGGGGCAGGGCCAAGGCTGGGGGAGAGAGAGAGTCCGGGGGAATGTGCAACAAACACGGCACTGGAGGCAGGAAGGCGGACTCCGCCCAGAGGGTCGACTCGGACCAAGGAGGCCAGGGCACTGCAGTCTGAAGCGTTGGCGCAGCAACTCAGCCCAGAGACTCCGGGTCCCTGAAAGCCAGGAGGGCCCTCGGGCACGGGCTCTCGGTCTACGTGGGCAAGGAGACTAGTGCTCAGGGGAGGGGTACCGGCTCCTGCAGGTCAGCATGGGGCCCTGACTCGAGCATTGCGTCTGCAGCTTGGGCTGAGGCCCAAGCCCTCGGTTCCATCGCCCAGCTTGCTCCCCCACAGCCACCTCTCCCAGCAGCATATCCGCCGAAGAGGCGGGAGTGTGGCGTGTGCACCCCAGGACTAGACGGGGCCTGGACCGCTGCCCCATCCAGGCAGGCTGCCCCCGGGAGTCTGCCTGGCGGCCAGCACCCTGGCAGAGACCTCCAGTGAGGATGCAGGGCTCAGGCTCTTGGTTCAGGCCAGGCTGCAGCCCTCATCTCCCCTCCAGGCCACGGGGCAAATTGGCTCCAGGCTAGGTGGCCACGTTTCCCCTCACACTTTAGCCTGGGCGGAGAATCAGAGGTGGGCCACTAGTCTAGCAGTAGCAGCCCCAGACGGCCCTGCAGGCGGGGTACAGATGTGGGCAGGGACAGGGAACCAGCTCTAGAGCTCTAGCTCTGCCACTAACTCAGTCATAAGGAGACTGTTACTCCATTTTTCAGTCTGTAAAATGGGACTAATACTGCTATTGTCAAAAAAAATTAGAACTTACTCACAAATATGATTACTGTATACTGAGCCCTTTGACAGCCAGAGGAAGAGACAACCAAAATTACTCCACCAAAAAGCAAAGGAGAAACCCTTAGATACAAAAGTTGCAGGCATATTCCCCAAAACATCACACCAGAGGAGACCCCCATAGGCCCGTTGTCCAGAGCGCCCGCTCCTGGGGCAGGGAAGCCCGAGGCCTGGCGCTTGGTTTTGCACATTCCTAGCCCGCCTGGGTGCCACACACGCAGCCCGAGGGCACCTGGAGGGCCATGGCAGCCCCTCAGCCCTACCTGCAGCACGTAGCCCTCCCGGGCGCTCTGCTCCCGGCCCAGAGCCACCCTCAGCTGGTCCTGCAGCAGCCGGTTCTGCTCCAGGAGGTCCGAGGCCTCCTTCTGGCTCTGCTCCAACTGTTGGCAAACACACACACACATTTTAAAGCAAATTGACCGCAGGAGAAGCCCAGCACAGCCCAGGCCCTGGGGGCGTCCCGACTCCAGCTGGGCGGGGCTCCAGCTTCCCTCATAGCCTTCTGGGCACGGAGCTTCAGAGCAGAGGCGTGCTCGTCACCAAGACTCCAGCTGAGGCTGTACACCACCCGGGCAGCCTTGTTACCCTGGGCACCCACATAATCCCCGCACTGGCCCGAGGATCCAACCCACAGACCCCACCAGGGAATGAGGGCTTTGGGCCCGTGTCAGAGAAGACCTCCCCCTGGGTCCTTCGAGGTCCTTGGCATGGTCACCAGGCCCGTATGCTCCCAGCAGGCCTCACTCCAGGCTCTGCCTTGGCTTCTACGGGAAGAACCCTGACTGACCAGCTGTACTGGACTTCAAAGCAAGTTCCGTTTGTGTGGGGGCTCCTTGGGATGTGCCCAGTGAGCCACTGCCCAGCCCTCTCACTTCCACGGATTCTGACCCAGCCATCACGCATCTGCCCCTTTCCTGAGCGCTCCCCAAGTGCCCCACGGATGCCGCCCGCGGGGAGTGGGAGCAGGGCGTGCAGCAGTGACTGGGCTTGGACACCCCGCGTCTAAAACCAAAGCAGCGCCCAGCGTGTGGCCTGCTGACTGGCAGGCCCGGTTTCGCTGTTTAAGCAACGTGACTTTGAACGCTGTTTTACTGCATCCTGCCTTTACCATCATATTGACAGGCGTGGAAATAGAAAAAACCCAAGTGTTGATGCTTGTGAGAAACGTCGGCCTCACGAATTTAACAAAACACAACAAAGAGAGAAGTGAGGGAGGCCGGGGCGGCCTGTCTGTGGGGCCCTCAGCCACTGTGTGGAGCGCACGTTGGATTTGCATCACCAAGCGCCCCTAAGAGACGGTGTGACGCTGTACCCCCTTGGCCACGGCACCTCCATTCAGACATACAAATCCACAAAGTTCTGCAAATTGATTTCTGGGTACATTTTCACTAAGGAAAAACGTTATTACAAACGCAGGAACGGGCTCCCCTACCTCTGTGTCTGGAGGAGGCCCCACCGCCCCCGCCTCCTGCTGGCTGCCCCGCACGCTCCGGTCTCAGCGAGGGGCACGGGGTGCCACATGCAGATGGAGACCTAAGTCTGTGCCTGCCCCTCTTCTGCCCAGATCCTCTAACTCATGCCTGAGGCAGGGCAGGCGAGGCCCCGCTGGAGCACTGAAACTCCCCCAGCCTCATCTTCAGCAGCCCTGCCTCTGAAGGGCATGGCCCCAAACGCATGGCCAACTCCTCTGGTCTCTGGAAGGGCCAGGCCCCCCTCCCCCCACTGCCACCCTGTCACCCCCTGTGAGTCTCAGGCCTGCACTGCCCTCTGGGGACCTGACCTGCGTCTGCCTCCCTGAGGTGTCGGAAGCCCCTGGGGTGGGGGGAACTGTCCCAATGTTAGGCACAGTGGGTGCCGGGGGGGTTGCCGGTTGCTGCCCGGAGCTCATCCGCCCGTGACGGCCCTGGTCGTTACCTCCTTCTCCAGCAGGGAAGTTAGATCGTGAGTGGAGAGCCGGTCACTGCCGTCCTCGGAGGACAGGTGCAGGGGGGCAATGGGCACCTGCTTTTCTTCCCGGAGAGGGGTGGTCTCCACCTGATGCCACCGCTGCTCAATCTCCACGTGCACATTCTGTGTCCTGAGGTCAGTGGTCGCGGGCGGCCCTGGGCCCCGATCGACCTCCATGCGCAAGGCTGCTTCGTCGGTGCCTGGCCCATCGGCCGTGTCAAGGGCCCCAAAGCGCTTCCTGCGTTCCTCTCGCCGCCGTGCACGCTCCCGCTCCAGCTCACCCGGCTCTGCCTCGGGGCGGGGGTCGGCGGGCCCCAAGGCGCCAGCCCTCTCCTGGGCCAGGGCCTGCTGGATGGGGCGGAACTCGGCCCAGTCGAAGGTCTTGGAGCGCCCTTCCCGCCTCCGCTCCCGAGCCCGGCTCCTCTTCTGCTCGGGGTCTGGCTCTGTGAGCTCGCCCTCCTGTTCCTCCCGTGGCCTCGGGTGGGTCTCCACAGGGGGGCTGCTCCGGTGCTTCTCCTGTGGCAATGAGCTGGGCAGGGGCAGACAGCCTGTCAGTGGACAGGCGCCCGCTGGCAGAGGGCCCAGCTCCCTGCTTTCACCACATCCTTTCTACTCAGCTGGGAAGGGGAGGGACCCCACCTCTACCCATCAACACCCTTGGAGGGAGCCCAACAGCAGGGAAGAGCCACGGGTGGCCCACCTCTGAGGTGCCTCCCCTAATGGGAAAGACGCTGAGGGGAGTGTCACAAAGGCCTGTCACGGGGACGACGGAGCCCAGGTGCCCCCACCCCATTCAGGCATGGCCGCTGCCTGAAGGAGGGTGAGTGGGAGGTGGCCCTGCGGCTCCTGTGCACTAAGCAGTGGTGACAGAACAGACCAGGCCAGCCACCCCCCTCGGAAGGCTCAAGCAGGGAAATAACGTGGTCAGACCTATGTTTTAAGAAAACCACTCTGGTGGCTGTTGTGACGGATGGATCAGAGTGACAGGCCTGGGACTGCGTGCGGGCAGGTGAGCTGGATGGCCCAGGTTGCACCTGTGAGCCCAGCCCCAGGAACTTAGCAACCCATTCGGTGCAGGAGGCTTGTTGTGGGGATGCTGGAGGGCACCTCCACCTGCCCCAGAGCAGAGCTTCCTGGGCGGGTGGTGTGGGGTCCTGGCCGTGGCGGTCAGAGACAGACGTTTCTGGGCTCCAGGGACCAGACCCTGAGGTCCCACCCTAAGCAGAGTGGCCTCTGGTCCCGCCTAAGCACTCAGAACAGGCTCAGAAGCCCCCTGAGGTTGCAAGGGGCCGGGGCTGGGGGCTCCAGGGAACACTCATGGAAAGGGCAAAAGAGAAGGGAGCCTGTGAAGAGGCGCCCGAGGACGAGGGCGCCCACAGCCTCCACAGACGCAGGGCCTGCAGTTCAAAGCCATGCCTCTGGCCTGTGCACCTGTCTCCAGCGTGCACGGGAAAACCCATCTTCTCCCCCAACTGTGAAAAAAGCTCAGGGAACAAACTGGGTGAGGCAGGGACACCGACTTGGAGATGTGTGGATTTTGGGAGTCAGTTCTCGTCAGAAAGACGCCGCCAAGTCTGTCTCCTCACACACACGCGTGCACACAAATGCACACGGTGCTTGTCCCTGTGGGCTGCAGCCCCGACGTGGAAGGGAGGTGCTTCTCCTGAGCCGCGTGTGCCCAAGTGCGACCGTCTCGCACGCACGCACGCACGCACACACACATGCACGCCCTACGACCCCCGAGGCTGTTAGTGTTCCTTCTCCAGCAGGGCCCTGACCTGCCACACAGGGCGTCCCCCACGTGCTCAGAAAGACCCCTGGCCTCTGCACCTGCTGGCCCTGTCCCAGGAATGACCACGTCTCCTGCCCCTTCAGTAGATAAAGGAGTGAACAAAGGACGCCTGCAGACAGCACGGGATGGGGGACCAACGGGAAGAGCCACCTTCAGTCCCCTCCTGCCTTTCTGTTCAAAGAGCTGCAGCATCACCAGCAAGGACCTGACAAAGGTGTGACCCGGCTGCAGCTGCCCGGGCTGAGGACACCCAGTGGGCACCAGGGACACACCCTGGGTGCAGTCTTTAACACAGGACCTGCCCCTGAGAAGCACTCAAACCACAGGACAGAGACACCTAAATGACAGGCTCTCTGAACAGGCGGTACTGAAGCTGCGGGGTGAGGATGGCAGCCTCCTGGGCATCACACCCTGGGACGTCTCTTGCTATTAAATTGAACGCTGTACAGCCATCATGAGGTTCACCGACCACGGACGTTACCACGCGGGGCAAGGACAGTTTCCCAACGTGGCCTCCAGCACCAAGAGTTCCAAAGAGAAGCTATGCCCAGTTGCACGGAAATCCAACGAGACCAAACAAGGAAATGCCGTGGCAGCCTGGGAACGCACGTCCAGAGCCACCCTCACCCGACCCGAGTGCAGCTGCCAGAGGGTCCAGGCCAGGCCCGAGGGAGATACCGGCCGCCACACTCATGCTGACGGCTGACAGGCGCCCCTGCACCTGCCAGGCCTGGAGCGGGAAGGCTCACTTGAGGCAGGAAACCAGGAAGCCAAGCGGGGAGTGAGTGGGATGTGGAGGATGGGGCTCACCTGGTCACATCCGGGGCGGAGGTCGGGTGGACATGCTTCATGATGGTCTGGATCCAGTTCCGCCGGATTCCAGATGTCATAGCAGAGAGGGTGAAGGTGCCCTCCTTTGTCTGCACAAAAGACGGAGCGTTAGCAGTGCCATCACCGCTCCCCCCAAGAGGAAGTCCCGCAGGGAGGACTGCGGCCCAGTGGCTGCCCTGGGAGCGCTATGTGTGCCGCACGCAGGATAAGCAAGAGCTGGAGCAAAATCACAGATGCCTGTCTGCTGCCCTGGGTGTGGCATCTCCTTCTGCCAGACGCAGCTGGTGTTTGCTGGGAGCCTACAATGTCTGGCATCAAGATGCTCCCAGCTCTTTAAGGAGCGCCTGGACTGGGAGAAGGCGTGTGTGGGGGGAGTAGTGGGAAGGCAGCTACATGCATGAGGCGGAGCAGGCTTTGTAGGCTGAGGGGGCTGGCAGGTAGATGGGGAGAGGGTGCATGACCCAGGTTGGGGGGGGGGCACGCCATGTGGCCATACACCAGGCCTGTGGGGTGACCAGGGAGAGGACAGAGGCAGGCCTGAGGCTCAGCAGCAGCAGGGCCTGATGGGGGCCGTGTCCGTAGGGCTGAGAAGAGGCCGGGAGACCTCCTGGACCTGCTGGGCAGCTGTCCAGGTGATGAGAGCACAGAGGGTGGCTGAAGTGACAAGTGACTGGTCAAAGCGCACAATGCGCCACTGACGGGACCGGGAGGGGGGAGTCGTTTCTAGGACAGTCCCTAGACCACCCCCAACCTGGCTGAGCTGGCGGGACGGCATCTGAATGGCTGAGGGAGTGGAGCGCAGACAGGAGGGGGCGGCGTGGCCAGCGGGGACGAGTGGCCTGGGGACACAGTCCCTGTAGCCCTGAGCTGCTGCGCACAGCACCTCCAGAGTCGAGGCAGGATGGCAATGCAGTGGGGGTGGCACAGGGCTCGTCTTACAGAAGTGAGGGTGTCAGAACTGCTCTCAGGCTGCTCGGGCTCCTCATAAATGGACCCTCACCATGCCTGCAAACCAGCTGACAGGAAGATGGGATGGGCAAGATGGTGCGGGACGGGAAGACACAGGAGCGCCTCTGCCCGGGCCCCGCCGCACACCTGCAGGGCGGCCCCCAGCCCACATCTCTGCTCACCTGCGGGGTCCTTCTCAGAGGAGGCTGAGGCTTGGGGCACGGCCTCCAGGCTCTCGAAAGCACCCGCCCCTTGTGAGCACTCCCGAGTGCCCTGTTTCTGGAGTCTGACCTCAGCCGTCGTCTCTCCTGACCTCACCTCTCACCCCCAGAAGCTTTTTCCCAACCTGAGGTCCACACCTGTGGCAGCTATCTAACGTTCTGAGAACCATCTCGGCCTCACACACAGTGCTGCCAGGACCCCACAGGCTCCACGTCTGTGATGCTGCCTCTGCTGTCAGACTTGCACACGTGGCTCGCAGGGCTCTGGGGCTCAAGCCCTCCACCTGCCCCACACCTCCCGACCTTGTCCAGGGCAGGACCCGCGTGCTCTTCCTCCACAGCCTCCCAGCTGCTCCTGTCGGTCCTGGCCCCCGCCATCCGCCAGGCACCTGGTCTCCTGCCTCCACCTCTGCCTCCTTCCTGACCAACCTGCACGCCCTGCCAAACGCACCTCACTAACACACAGATGGCTCCACGCCCCACGCTTCCCACAACCTCAGGACAAGACCGACTCCTGACTCTGCGCCCAGGCCTCCCTGGTGGTGTCCCCACTGGCTTCTGCAGTAGCTCCCCGGTAGGTGCCACTAGGTCTGGTGGCGGGCCAGGGACAGTCCTGTCACTCAAGATCCTAAAGCTCCCTAGTGACGCAGCTGAGTCCCTCTCATGCTGAGCACGATCTCTACTTAGAACTCAGTCCACGGGGCTCATGGAAAAGTACCAGAACGTGGGATAAGCTCACTGCCCCCCATCCAAGGTAAAGTGGAGAGGAGTCAGGCTGATGGGTGAGATCAGTCAAGGGAGCACAGGTGACTCAGAAATGCCCGTCCCTCACCGGGAGAGCAGGCGAGTTCTCAGACAGCAAGCCGGCACCTGCATGGCCCAGGCCAGGGCCTCCTGGCGCAGAAAGTGACCCCAGCACAATTAAGTTGTGACCTGCTCGGGGGTGGGGCAAACTCATACCCCCAGGCCCTGCCCAGAGACCGCTGCTCTCCAAGATGGGGAGGTGGGGGTGAGCGAGGGGCACTCAGCAAGGGGTCCAAAAAGCCGGAACTGGCACTGTCCCCACTGCTGTCTGCAGAAAAAGCTGGGGCCTGGGTCACTGGGCACATGTGTCCACCCCTCCTCAGGGACAAGGGGCAGGAGGGCGTGGCAGCGGGCCGCAGGGGCCACCAAGATCGGTGCCGCCTCCAGCTCTGACCTGGTGCCCTACACAGATGCCAGCAGCCCAGAGGTCTAGGGGCCAGATTTCTCCTTTTAATAAACTCCCTGGACTTCGGGTCTGAGCTTGTCTCCTCTAAGTGTGATTGACACTGGTTATTCCCATGTGTTTGACCTACGCCGCGTCCAGATATACAACTGAGTCTTTGGGCCAAAAACCTGGAGACAAGGCTCTGGTAAAGGACACGCTGCTGGGTCCTACCACGCTGCTAAGGCTCTGATGAGGGAGGAATTAGCTTTCCCCAGAGAGAGGTCTGGCCTCTGTCCTAGCTCCTGGGAAGTAACCTCTGAACACTTGACATTCAGAGCTGGGGCTGGCCAGACCAGAAAGACCAGCCCTGGAGTGAGGGCGGGGCTCTGGCCACAGACAGTCAGCCGGCCTCCAGGGGAGGCCTGGAGACTGCGTTCCACCAGGGGGACGGAAACTCAATCAGCTATGAATTCTTGGTGAAAACTCTGGACACAGAGGCTTGGGCCCAGGCTGGAAGCTCTGTGTCACCACATGTCAGAGCCTAGAGGGACACACAAGTCCCTGAGGACAGGAAGCTTCACGTGTAGGGCCCCTCTTCAGTCCGATTCCGCATGCGCTGTGTCCTCTGGCTGTAGTAGAGATGCAGTGCAGAGTGCAGCATCTCTGTGTTCTGTGAGCCTTTCTGACTAATTATGGAACCTGAGGGTGGTTGGGGGCACCCCCCGCCGAACTTGCTGCTGGCGTCAGGGTGAGGACAGACACGGTCGGTGGCTAGGGGCCTGTGCCCTGACCTTAAGCCACCCGCTTTGATGAAATGGCCAGTGAGAACCGTCCCATCTGTCCAATCATTTTTTGAAGACAGGGCAATGCCTTACCCCTCTGAGTCCTTCACAAGATTGTCAGAAAAAAGATGTAGAGGTGGGTGGATGAATGAATGAATAAAGGAAAAGAGTGGATTGAAAACCTAGCATTGTGAGATGTAATGGACAGTTTTGCTCTTATTTCCCCCCATCCCATGTCCTTCCAACTGTCCCAAACTCCAGCATTTAAAAGAGAAAAAGAAAAGAACCTTCAGAAACAAAAGGCTTCCAGACAGTCTTGAAAAAAAAATGCTACTGTCTCATCTGTGTTCAGTTCACGCAGATGGGTGGGGGTCAGGAGCGCCACGACAGAGAGGGACAGAGCGCATCACCAGCACTGGAGCAAAGGCCTGCCCACAGGGTCCCTGGACCGGGACAGCATGTCCTTGGAGAAAGATGCCGGCCCGTTAGGCCTGCAGCCCCCTGCCCCCTGCCTGCCTCCAGGCCCCACCACAGCTCACATGGATCTGAAAGCCGTAGTTCCTCTGCACTGGATACTCAGTGACGTCGTAACACGTGGACAAGTCGATCTCCCCATCCAGGTCAGCCGCCTGCAGAGAGGGTGAGAGGATCTCAGAGATTCAGAAAGTAAGGGCCAGTGCCTTGTGAGTGTGCTGAGTGGGCATGGCTGCTCCCTGCCCTGCACCACCCAGGACCAGAGCTGCCATTCCCTGCACGTCCTCCCGAGACACCATGGTTCTCAGACCTCGTTTACGCTCCTAAAACCTGAGGCCCCCAAGGGGCTCGTTTAGGTGGCGGTTATCTGTTGATGATCTGCCTAACGAGAAATTAGCTGCAAAAATTGAAAAAAGGAAACATACTTATTTACTCATTTAAGAAACAAACCCGTTTCATTTTTTAATAAAAAATATTCTTAAAAAAACCAGCAAGAGATGTCTGCAACTCTCTCTAACACGCAGCTCCGGAGGACAGCTGCGTCCTCAGTTGCTGCTGCACCCGGTCTGTTGGCTGCGCTGCTCTGGCTGACGTGTAGGACCATCAGCCTCACACAGACCGGGCTGGAGGGGGGAGGTGCGCTTCATGTCTTTGCAGACAGCTGTGGCTGGGCAAGCGGCAGTTTCTTGAAGGTGAACTACAAAGTGGGGTCTGACCCTATTACAGCGGAGTCTGCTCTTTGCACGGGTCTTCTGCCCACAAGTGGCTCTGTGGCGCCCTGTCACCTGGAAGATACCGACTTGGGCGTGTCTCTCAGACGTGACACCTCACCGTACAGGGTCAAACACTGTGCTTGCTGTCGGCACCGCCTCCCGTCAGGAGAGCGGACACAAAGGAAGCTCTCAAGTTCATGATGGTGAACACGAGGTCTCCAAAGCCCCCGTTTTGCTTGAAAGCTCATCTGTACCGCTGATGACAAGCTGTCAGCCGCCTTCCTTGAAGGAGAGACGCACCTGGTTCATTTTCAGGAAATGTCTGCCAAGCCCCCGAACCGAGTGTGGTCTACCTGTCCGTTGTCTCTCAAGCAGAGACAGGCCTACTGCGTCTCAGGGAGAGGCCTCTGGCTCAGGTGGCGCAGGCGGTGGGCAAGCGCTTCCCCGCAAGATGGCCGGCACCCTGATGCGCAGCAAGTGTGCCTTTGGCCAACTTCCTATTTTAAATCACAGGATGTTACAAAGATGGGTATTCAAGGATTGAGACTTCATAAAATTAGTGCTTTCACTGTTCTGTCAGGGCCCTTTCTTCAGCATCGTGTGTGGCAGCAAAGGACACGTGGCGACCGGCCATCTGCTCCTATAGCCTGACCAGACTGAGGCACCAGCCGTGCACGCACACGCCCAGACAGCAGGAAGAGGAAATGGCACCGCAGGTTAATAACAATACTCCTGTTATAAGAAACCCTGGAAGGGCTTCCAGGGCCCCGGAGACCACGCTCTGAGAACAACCGGACACTTACACATGCTTGTGCAGTCCCGGATTTCAGGCACCACCGGGGTCCTGGCACCCACACTAGCCCGCGTCAACCTTGTATCAGTAACACCCTTCCATGGCAGTCGGGAAAGAACTTAGTTTTGGGGGCTCAGGGTATGCAGACACTCATAACCAGCACCCCAGTGCTAGACATCTAGGTTCTGCTGTTACAAAAGTCCAGGAACGACACAGGGACACAGGGACACAGAACTCCCTGCTGAAGGGGGTACTGCTGCAGGGCTCCTGGGGTGGAGTGAGGGGAAAGGGACAAAAACAGGCCAGCCAGACTGCTCAAAAGAGATGCGTTTTTCTTGTACGTAAAGACAAAAGAGCGCCTCTGGTTGGTCTTCGACTGTGGAATCAGGACTCTCCCCTGGGCCAGCTGAGCTCACCTGTCACACCCCCTTCCTTGTCCAGAAGACAAGGGACAAGATTTAGTTCAGTTCTTTGAAAGACTCAAATCAGCACAAAACTTCCTTGCAGGAAAAGCAAAACTGCTTATCCTGAGCTTTAAAATAAGACATCTTTCAGTGTTTTTCAAAGAAAAGCCACCAAGACTCCCTGCACCCAGGAAGGAGCCTAAGGCAGGGCCCAGAGAGCCCAGTGTTCCAGCAGGAACCTGTCCCAGGAACACCAGACCCGGACCGGGGAGCCCAGGACGGCCCAATGGACACCAGCTGGCAGACAGAAGGGGACTTGGGCCCAAGAGCGGCGGTGGCTCCCAGGGCCGTGGGGACCCGCAGCTGTCTCCACAAGAGGAGCACAGCTTAGACGCTCACCTCCTCAGCTACAGAATCCCTGTAGTGTCTCAGGCTGTGATCAGCAAGCACAAACCAGTGTTTCTTCCACTACAAGAGAAGGAAGATCAAGACTGGACTCTCACATTTCCTGCTCTGGGGCAACCACAGCCAGAGTCCTGGGGCACCTCCCTGAGCACAGGTAAAGCAGAGGGCGGGCACCCCACTGCAGGTGGCAGACATACATGGGACTCTGCTCAGGCCGTGGGCAGCCATGCACACATGACCTCTCCCCAGTGACAAGGCAGCATGGAGAGCCAGGGTGGGCTGCAGGCCGTGGGCTCTCCACCCCACGGAGCTGTGGCTGGTGAGCAGTGCTTTGGAGTCTCAGCCTCAACTCCGGAGGCTGCAGACAGGGGCGGGGGCCCCAGAGCTGAGAGATGGCCACCTGTGAGCCACAGCCACCCCCTGGCTAACCAGAAGGGCGCGCCCACCTGCGGCCAGCAGGAGCAAACCAACCAGCCAGACTCCCCAGTCTTCACTGTGAGTAGCAAGGAGGGGGCTTGAGTCTTCAGGCAAGGCCGAGGGGGTTGACACAGAGGAGAGTGAAGAGGGCATTTCAACACAGTCGCTCAGGAGGCAGGGAGGGGAGCTCGGGCACGTGGGGTCTGGGGCCTCTCAGTCGGACCCGGCCGGCTCCTCTTCGCGCCTCCATGGAGGCCTGGCCTCCCGGCCCCAAGTAGCTGCGAGGGGCTTGCTCTTCCTGCTCGAGTCTCCTGGCTCCTCTCAGGCCTGCGGCGGCCACGCAGCAATTAGGAGACCAGCAGGTGGGGAACCAGGCCCCGGCTGAGGCCCCCGCAGGGTGTGGAGAGCTGGCTGTCACACTGGCCGTGGGCAGGCCTGGTGGGTACTCCCAGCAGCCCCCACCCCCCCCACCATGCTCTGAGGAGATGGGGTCTCGGCCACAGGGGCTGAGCTGGAGGTGGGTGCCGAGCCAGTGCTCATGCACCCACTGGGGACAAGGCCAGCTGGCCCTCACACCTGCTTCCTGGCACCTCAGGGGCACAGCAGGCCCTGACACTCACCTGGCCATCCTCATACTGTTTGGTCAGCCAGCCTTTCTTGAAATTCAGCAGGTCGGGCTAAGAAAGGGAGGAAAAAGAGCAGTTCAGAGGAAAGTGCTGTGGTGTCCCAGCTGTGGGCGAAGGCTGACTGACGAGGCAGGCATTTCTCTCCAGACGAGGTGGCACCTGCAAAGGGGGCTTCTCCACCCGCCAGATATGCCCGCATGGCCTCAGCCCTGGCAGGCGCTCTCTGGGGGCCCTCCACTGCACGCATCTTTGAGGGAGATGCGGGCTCGGCAGATATAGGGGGCTGCCCCGTGAGCAGCACAGCTCTGAGAAGCCCCTGATCCATTTGCAGGGCCACCTGGGCGGCAGAGAAGAGCAGCCCAGACAGAGGCGCTCCGTGTTCACGCAGACGGGAAGATGTGTGACAATGGCTGAGAGCAGGGCTGAGCTGCTCTCGGAGAAGCCACAGGAAGACTGAGACCAGAAGACTGAGCAGAGACCGCACCTGGCGCGGAGAAAGACGCAGCAGTAAACCTGCCAAGACCCGCAGGCCACTGACCTGTCAGGACGCATCTGGGTCTCCATCTCCCTACAAGAAGCAGGACCAAGACAGCCGGCTCTGAACAGGGCACCGTCCCTGCCGGTCCCGCCAAGCCCTGCGCACCAGGGCCTGGGGAGCAGCCTGAGAGCCCCTTCAGGGCCCCCGTGGCCCACCTGAGCCTGGCTGTGCCACACACCTGGTGGCGGCAAGGCCAGTGTGTAAAGAGACGTGGGCCGCCCTTACCTTCAGCCCACGTGCCCTCCACTTTGCTATCGCCATCCTGACCAGAAACGGACTGGGACGTCTTCTCATGTCCCAAGGACTGGGAGGGAGTTCGCGAGGACAGGTGCCACATGTCAGGACCACGATCAGCCACACGTGTTCTGGGAGCCTATGCTCCCTGCCCTCAAGCGAAACCCAGACTCAACCAGGACAGAAATTGATCTGCTGCCCTGGCCTGGGGATGAGCAGCACCAGCTCCGGGCTCCTCAGAAGGCCAAGGACAAAGCGGAGGAGCCCGGGCGAGCAGCTGTCCTCACTCCCGGGGCTCTGACTCGCACACAGGGCTCCCCGAGGGAGGGACAGTCCCACTGGACTCATCTGACCATGGCTCCTGTGCCCTGGAGCAGAGGCCTCGCTCCCTCCGGTGACCCCACAAACAAGACAAGCGTTGAGCAAGAGGGGGCTCCTGCCTCCAAGATGTCCCCAAACCAACACTCCAATAAGAAGAACAGAAGGTCCCAGCTGTGGCTCTGGTCCCCTGGAGCCAGAATTCCGCTGCCCTGGCCAGGTGGCCTCCTCCCCTGGGTACCTCAGAGCTCAGGATGGCCACATAGCCCAGAGAGGGAGCAGAGTGGGGACAGCCAGCAGAGGCACGGGAGAAGCAGACAGAGAGCCCAGGTGACAGAAGCGGCGGGAGCAGCGCCTGCAGCCCTCGGAGCGCGGGTGCCTGGGCTCACCGTCAGGGAGGACTCCGTGGACCTCCTATCCAGGGACTTGGCTCTTCGGTGTGGAGACAGTGGGGAGGCCGAGGCTTCCGGGAGAGGAGCATCGCTGGGGAGGTCCTGTGGCAGAGAGCAGCCCCGGTCAGTACAGCCAGCCCCTCAGCAGCCAGGCTGCTGTCTGGGCTTCCTCGTCCCCTCTGCCAGAGTGCAGACAGGGCCCATGGTGGGCTTGGAGCCTCCCTGGGGATCAGAGCAGACTTCTCTTCAGAGGCACCAGCCGCATCACTCTCCCGGTCCCCACCTCCCCTGGCCTCGTAGGGTCACAGAGGGAAGACGCCGGGCCCTGTGCAGAAAGCAGCAGGGCACCTCCGAGCCCAGAGAGAAGCAGGGAGTAAGATGAAGGTCGGACCCGGCGGGCAGCCCAGGAGAGGAGGGCTTCAGAAGTGGAGTCCACCTGGCGGACTGAGCAGAGATGCGGGCTGTGGCCACTGCCCGGAAGAGAGGAGGAAGGTATTCAGCCTCGAGGCCGGAAGGCCCCAGAGAGGAAGAGAGAGGCTCTGACACCCTGGGATGGAGAGCTTGTTAGAGCGGCTCTCAGAGGAGACGGACAGAGTTCTGAGCAGAAGATGCACAAGACAGGCCTCGCCCTTAAGAAAGTCACTCATTGGAGATGAGACACGGAAGTAAGGAGAAACAGGGGCAGGAAGCCCGAGGAAGCACATCCAGGCGCACAAGGGACATGGGAGCCTGAACGCTCACCCGCTTCCTGGGGGGCACCCTCTTCTCGCTGCGGCCCTGGCGTGTGTCGCTGGATGGTGAGGATCCAGCCGACGAGTTGGTCTCCATGTGCTCTGCCTTCTCGATGTCCAGGGCCTCAAACTTCTCAATGACCTGGGACCTCCTGCAAAAGAGGGCATGAGGCTGCTCAGAGGGAGACAGGGTCCCCCGCAGCTAGGGGTGGGCGTGGTCGAGACACACATGGGCTCAGCCGACGCCCCACGCCTGGCCCACCCCAGCTTCTCGGGGCCACCCTCCTGCAGGGCATCGGCCGTGCATACCACCTGCTCGGACAGCTCACCGCTGACACCACCGTGGAGGGTGGGCTGCGCAGGGCTGGCAGCTGCCCATAGGCAAGGCCCTCCCTGCTGCCAGGCCTGTCCTTGCCCTCTGCCCTCGGCCCTACACTGTACCCACAGAGGAGGCCCCTGCATGGTCTGTTGTGCGGACACACTCGGCAATCACAGCTCGTCACCCGGCATCCTTGCCCGAGCCACAGACACGATGGAAAGGCAGCCACCACCTTGGAGGGCACGGCCTCCGTCCTCATGCTCCTCAGAGACCATGATGCAGCCCCCACCCAGGGCATCCAAAATTTAGCAAGAAAAAGGCCCATGAATTAACATTGTTTCTGCCAACAGTAAAAAGAATCAAATCCCAAATTAAAATAAAAACAAGCAAGTTGATTTCGTGTGAAAGGGCGGGCGGCATCGTCAGGCCATCTACGGCTGGAGACGGAGCTGAGATGGGAGCGAAGCAGGCGGAGGAGGGGCGAGTAACGTCACAGCGACACAGCAGGAGAAGGTGGAGAGGGGCAAGACCTGAAAGAAAATAAGGCTGGAAAATGAATACACAGGAAAGGACTGCTTCTAAAAATCAAATAATGGTAAATCAAAGTTATCTGGAGAATTAAAGAAACGAAAACCCAAGGTGATCACCAAGGAGTGAGACCATACTAGTCCCTGAGTCACGAGCAGTGTGGGTGCCCACATGTCACTGGGCCAGGGGTCTGTCCTCCTGGACACGCCAGGCAGGCGCCGAGGTCGCCTCGCAGGGAGGGTGCTCCCTGATTCTGGACAAGTGGCAGAGTCGAGAGGAGCAGGCAAGGGCTGGCCGCTGAGCGCAGAAGACTAAAATCTCCTCCCTGAGAAGAAGGGAGGACACGGCTCGCATCCTGAGACCCCAGAGGCCAGCTTTCCCTCGGGAGGGTGACCAGAAGTGGCTCTCTTAGGGATTCATCCTCAGGACGGCCCAAAACCCAGAGCAGAGCTCTCAGGCACCCGGATCCCGCTCTCCTGTGCTTCCCCAGGAGCCTGGAGTCTCCTCCAGGAGCAGAGCTGCCCCAGTCCGGCCCTGAGGCCAGTGGTGCAGGCGCGGCTGGGAGCGGCAGGAGAGGGTGGGCTGGGAGCATGGGAAGCTGGGTTGGCGGCAGGAGAGGCCAGGAAGCCCCGAAGCGCTCGCGGTGCTCAGGCTGGTCGGCAGCGGAGGCCCCCTCTGTGCCCGACCGTCCTGGTGGGTTTAGGCAAGATCCCAGCCCACTGCAGGCCTCCAGGCCGCCCCATGAGGAACAAGAGCTCTTCCACGGACCCCGAGGACTAAAAAACCCCAGGAAGGCCTTGAGGAGCAGCGCCCGGCCAAGTCCCACATGAATCGCAGGCTGCAGGATGGCCGGGGCCGCAAGAGGAGGCTGGTGAGAGGAGAGGACAGTGGCACCTGCGAGGGCTCTGGTGAGTCAGCCAGGGCTTACTGTGCAAAGTGGGACCTTTTAAACATGGGTCCCGGGAAGTGCTGCAGTGTGACAGCAATGGCCTCCCTGTCCCCAGGCTCCCAGCCGAGGGGCAGTGGGCCTGCGAGTGCTGGCCCTGGTGTCAGTCACCAGCAGTTCAACCAGGGTCACGGCCGCTCCACCATCCAAGAGTCATTCTAGCAGCCCTGTGGCCAGTCTGAGGATTGCCTCGGGGCCATGGCTTGGGAGGAAACCAACCCGAGGTCCCCCAATCAGGCTCCTGGGCAGCTGTGGCCGACGTCCTGCCAATCCGGGGTTCTACTCTACACCACCGGACGCGGGGATCAAACCAGCACTGGGTGGGCTACTCGGGACCAGAAAGCAGGCCTCGGAAAGTGACAGCAGCCAGTCAGACGATATCAGGGTCAGTAAGGAAGTGACATTAAGCATTAGGATGCAGAGCCGATGGGCCCCCAGAGAGCAGCACCAGGTGAAGAAAGCCCATCCCCAGGATGGCAAAGAGCAGGTGGAAAGCAAAGCCCGAGATGCTATGTACCCAGGCCCCAGCTGAGGGAGCTCCAAGCCAAGCAGGTGTGCTGAATGTTAATTCTTTGGTCACCGCCAAACCAGGGCATGGCCACCCGCTTGGGGGCCTCTAGGACACAGCAAGTAGCCCACCGCCCGGCCCACCAGCCTCCTACTACACTTATACGTCAGCGCGGTAAGGACAGCCTCGGCCCGTCCGGGATCCGGCCTGGGAGCAGGGCCTTCCCAGTCACTGGCCCGGCTGGGGGTCTGTGTCACGGCTCTGCTGAACTAGGCTGTTCTTGTGAGGAGGCCCCCTGCTTCTGAGCCTCCATCTCAGCCCCACATACAGGGAGGCCATGCACCTCCTGGGGTTACTAATGAAACGGGTGGGCAGACATGGCTTGGAGGGCTCCTCCCCAGCACAGTCAGCTTCCCTCCCTTCTCCCCAGGCCTTAGGTGTCTCCTGTTCTCTTCTGTTTCCACGTGCTTTCCTAACTCAGGAGAGGACACCCAGGGGAGCGGTGGGTAGTAAGAAGTAAGGGTGCAGGAGAGCAAAAGCAACCTGCTCCCAGCCGGCCCCTCGCAGGAGAGCCCAGGGCCACCCTGTCTGTCCCCATGGCGTGCCCCAACCTTGAGCTTGGCGGGGGAGGGGGTACAGAGGACACTGCAGACACTACTGGAACTTGGGTCTGAACTTCTTTCTTGGAAAGCAACTTTGAGAAGTTGGAAACTAATGAGAACTATGGATTTTCTTCTACCCCCAAAAGGTACGTGGACCCTCGAATCATTTCAAGAGGTTCACAACACGCTGGCAGCCTACTCACACACCTGGCCGAGAGCCCTGCCACAGGGCATGAGCTTGCGTTTACAGACTCAGGGGTGGAAGCTCCTACTGGAAGGGGCGCTCGGGCACTCTGGTCCAGGCCTGGGCGTGGAGGCCACAGAGACAGAACCCAGATCCTTCCCCAGCTCCCGGGAAAGTGCAGGGCCAGGGGAACAAGAAGAGGGAAGGGCCTCCTGCCCTCAGACCACCATCAAGTCCCAGACCCCTAGTCCCTGACTCTCCCAGGCACACGCATGTACGTGGGAAGGGAGGAGAGGAAACGTGTGTGTGTAAAGAACGTGATGGTGTCCGTGTGGGTACACGAGTAAGGAAACGTGAGGGTGAGGGGTGTGTGTGCACACGCGCCCGCGAGCCTTCGGCCTCGAGTACCCCCCTTACCTCCGCTCGTGGCCAAACAGACGGGCCACCTCTTCCCTGCCAGGGCTCCGGGCCCGAGCCCCGCGCTCCAGCCGCCTCCTCTCCACCTGGAAGGCTTCTCGGTGGCTGATCCTGACGGCCTTGGGGACGTCGGCCAGGGTGGCATACTGCCTGCTGGCTTTAAAGGCAGAGGCGGGCCCCAGTCTCTCCGCTCCCCGCCCCCCAGCGCTGCCGGAGTCCACGCGGGCTGGAAGCTGGCTGACCGCATCCAGGGAGCTGAAGGAGCTGCTGCAGACCCTCCGGCCAGGGGGCCGAGGACCTGGGGAAGTAAGGGGATGACCAAGCTCCTGGGAGGGGGGGCCAGGGCCACTGTACCTGCTGTTGGGGGTGCTGGGGCTGGGAGGGGAGAGCGGCGGGGGCAGCTGCTGCTCCTCGGCCTTCACGTCCTGCTTGGTCTTCTCCAGGGAGAAGTAGCCACTCTCCACCCGGACTTTGCGGCCACAGTCCATGCGGTCACCGCTTGGGGCGCTCTCCTCTGGAAGGGAGGGGACAGGAGACGCTCAGCCTGTGTCCACCTGTGGTTCTGAGGATCCTTCAAAAAGCCGCACAGTCCAGCAGAGGCTACTTCCTGACCTCCCACCTCCAAGGCTGATGTGGCCGCCCAAGGGCGGAGCCCCGGGAAAGCAACGAAACATCTTCCCACTCGGGTGCCCCTGCAACAGCGCTGCCTCTCTGCCAGATGGTCGGGGGTCCCTGAGCTTCAAGTCTGAGGGCTCAGCTGGGAGAGCAGTACTCCCCCCAGATAGAGAGGTCCCGCCCACTGAACACCAGGGAGAAATCCAGAGGCCAACTTGCCGTTCACCTTTTGGCCCATTTTCGGAGAGGGAGGGACAGAGGACCTTCGTGGGGACGAGAGGAGTGAGTGGACTCTGGATGTGGATGGGTGTGTGCCTGCGGGACCTTCTGCCCAGGGCTGGTATGAAACACATTTTGCCTGAAGGAGCTGGGTCAATTCAACTGTCCACTTATCTCGAGTGATTTGGACACACACGGGGAAGCCAGCCTGTGTCCTGCAGAGCCCTCTAGGGCCTGGACGAGGGAGGCCAGACTGCCGCCCTACCTCTGCTCAGGCAGCTCCAAAGTGCCAGGTGGAGAAGCAGGGTGCTGCCGGCCGCGTGCTCCCCCGTACCTCCCTCCCTCCCTCACCTGGGCCTGGGCAGGACAGCCTCCCCGCTGCTGCTCTCAGACACAGTGGGCTTCCAGGGGAACACGAAGCAGCCACAGTGGACAGGAACAGAGGCCCCTTGTCACAGAGCATCTGGATTCTCGGGACGCCTGGGGCTCACAAAGCACGTGCTGTCTTCCTCCTTTACAGGGGGCACTGAGGAGCTTGAGGGGCAGGGGCAGGGGCAGGGGCCAGGCCAAAGCCTGGGTATCCTGGTCCCACACCAGGCCAGTCCCTGCCCAGGGCTGATGGACACAGAAGGTGAGGGAGCCTGGGGCTCGGGGCTCATGACCAGGCCCTGCAGGCCCCCAGTCCTAGGGCCAGCTCTGTCAGGAGGCCTGCTCCAGCGCTGAGAGGTGGGGCACCAGAACAGATGGGCACCACTTACCGTCTCTACTCTCCAGCCCAGGCTCCCTCAGGGTGTTGGCAGCAGGGGGCTGGCTCTGGCTAGGACTCTCAGCTGGACTCAGGCCGCTCCCATCTGTCTGGTCCTTGGCCCTCATTTCTTCCTGCCAGAGTGTAGACTTGGTGGTGGGGACTTTCTCAGCACTGGGGATGCTGCTGCTGCTGCTGGTGACAGCCATCTTGGCTGGCCCTGGCTCCTGCGGGGGAGAGCGGTGTCTGCGGGTGTGGAGCACGCAGCCCAGGCCGGCGCCCAGCTCACCGGCTACAAGGGACACCAAGGTCAACTACAGTGGCAGAGGCCTGGAGTTCCCGGAGGCTCAGAACAGAGATGTCCAGGCCAGGCTGGAAGCTTTTTCTCCTCTGCAGCCCCAGCCAGCACCCAAAGTATCTGTGCAAGCTGGATGGGAGCCTGGAGCCCCGGTGGGAACCCACGCCAGAGCTGGTGCTGCTCCGGCAGAGACGCATTTGTGCAGGAGGTAATTTGCCAGACACAGGGAGTACAAAGCCAGAGCACACAGAGCAGTAACTCCACGCTGTGAGCCTAGAGCCCAGACAGAGGCAGGGCTCGGATCCCTGCCATCCTGCCCCTGCTCATACCCTGGGCCCAAGCCCCTGCCGACTCAGGGTCCTGAGGTGCCTGACAATGAGGGGCTGCCAGCAAGATGGCTTTGGGTGCCCACAGAAGTGAGGCACACCTCAGCTGTCTTCCCAAAAATGGAGGGACAATGTAAAAATGCTCCCCCCCACTCCCATCCTGGTGGCCAGGCCTCATTTTCAGAAATGTCCCCTAAACCATCTCTGAATGGGCCCTTGGTGAGGGTGACAGATCCCCTCACCGGTGTGTGCATCAAAGAGCCCCGTAACCGCTCAGTTACTTGTTCAGTCACGTCACATCGACCGTGGGCCGCCTCTGGCTCGCACTGCACCCGTCAGCGCTCACTCATCATTTCACAGGTGAGGCCGCCTGGGCTGGCGGGGAGCAGCCCATGCTCGCACGACCAGGAGGCAGATTAGGGCTCTGAGCGTTTTCCATCACCAGTGCCTCTGGGAGTAGGAGGAAGGCCCGGGAGGGGCTTCACCTTGCACGGCACCCGTGAGGACCCACCAGGGGGCCAAGTACCACACGTCGCAAAGACGACGGGCATTTCCCAGGGCCCAAAGTCTCCCTTAGCTTTTAAGGATCTCAGGCCTCCTGGGACGGGACAGAGCCAGGATGGCTCTTCCCACAGACCCAGGACACGCCCAACCGCCCATTTGGTCAGAACTGTTCATAGACCTGACTCTGTGGCTGGAGATTCCCGAGCTCTGGCCCACCATGGAGGAAGGGGACTTCTCAAAGAACATGGCAACGGCTTCAGACCACTTCCTGAGGGTTCCAACCGCACCGGCTCCAGGGGCCCAAGCAAGCCCAGCCCCGGGGCCCCTGTTCCTCACTCAGCACACCACCCTTGCCCACACACGGCGGCAGTGCTCCCCGTCAGAGGCGCCTCTAGGTCTCCTTGTTGTGCCCCCTCCCAACTACCTGGGGCCTCTGCTCGGAGGCCAGAGGCTGGACACGGCTCTGCTGGGCTTCCTTCTGCAGAGCCGAGTGAGGGTGACCTGAAGACCATACTCAGTGAATCCATCCCCTCTGTGGAGAGGAGGCTGGACTGAGGGAGAGAAGCTACCGAGAAGGGCCAAGGAGGAAGGGGCAGATGCTGTGCCCGTGATGACAGTGGCCCTTTCTGTTGGCACCCTCAGCCCCACGCTGCCGGTGAAGGGCCCTGGCACACGCACACCCCTCTCTGATGCTCAGAGTGACCTCAGCACTGGGTAGGGGCTGGGGCGGCCGGGATCCCCAAGAGGCAGAGGAAATTCCAGGCCTGAGATGCAAGGCGCTGTGATGGGAGCTTGGGGAACACATGTGTTTCCCAGCACCAGGAGGCCACAGACCTGCCTCCTGGGCCTGGGCCCCCAACCTGTGCCAGGCTGGCTGTACCACAGATCCCTCCCAGGCGCCCATTTCTGGGGACTCATCCCAGAGAACAAGGGCCCTGGATGGCAGCCAAGGTCCACAAAGAGTTCTTTTTCTTTCCTTTGGTAGCCCTGCCTTCTCTCACCTCTATGCCAAGCCTCATCAAGTCAGTGGGGACAGAGGGACAACCCAGCAGCAGAAACAAAGCCATGCTGGCCTCCAGGAGAGGGCGGGGTGGGGGCCCTAGTTTCTGGGCAAAGTTGCTTCTCTTCTCCAGAGCAGATGGGTGGAGAGCAGATCTCACACAGACCAGGCCTGGGCTGCCTGGCACCACCTCCACACTGCACACTGTCACCACTGCAAGAGGCGTGCCACGACCCACACTGACACAGACCCCAGGTGCCTGTGCAAGAGGAGTGGAAGCCTAGGGTCCTGTGGACTCATCTCTGTGGCTGGGATGGCTGCAGACTCAGAGCCATCAGTGCCACAACAGAGTCTGCGCTTTTCACGTGGCTGTTCAGAAAGGGTCTGCAAAGCAGGGCAGGAAGGCAGGCCCCAGTGGAGGCTCCTGTCTAGAAGGGTCACAGAAAGCCTTCCTTTGCACCTCCGGGGCATGAGCACTGAGCCAGGGCCCAGCGAGAAGCAGGGTTCTGACCCTGAGTGGGTGCAGCAGGCACCCAGTGGAGACGGGCCGGGGGTGGGAGATGAGGGGAGCCACCACCTGAACCCCGGCCTGCGGCCTCGCCCAAGCCCCAGGCTGGGGTCCGGGGGAGGGCAGCAGGGTCGCCGTCACTCCGGCCCTGGTCAGGCCCCGGGTGGACTGCTGCTTTTCTGTAGGCATCTCAGCACCAGGCAGTCTCTCCCCTGGGCGCCGGTGCCTCTCAGACTCCAGGCTTTGGAGGCTCTGTCTCCTCTCCCTGCCCAGGGTCTGCTGGGACTCCCACCCCGGTGCTTGCTCCTCATCTGCCCTCCACCTGGCGTGGGGTGCATGCGCCTGCCACGGTCCCAGTTCTCAAATGCCTGAACACCCTTCTTGAAGTGGGACCCTGGGCTCTCCTGCTTGACAGAGCCCTTGGAGGGCAGGGTGCAGCAAGGGACACCTCCAGCCCCCATTGGTCTAAACTGAAACTCTTGGGCCACAAGAAAGAGGCTCAGTCTGGAGTCTTGGGTTTGTCTCTGTAGGGCCCCCTAAGGCATTAGCCTTTCCCCACAGCGCCCTCCCAGGCTGCAGAGGGAGGCCTGCCTGAGGCCCCCAGCCCTCCTCTGGAGAGGCCCCACTTCACTCCACGAGACTGACTCCCAGGGGAACTGTCCCTGATGAAGGCTCACAGCCTCCAGAAATCAGCTGTCTCTAATGTGATGCTCGGGGAGTAAGAGGCAACAGGAAGAGAGCTCCCGCCCAGAGGCTGAGCGGAGGAGGCTGGGACCCCAGGTGCTCCAGGTTCTAAGAGGCCCTCAGGGAAGTGGGTGATCTCCCCACCCTGCGATCACAGGGTTCCTGCTACCAACCCAAAATGTGAAAGTGTTTGGGGGGAAAGGATGTAACAGGAAGGGACAGCTGGGAAGCAGGGACACAACCAAATTCCCTGGTCTGGGCCAAAAGTGTGTTCGCACATGTCCTTGCCTTATTTGGAGGCAGGAGCTCAGCTCAGAGGCATCACTATGGAAACAAAATGTAACCCTTAACACCGAGTTTCTGCCTGGGACATTTCTCTCCAACCAGGCAGCTTTGGGGGTTTGCCTGTGTGTCTGCTGCTCCCCAGCAGGAAGCTCCACTTCCATTTTCCAGAAATGACCCTGATTGCATGTTGCCAACTTCTTGCCAGGGACACTACCTTCCAGGGGGAGGTTGGCCTGGGGCTCCTTAGCCCAGGGGGCAGACAATGACCACTGGCTGCACCCCATCAGCAGGAGGGCCTGTGCAGCAGCCCAGGGGGGCCTGAGGGGGTGTGGAGGAGGAGGGGGACCCAGCACACACCTCCCTGTCCTGCCCAGACCCCTGCCACTCAGTGAGGCAAAGAGGAGCCAGCAGGGACTGCTCTTTGTCAGGCTCTGGGGTTTGTGAGACGCCCATGGGACCCCAATTTCCATCCTGTTCACTCTCAGGGTTGCTGTGAGGCTCAGTCAGGCAAGGCAAGAGCATGGAGTGATCGTGGAGCTTGAAGCAGAGAGGAAAGAGTAACGTTTACAGTTGACCCTTAAACGAGCAGGGGTTGGGGTGCGAGCAGTCGAAACTCCAGCAGAACCTGCAGTAGTCGGTCCCTGCATCTGCAGTTCTTCCGCATTCACAGCGCCATGTCCACGGACTCCACCAACTGTGGGCCGTGTAGTATTGCAGTACCCACCACTGAAAAAGCCTGCGTGTAAGTGGACCCACACAGCTCAAACCTGGCTGTTCGAGGTGACGGTACTGAGCACCCATGCAGGGCCCACTACTTCCTTCCACGCTCAGTGACTCTAGAGCCAGGTTTCAACGCGTCCATTTTGCAAATCAGTTCTTTAAGGCTCAGAATCCCTTCCAATGCCCTGAGCCCCGCTGACTGGCCTGGGCAGGGAAGAGAGAGAGCAGCCTTCGGGGAAGGACCAGACCTGGAGGGGCCGCTCGGGCTGCCTCTCACTCTGGCCTCAGGGGAACTGGGGCAGAGGCACAGAAATCGAGGCCAGCAGCAGCTTCTCCGTTTACGGTCAGCCTGGAATGGGAGCAGGTAAAGTGAAGCCCAGGGGAGCTGAGCCACTTCCTGGGAGTGATGCATAAGGGGTCTGTGTGGCCAGCAGCCCTGGCACGCTCTTGGCTCCGCAGCAGCTGGCAGGACAGTCAAGGGAGGGACACACACTGTGCCATCTCTGCATACCCCCTGCCTGCTGGCTGGACACCTCCAGGGCAGCCCCACAGCAGGCCACTCTGTCCCTGGAGGGGGTCCTGTGGCTCAGAGCAGAGTGTGCAGACGACAGCCCACAGATCATCACACGGGGCCAATGACAACCTCAGCCCTGACATGACCCTCCCCTCACCCTCAAATTTAGGCTGGGTCCTGAAGCCCTTTAACCTCCCGAGGCTCCCTCACCCCGTCCCATGTCACCCAGCAGCCCCACCCTCACCTGTGGGGTAGGAGGCTCCACCTTCCGCTTCTTCTTCTGGTTTTGCTTGTTGGTCCTGGGATAGACCGTGAGCATCTCCAACCACCTGGGAGAGAAGAGCGGAGAGCACCAGTCAGACCCTGCTGTCAGGCACCAGCACTCCACGTTGCTGGCTGGTCCAGGGACCAGGCCCGACGCTTCCTGCCTGCAGGCCCGCCCAGCCTCCTGGCACCCAGGCACTACTCAGAACAGAGCTGCCGCTGCCGGGGCAGGAGGCACCAGCAGTGCAGCCCAGACAAGCACGGGCTGTGCCGGGACCAAGCCCAGGCGCTGACCCTGTGGTGACCACAGGGCGGGCGGGGAGGGCCTGTGCTAGCCTGGGGATGAGGTCAGCTCCACCCCGGTGAAGCAGCAGGCTTGACCACAGGCCTCGGGTGAGGGCATAGCACAGTTTCTGTTACTGACCTTCCTCTGGTGCTTAGGCTCTGCTCTAAAATTGCCCTCCCAGAGCGGATCCGGCCAGTGCCTAGGCAGACTACAACTGGGAGCCACTCACGACCATCGAGGCAGGAATGCAGGAATCTGCCACCAAACCTCCCTGTGGTGGGTCACCTCGGGGGGCCGAGCAGCTGACCCCACAGACCCAACCACTCCACTCTGGGCCCCCTCATAGTGAGGGCACCAGGCCACGCAGCTTTGGAGAAGGCCCAGCAGAGCTGCCCAGGGGCCCTGTCTGGGGCCCACCTGCCGGAAGGTCCACTTTGGATCAGGGCAGACAGCACCAGGGGAGCATGGGAAGAGCAGGGGCTGGAGACAGGAGGCCTGCGCTCACATCTGGCTCTGCTACCCTCAAATCACAGCCCTGGGCAGCTCCTAGCCCCCAGGGCTTGTCTCCTCCTCTCTGAAACCAGGGACTGGATGAGGCCACGAAACGACGACTGCTTGCCTTGGTGGAGCTTTGCTGTGCCTGGGAGGATGGAGGAAGGGTGCTGGGAGGAGGGGAGGGCAGGAGGGGGCTTGGTGGTGCATGGGGCCCTAGGGCTGTCTCCATAGGTTAAGGTACTGCAGGAGGCTCTGGGCCACTTCTTCCCAGAACACAAGGGTCCCTGGCGGGCCGGCTGCCTGCCTGTGCAGGGGACTGGTGGTGATGGCTGGGCTGCACGTCGGCACCCTGGCTGGAGGCTACAGCAACGACTGACACCCCTAGCCTGGGGCAGGGAGAAGAGCTTGTGTTCCGAGCACTCGGAGGTGCTTCCTTGATTTGGGAGGGGGGACGGGGGGAGGCTGATGGAAGTCAGTGGCCTTCTGGGATAGCCCCGGGGTTGTGCTGCTAGCAGCTGACAGCTGGGGAAGCAAGCTTGGATGTGGGGAATCACAACAGCCAAGCCGAGCGGCCACCCCAGCCAGCCCAGCCGAGAGCAGGGGATTCTCGATGTGCAGAGAGAATCAACAATCCCTGTGCGTAGAGTCCTGGGGCACATATCCTGTGTCTGGGGTCCCCAAAGCCAGAAAAGGGGCCATGACTGTATCTGCAAGGCAGCAGATGAGCAGACTCTCCCAGGGCCTCACTCACATAGCCTGAGGAGTTCACATGCTTATGGGTTGAAAGACCTGCTATCCAGCCTGCCACAGGACCTAAGTTTCCTTTGGAAAATCCACTCCAAGGAATCATGCCTGCAGAGAGCCCCTCTCAAAACTTTCCCTGGGAGGGGAAAAGAGACTGCTCAGCAAAGTCACCTCATCCTCCTGGGCCTTGGAGCAGGGGTGTGGCAGGCAGGTGCAGACCTTCTGGGGCGCCCCAAGTCCCTACTTGCTGGCCCAGTCACTACCAACTGGCATTACTAATGAACTGGCACATCCACGAGCCTGGCAGGACAGGGCCTTGAAGGAAGACGAGAGGAGATCTGCCCTGTGGCTGCACCACTGACTGGACAACCTCTTGAAGCCCCCGTGCTGGCCTGAGCAAGGCCGGAGACTCAGGGAGGGAGCGCAGGGCCCCACGCTGTGGTGCTGCGGCTGGAGGCTGAGATGTCCAGGCACAGATGGCAGAGCATGTCCCTGCACTCGGATTCCTTGCGGACGCCCAGGAGGAAGTGTCTGATGGTGTCCAGATGTGTTATGGACGTCCGGGGAAGGGAGGCGACGGGTGAACAAAGCTGCCAAATCCTCCTCTGAAGAGCCGTGAGAAGCACAGGGGGCCTGGGGCAGGGAACTGCCCCCTATCAGCTCTGGGCCGGGGGGCCACCTCTGGCCACTCGGGGCGTTCGGGGGTCTCCCTTCAGAGAAGATCCCGGAAGGAAGGCTGGAGGGACTGTCCTCTACTCCTCCTGCTCAAAGTCAGCCTGGAGGGAGTGTCTGTGCCTCTTTAGGGACCTGAGTGCTAAGACCCATGTAGGGGCCCCAGAGCCCACAGATGAGGTCACCCAGCAAGGAGCCCCACCAGGCGGTGACACCCAGGCAGCCACAAAGGAAGCCAAGGCCAGGGCAGAGGAAGGAGGGCAGCTGGAGACAGAAGTCTGTCTCCAGGGCTCACTGCCAGCACTGACTAAGGAGGCCGTGTCCCATCAGGTGGGAAAGGTGAGGAAGCTGCTGCCCCAGCTGCAGAGAGAACCCCCTCCTGGGTAGGAACCAGCGAGGCCTGGACTCAGGACAAGGGGAGGGAAGAGAGTCAGGTGACTCCAGCTCTGGGTCACTACAAGCTTCAGGACGGCTGGCTGACACCTGGGACCCTGAGGGCAAGCACACCCAGGATCTCGGCCTGCTAGGGACCTTGTCTAGCCAGGCTGCACGGGAACAGCAGGCCCTGTACGTGCCGATAAGAGTGACCATGGGAAAGGGGCTCAGGACAGAGCCGAGGACCCCTGCCAAGCACCTAACACCACGTGGCCTGCAACTGCATCACAGACCTGGTCCCCAGCTCACACTCCCCAGCTTGCTTGGGGACCTTGTACACCCCTTTCCATCCCACCTTTCATCCAGACACCTTCTGGGACACAGCTCTGAGGGGAGGCCTAGATCTCCTGAGGGACTCAGCTGGGCAGTGGAACCTCAATCAGGCTCCCTCATTCCTAGGGCCTCTGCCCCTCAACTGTAGAATGAGGGCTCAGTAAAACCCTCAACACTCTTAAACCACGTGCTCCTGGGATGAAGATTAGGGTAAGCGGTGAAAGTAGTCCTCTTGTTTGCCCAGGAGTCAGAAATGCAAACCTGCTGCTCCAGGAGTGGAGGGCCAGGGTGAGCGGGCACCCCTAGCAGAGGGCACCGGAGCCCCCCCCCCCCCCGCTCTGGCCTCTGACCACCCCACCCCGCGTGCTCTTGCTTTCTCACGCAGCAGCCTTGGCCAGGGCAGCAGCTGAGCCATGGAAGCCCAGGCAGTGCTCACAGAGTCCTCCTGGCCACTGGAACCCAAGTGCTCTGCATTCTACTTCCTTCTCCTCTGCGCTGTAACCACCAGCCCGGTCCCCCAGCCTTGGTTTTCTCTCACCCAAAACTCTCTCAGCTTCATCGGTCTCCTTCTCACCTTAAAGAGCAACAGGACTCTCCATGGCCCAGGCCTGGGCGCCCAGCACTCACCTGCCAGTGCCCAAGGAGCAGGGCTCCCGGAAGGCAAGCGCTGCGTGGGCTCAGGGCACGGAGCTCAACCCCCTGGACTGTCGGTTACCTGAAAATCTGGGCCCCTCCACCTCCCAGGGCCCTACCAATCTTCTGCCCAGGGTGTGTACGGAGGAGTGGGGTGACCCAGAACTTTCTATTCTTCCCGCTCAAACAAGGAAGGCAGTGCATGCAGTCACCCAGCAGGGCCTCCTGTGTGCAGGCACTGGGAATGCCGAGGGAGACACGGCCTCCACACTTGAAGGCCCACCACTGCCCGAGGAGGCCAGATGTGCACACGGACAAGCCTCATCTTTTATAAGCACTGGCTGATGGAGCTGCAAGACTCACAGGGGAGGGTGTCCAGAGGATGGAGGGGCTGCTCCAGGCTGAGGGCAGAGCGGGAGGGGAGGCACAGGGTGAGACGCAGCAGGGATGACAGGCAGCTCAGGGCTGAAGGACACAGGGCGGTGGTGGTGAAGCCGGGGGGCTGGGAAGGGGCCCCGGGCCAGCTAAGGTGACCCTCGGGTGACGGGACTTGAGGCAGGAAGGAGGCTGCATTTTGGAGGCTGAGCCCCTCAAGGCTGAGCAATGGAAGGCTGGGCTGCAGTGAGAATGGAGGGGGAGACATGGGGGAGGCCTGAGGAGGACGTGGCAGTGCCAGGAGAGGAGGCCCTGGGGGGCGAGTAGGGATGAAGAAAGGTGGAGGGTGAGGCCGGCGTGAGTGGAGAAAGGGACTCAGACAAGGAGACACACAAGGCAGAAAGTGAGGGCAATGATGCCCAACTTGTGTCCAAGAGACCTAGTCCATGGACCCACGCCTCCTCCCAAGACTTGCGGAGCAAACTCACCCGCTGATGATCTCCTTGGTCTCCGCTCGGATGAAATGCTCCTTCTCGGGGGTCAGAATGCACAGGGAGAACTTCTGGCCTGTTCGGCCCTCCCCGTCCACCACGTCCGTGCACTGGTTCATGTTGATGGTGCCCTGAGGGAGGGTCGTGGGCTGCAGGGGGAAGACAGGGCAGGGAGTCATTCAGGGGCCAGCTCTCAGGGCCCGAGGAAGGCAGCAGACTGTCCCTGCATCCCGAGGTCCTTTCTGACCCTCCTTGCTTCTCAACAGGCACCTGAATCTCTCACAGCTGTATGGGCCCCCTGTTACAGCAGAGGACAGTGTGTGCACTGCCCCACCCACTTCAAGGCCTACTTCCTCCTGAGCCATCCCTGGGGGAAGAGGTGACAGGCCTGCTCTTCTCAGGAGACATCCAGCTGGACATCCCTTCCCCTTGGAGAGCCATCCTAGCTCTCCCTATGGGGGGGCAGGCAGGGGGCGCTCGAGGACAGCTGGGGTGACCTGACCGAGGTGGCCAGGAGCCTGTCTCAGGGCAGCTGTGCCGAAGGAGCAGTGGGGAAGGTTCCAGAGGACGTGGTTTCACAAGAGCGAGGTTATTTTTAGAGGAAGGGGCCAGAGAGAAACACACACCCTTGAAGGCAGGCCGTCTGTGAGCAGGGCCACCAGGCTGCCTGGCTGCGGTTGGGACGAATGATAACCCTTTTTTCCTTTTCTAACAGCAAACACTATTGGACACTGATGTTAGTGATAGAAAACCAAAAACAAGAAAAGATGGCTTAAAGAAGTTCCTACTGAGGTGAAGAGTGAGGATCCTCCTAACTCACTTCCCCAAACATGAGGACGCCTCTAGGAAGGAGGCAGGTGGCCACGGCTGCCACCACCCCACGTGCAAAGATCCTGGCTGAGGGCTCTCAGGGGCAGGGAACTCAGCTCCAGCTCCCACCCGGCCTCGCCTCACCTCTAGGGCAGCTGCTACGTTTGTTAAGCAGATAGCAGGTGACACGCGGGGCAGAGGCCTCCCCTGTCACGGGGCAGGAGGTGGAGGAGCTGGCTGGAAGGAGACATAGGGCCCAGAGACGGAGCCTTGTCTCCAGGTGCCCGGGGCCCTGCGTGGCGGCCACCACCCTGGGACCAGGACTGTAGCAACCAGCAGATGAGAGTTGAAAGGCAAGAGGTGGGGGTGGTGGCGCTGCAGGGGATTTCAGCTACGCCACACATCCAGAGCAGGTAGACAGAGACAGAAGGCAGAGCGATGGCTATTGGAGGCGGCAGGGGGGTGGGGGATGGGAGAGGAGGTGACAGCTAAGGAGGGCAGAGCTGCTTTGTTCCGAAACTAGACCGTGGTGATGACTATATACCAGCCTGTGAATACGCTAAAGGGCAGTGACTTATACACTTAAAAATAAAACGAAATATCACACAAATATGGAAAATAACAAGGTGGGTGTAGGGGCCGGCAGCCCAGCCCCCGGGGAGGAGCACCCACTGCCCAAAGCCTCCACCTCAGACCCAGAAGCTGCCCGACATCCCTCCCTGTCCTGAGGCCCAGAGCGGCAGGTGGATGGGAACCCAGTCGGCCGACTCCTAACCGGCCCCCACACACTGCCTGTGCTGCAGAAGGAGCCAGGGACCAGGGCGGCTTGGGCCGGCACCCCAAGGATGAACTCCCATCCTGACAAGATGTGCGGGCAGAAGGGGGTCCTGCCAGAGAAGACCCTGCTGCACAGGCCCCCCAACCTGTCCCCAGGAGGCCCCCTTTCAAAACCTGGCCCCTGCCCCATCTGGGGCGGCATGGGCGTCCATGGACCCAGCACAGAGGGCCCCACAAGACACGGGATGGACCCACATGAGGCAACAGCCTTGGAGCCACGGGGAGAAGAGGGACAGGGAGCCCAACGCCACACGAGTGCTCAGGGGATGGGGGAGCGCTCCAGGCTTTGTCAACCAGCAAACTCCTTGCCTTCATGGGGCATTGGTAGAGTTGGCAAAACTTATTTTTTAAGGAAGAAGAAAACACAAGCACCCCTTCCACTTGCTGCCAAGGCCGGAAAGTTCCTTCTCACACCTGCAGGGCAGGACTGGCCCGCTGGCTCAGGCTCTGGCTGGGCAGCAAGCCATCAGCATCCTGCCAAGGGCCCCCCCACTCCTCGGATGGGGTGGGTGCAGGGAAGAACCGCCCATCCCACCCAGCCAGCAGGACCACACCAGAGCCCAGCGCCCACCCTACCATACACGAGGCCAAACCACACTGGATCAAAGAGCTAAGGGCAAAAGCAAAAACTGCAAACCTCTCAGAGGAAGACCCAGGGCAACAGCTCTGTAACACTGGATTTCACAGATATGACACCAAAAGCACAAACAAAAGAAAAAAATAAACTAGACTTCATTAAAACTATAAACTTTTGTGTATCCAAGGACACTATCCAGAGGGTAAAAAAAAGCAACCCACAGAATGGAAGAAAATATTTGCAAATCACATGTCTGATACAGGATTAATATACAGAATACATAAAGAACTCTTACAACTCAAACAGCAAAAAACAATTAATAAGTGGACTAAAGACCTGAATGGGCATTTCTCCTAAAAAGATATGCAAATGGCTAGTAAGCACATGAAAAGATGCTCAACGTCACTAGTTATTTGGAAAACGCAAATTAAAACCACCAGATACGGCTATACACCTACCAGGATGGTCAAGTACTGACGAGATGTGGGAAAATGGGAACCCTCGCGCACTGCTTGTGTCAGAGAACACGGTGCTGACACCGCAGAAAGCAGTCTGGGCAGGAGCAGCCCCCACACGCCTGGGCCCCCTCTCCTACAGGCTGCCGACACCCTACACCCAGGTGTGCTGACCTCGGGCACAAACTTCGTACCAAAGAGCACCCAGCACAGGCGAGCCCTCTGACAGCACATGGCCGGCCCGCTCCAGGGCCAAGCAGCCTTACTTCCTCAGCTCCAGCCATTGAAGTAAACCCACCTCCTTCCCCATCACTGAAATCTGCCTTCAGAGTTTTGCCTTTCCTGGTTCCCACCCAGCACCCTTGCCCCTTCCCCTCCAGGCTCCTCTGCGTGCAGGCATGGTCTCCCTTGTATTGGCCTCTGCTCCTGGTGACTCTGGCAGTCTCTGGGAGCCAACCCGAAAGACTTCTAGAGGAAGTATGTCATCACCTGCTTGACTCACACCCAGTCCCGTGGGCCTGCAGCCTCTGCCTAAACCCTAACTAGATCCACTTTACATGTATAATCACGTCTCCTGACACGTCAGTGACAGAGAAGAAGGCTTCAAGGCTTCCTGAAAGACCACGAAGTCACCTTGGAAGGCACCAGGCAAAAGTCTGAGTACAGGCAACAGACATTTACTGAGCACCCGCTTCGTGCCAGGGTCAGAGGTAAGAAGAGGACAGAGGGCCACCCTCACGAAGCTCATTTTATTCTTATGGTGATAGAGGGAAATAAAAAGAAAACAAAGAATGACCCCATTTCAGGCAGCGGTACCTGAGAGGAAAACAAGGAAAGCGGGTACGGGGCTGGGAGGGCCGGGGCAGGTGAACACGCACCGCGGCCCAGCAGAGGCCAAGAGGAAGAGGAAGAGGAAGTGAGCGCTGAGGCCACTGGACAGAGAAGGGCAGGGCCTGGCCTGGGGCAGGCCTGCTGGTAGGACTGGAAGGAAGGGGCCCGAGGTGGCCTGGAGGACAGGAAGGCCGAGGTGCACCCATGGAAGGAGCAGCCTGACCCCAGCCCACAGGAGCACCCTGACCCCCAACAAGGCACTAACTAAAGAACTAGATTTTTTTTCCCTGTACTTGGCGCATATGCTGGCTTTCTCTGGCTCATTTCTATCCCTGCCTTCACAGAAAACAGACCCTTTTAGGCTAATGGTATATGTGACGCGACTCAGACGGGCAGGAGCAGTAGAGGCAGAGACAGGACGGAGGCCAGCAGCCATGTGGAAGGCAAGACCACTGGCTGCTTCAGGAGGAAAGCCAGCTGCCACCCTAAGCCTTTGCCACAGCCACCTCTGGGGCACAATTCCGTTGGTACCCAAAGATCATGGCAGCTGGAGAGACACAACCCGAGGGCCATCCGAGTGTGAGAGCTGGAGAGGCGCTGGAGACAGCGCAGCCTCTCTGGGGCAGGGGTGCGGCAGGAAAGGGGCGCAGGAGGACGGACATCCAGAAGGGATGTGAACTCAGCTCTTTCTCAGACGCAAAGGAGACGGAGCCAGTGTCTGTGTCCACGGCCTTCACCTCTCAACAGAAAGTTTCCTTCTGGCAAAGACTTATGTCCACCAGAGTGGGAGGGCCCGAGACAGCAGGTCTGCAGTGGGCAAGGAGGCAGAGCCCGAGGGCACACAGCAGCTGGGTGGCACCTGAGGTGCTCCGGGGGGCTTCCCGGAGCCAAGGGAGGAAGGGCCCGGCAAGGTGGGGGCAGGAAGGCTGGTGCTGGCACCACCGCCAGGAGTGCCCCGGTCCCCCTGGGTGGGGCGGGCAGGACGCCGCAGCTGGCACACGCCAGCAGGCTCTGTCCTTCCCTCCCCCTTAGCTGCTCAGAAACGCTGCACCGAGCAGCCTGGCCGCAGCCCGAGGCGGCCATCTTCCTCCAGTAGAGGGTGATCTGGGACTGGGGCTCATCCAAATCAGGTCTCAGTTCACAGGAGCGACAAGCAGTGGGTACAAGGGTCCCAGGTGAGTCCCATGGGTACCCACTGAAGGAACCTGGGCTGCTAATCACAGGCTCAGAGGATGAGAGCTGACTGAGGAGGGGCTGGAGTCAGCACACACACCCTGAACGCCAGGCCCTGGGGACACAGCACCCACCACGGTGAGATCAGCGCTGACATAAACGGGTGGACGCAGCCTGTGGAGAGCCTGGAGCAAGGCGACAGGAACGGAGAAGTCAAGTCTTAAAGGCTTCTCGTGGCACTGGGGGTCAGGCTTGTCTGGCCAGGTCCTCATGGGAGGAGCCAGGCTCAGAGGGCAGAGCTGCAGAGACAGAGTACAGCTGGCGATGAAGAAGCACAGGTACCGAGGGTCTTTCGATAAACCAACATTTTGTCCCCACAAATCTGAGGCGTGCGGCACCACCTCCACCGGAGATACAAGAAAATCACTCACGAAAGCAAAGCACCGCTCCCGACAGCAGCCACCCGTCTAGCAGACACCCAAGCACGGAATAAAGCTGACAAACACCTCCGACCTCACAACGCTGACCGTGCAGCCTAGAGCTGGACCAGAACAGCACACGAGGTCTGCAACATGGATGGGAGGACCCTGGTGATGAGCACAGCAGGGAGGTCAGAGGAGAGCAGGTGGCGGGAAGGTGCCAGTCCTCCAACCGCCGATGGACGAGTGACCGTCAATCCTGTTTTGGTCCTGCTGCCTTGGTTTAATCAAAGAGTCTGAAGAGAATCTTGTAAGTAAAGGTCGACTGGTCCCGAGAAGGATGCTTGTTTAAGCCTCAGCAGTCACTTGCCAGCACAACCTCTGACCTGCAGCCACCACCAGACCTCCCACCTCCCCCCGCAGAGGCAGAAAATAAGGCCCCCAGACACCAGGTCACAGTGGGGGTCTCCCCAGGGCTGCAGGGAGGGAAGCAAAGCCCCTGGTGAGGTTCCGACTGTGACCTGAACCCACTCGCCTTCTGGCTTCGCTCCCGGGATCCCAGCCCCCCATCCATGCTGGAAGCCGGCCCGGGGCTTCCTGGTCCAAAGTCGGGGTCCTCCCTTACTGCAAGGACAACTCCAGCAGCGCCTCGTCTCCCAGCCCTTCCCGGCTGCCTGGCCTGGAGAACTTCCTCTTTCTCCTACTTTCTTTGGTGCAACTTCTTCCTATTTTTAAAATAAACATTTAATTTCAGGATACACCTGGATTTGAAGAAGGCTGTGAAGACAGCAGGGGGTCCCCCCGTGCCCCGGACTCCACTTCCCCTGCTGGTGACACCTTACATCGGGGAGGGGGCGCGCTGACTACCGTCGAGAAACCAAACTGATCTGTGATGATTCACTGAAGTCCATCCTGTGTCCAGATTCCCTGGCTTCCCTCACGTCCCTTTTGTGTCCCGGGATCCCACGTCACCTCAGGTCCTCTCCGCTGTGACAGTTTCTCAGACACGCCTTACTCTCACACACTGCGTAGAACACTTGGGCGTGTCTGGTGTTTCTCTCCTGGTTACACTGGGCTCCGGGTTTTGGGAGGAAGTGCCGTCTCCACACGTTTCCAGTTACGCTGATCTTGAGCGCCTGGCTGAGGCGGTGTTCGTCAGGCCTCTGCCTCTCAAGTCACTGCTGTCCCCTGCGCACACCGTCCTCTTTGGAGGAGGTCGCTTGTGGGGCCCACACACGAGGAGTGGGAGTCAGCGCCGCCCCCGTGAGGGCGGAGTCGCCACCCAGATTCCTCGGAGCCCTCTGCACCGGGGATTTTGTGTCTTCTCCCTTCTTGTTTGTGTCTTTAGTCCCCGTTTCCTTACGTCAGCATGGACTCACACGGACAGGGGCTGATTTCACAGTCTGAGTTACCACCCGTACAACACTGTATTCTGTTCCGGCTGTGACCACTGAGGGCACGCTCACAGCCCACGGCTCCTGAACACACCCCACCGGGTGTGCACCTGCGCATCCTCAGAGCACTTCCTCTCAACCGGCACCACGAGGCACCCCAGGCTCAGCCTGTAACTCCTGCCCTGGTCCTACAATCAGCCATTTCTCCAAGGAGCCCACGTCCCTTTCACTGGAGAAGAGAATTAGAACTCAGCACCTAGGTGCTAGGTATGCCCGCTGCTAGTGGGGCATTGCTGCATCTGGGCGCTCTCAGTGGACAGAACAAGGAGCATACACATCCCATTACCTTCCTACCTATCCATCTTACCTCTCTCCCTCCTTGTGTGTCTCCATTAAACACGCTGGTACTCTCAACTCTAACCCAGTACCACAAAGATCATTCTAGTCTCTCTCCTCGCTCGCCTGTAACCTCCCACCCCAACAGTGGCCTCGCCACCCACCACCCGTTTGCTGTGCTGTCTGATCCCAGGACACATGCACAGGGTCCAGAACTGTCCATCAGCGCCTCATGGGACAGAACTTCAGCAACCAGTGCACAGTGCCTCCACACCGCCCCTTCTGCCTTTGGTTGTGCAGACCGCACTCACTTCCAAGGGTTCACACGTCCTTCCAAGCCACTGCCTGGGCTCTCTACAGCGAACTCCCAGAGAAGAGCCTGTCGCAGCTCCCTGCAAACCCAAGAGCCCAGTGGGTAGACATTAGTTCAACATTTGGTACCTTCAGCATGAGTTTCCCGCCCCTCTCTTCCAGGGAATGCGGGATAAGGAGGAAAATGGAGGGAAGAGAGGACACAGAGAAGGGGAAGACAAGGGTCCGGAGGCACCTCCTGGCAGAAGCTGCTCTTCCAGCCTTGGTGGAGCCATCTCTCTGGAGACCAGGGCGGTAGGGGGGAGCTGCTCTGAGGAGGCGGAGGCTGGAGGCTGGCGTGCAGGAGCAGGCACGCTGGAGTGACAGCGGCCTTATATGGAGATTCCCACAGCCGGCTGCCGGTCTTCAGCCTGCCACCCCTGAGCCTGGGCCGAGCTTGGGCCGGCAGGAGGGAGTGCTGTTGTCCCAGACGGTTTAACTGCTTTCTGCCCAAAGGCCACCAGGTGGGTCGAGAGAAAACAAGCTGCTGTTTGCTACAGCCAGACGGAAAGCAACGCGGCTCTTGGGGCTGTAACACTGAGCAAGCCCCACCCTGCAGCCCTCCTGCTCACCCCCACACTGGGCCCAAAGCAGCAGGGCCAGACCCCGCCAGAAAGGCTACAAAGAAGGCGAGGGATCTTTAACCACAAGGTTCCAGAGCTTAAAGCAAATGTTCTCAACTGCTGAATAAAAGGGTCACCTGGAAAGGTTTCTGAATAGAGGCTCCATGCGGGAGATGGAGACATGCATGTCCTGGGCTGGGCTGGGGCCGAACCAGAATTGTTCAGAAGTCCCCTCTAATGTCCAGCCAGGCTGCAGAATGACCGCTGAGAAGGGAGGTCCAGCCCTGCCAGCTATCTGTCTGTCCCAGGCTGCCTTCCAGCTGCACTAAGTCACTGGCAGCTCCCGGCTGGGCCGCAGGGGACCTGATGAAAGCAGCGATTGAGGGCAGAGCAGACGGAACACAGCTGTTCAGAACTTGCTGGCAGCAGGGGGATGGGGGTGCGAGGGAGTGCCCAGGGAGTGGGCACTGCTGGAGGTGTGATGTGGTAAGACGCCCCGACACACAGGGCTGGGATCAGCACCCACAAAAGGCCCTGCCAGCCACGTTCAGAAAGAAAGTGAAACCTTGGGCAGCCTGAGGGGAAAGAGGGGAGAGGCGGCGGGCCTGTCTGCTCCAGTGACACTGTGAGACCCCTGGGAGACAGGAAAGGTGAGCACCACGCCAGGCAACCATACCACCTACGTGAGCCACTGCCACACTTGCACGAGACAGAGGGAAGCCCCTGCCCCAGGCAACGCCCTGAGCAACCAGAGCTCAGGGAGAGACTCCTGCCTTCACAGCCCCTGCCCTGAGTCGGGTGGCTCCTTCGGTTCCTGCTCAGTGGGAGCATCTGGCTGGAACATGGGAAGCCATCACAGCCAGCACAGTGACGCTGAACCACAGAGCACACAGGTGGCATGCACACACTCCTGTCAGCCATGTGGCTGAGCCCTGAAGCCTATCACAGCGCTTGGCTTAGCAGGACCCACACAAGCTGAAAGCCCAAAGGACTTCAAATAGGAGAAACTCTCAGATTCACTGCAAGAATCCAAACAATCCAGAGAGAAAGAAACTCGAACCTGGGCTCATGACTAATCAGGACTCACTGGACTCCCCAGCTGTCCAGGTTTTGGAACACAGGGAGAGCAGGGGGTAATGACCCTGTGCACCGAGCCCATCTGGATAAAGGCCACAGCCCTCCAGCCCTGCCCTTGGCCCACAGGGACACCAGATTCCAGAGAAACTCGGGTGCTCAGGCTCAAGGACAGAGGAAGCCTGCACTGTGGTCAGACCCGGGTGTCCACCTGCAACAACAGTGCCAGGCCCGGGGGCACCTGCTGGGCCCCGAGCTCCTGCCGTGCATTCCCAGAGGGAAACTGGCCTGGGAGACCCCGAAACCACTCTTGGGGCGGCCTCATGCTCAAATGCCACTGAGTCAGGAGCCACCTGAACAGGGCCCAGCCTGTCTGGGCTCCTCCCCACTCCTGCCCAGGCCCCTGTCCTAGGCAGGCTTCTAGGCTCCTTCCTGAGGACCCTCGAGGTTTGTCTCTGGAAGGAGCTGGAGCCTCCTAGTACAAGGCCAGGACCCTGCTCTTCTCAGACCCAAGTGCTTCTCCTTGGATTCACAGAGAAACCCCCAAGCACCAGCACCCTCCCTCTCGGGGTAGAGCGCCTGCAGAAGGTCAAATCTGACCCCCCTGTTTAAACTTCCAAACAGCAGGGGCAGGAGGGGGGCAGAACCAAACGCCTGGAAGACATGAAGCCTCCCGAGTGGAGGGACTTCACGTCACGGCTCTCTTCAGCTCCCTCCCTGCTTCCAGAGGCTCCCCACCCCAGGAGTAGGGCTTGTGAGGACTGGGACCCTCTGCAAGCATCCTTGGCAGGCCCGCATCTGGGAGGCTCTCCCTTGTCTCTTTCCTACTGCAAATTCCCAACTGACTTCTCAGAAATCCGCACCTCCTGGGGACCGACACGGGAGTTTTAAGGTCCACCTTTATAAAGTGCCACTCCCCACACATTCTCCTGAGGTTGAGAAAGCAGACAGACTACTCAGCCGTGGAGACCCCGCAGCAGTTTTTGCGCACATCTGGGGTCCTCTCTTCCTGATGCTCCTTGACCCCAGTGAAGATCCAGCCTCTGAGAGAAACAGGGCCTGACCCTCACCCCGTATCTCCATGACTGGCCGGAGCACTGAGGCGCAGGGGAGGGGCGGCTGCAGACCAGCACCAGTCCTGGGTGGGCCTGGCTGGGCCCCTAGCACAGAGCTCAGCAGGGGTGGGTAGGGGCAACACTGGGGAGAGTGGTCTCCTGAGTGTTTCTGGCACCACCCTCAGGAAGCCGCATCTCAGCTCTCCCTAGGGCACAGGCTTTCTCACTGCCACAGCCCCATCCAGTCCTCGGGGCGAGGATGCCCCTGCAAGCTGACCACAAAGGGACCCCAAACAAGCACAAGTCACTGGGAAAGAGCCTCAGTGGGGAAGTCAGGTTCCTCTGGCTCCTCTGGCTGCTGAGCGGACAGTCCCGAGCGCTGGAAGGGCTGGAGGAGACAGACGTCGGGAGGTGCTGCGCCTCCCGACCCAGGTGCCGGCTCTGCGGGTACGCGCAACTGCATCAAGTTGTGGTGGGTGCGCTTTTCTGTCATGTATGGTTTACTCCAATAATTAAAAGCCCCCTTTGGGGCGGAAGATGCCCTACACAAGGCTGGACTTATCCTTCTAGAGGTAAAAAACTGAAGTGTGTTGGAGATGCCTGCCCAGGTCACAGAGCATTCCCTTCCACTGCCGCGTGGCTCCCAGAAGAATGGACCCTAGGCTGAAAGCATCTCCCCTGATAGGACTTCAGACGGTCAGAAACAGCCTCTCCTGTGCCAAGGCCTCCAATGAACCATCACCTCCAATTAACAGACGGGCGGTCTGCCTAAGCCCATGCTGGGTGGGCCTTTTCTCTGCACCTCATTCCCAGAGGGCCAGAGCCGTCCTGACCCAGTAAGGGCAGCACGGGGGAGGGGTGTCTCCACTCAGTTTCAGACAGAGACGCAGGAGGCGGCTGGCCAGGAAGGGGCGAGAGGGCATCACCCAGCATCATCCAGGGCAGTTAACCCTGCACGGTGGACGGAGGTGGCTCTCCCTACCACCAGCAGGAAACAGAGCCCACCTCGTGGTGCTGAGTGAGCTCAGTGACCACTAGAGGATGAGCAGCAAGTCTGTTTCTAGGCTTCTGCAGAAGGCTTACATAACCCTCAAGTGGGAAACCATGACAGGAGAGCAAATACAGGAGGAAGCACCAGAACCCACAGCAGGAACTCAGGACTGCGCCACAGATGTGCTCAACAGCAGCAAGGCCCCTCTCAGCTCCACCATATGTCAACCACTCCCCAAAACAGTAAGAGCCCCCACAGAGCAAGCTTCTCAGGGAAGAAAGCCTTACTGAGTGGCCCAGAGTGGTGCCCCAGGGTGTCTCAGGGCAATCACAGAGCAGAGCGTCAGAACAGGGCTGGGGGAAGGTGGGAGGTGAGCTCAGAGGGCCGGCGCTTCCTGGAGTGAGTTGGCTAGCCCCGCACCTGCCTGCCCACCACGCCCCATGGGTGATCCCAGGAGAGAGACTTGGGAAGACGCGGCTGCAGGAAAACAATTGGGTCTCTGTCCCTGTGATCAAGGATGGGTACTTCACCAGCACCCAGGGGAGGGAGGTGACGGGGACAAAGGAAGGACAGAGAAACGGCTCCCACCCAGGCCTGCCTACAGCCTTGGGCTGTTTAGCCGGAAGGAAGGACAGAAGCACGGCCGCCCAGTGATGGGGACAGCTTGTGTGTCTTTCATGGTATATCCCGTCCACCCGGACTCGGCCGCCAGTCTCTAACAGGAAGAGAAACAAATTCTGGTAACCCACGTGGCTAAAGGCTCAGAGCTCGGACCCGCAGCTACATGCCAAGCAGGCAGGCGGCACGTCCATCACATGACCTGGGGATCAAGGGCCCGTGTCAGTCATTCCCACAGCCACGGGGCAGCCAGGCCTTGGGCAAGTGACCTAAGCGTCCAAGCCTCAGGTTTTCCCATCTGCAAAACGGCTTCATAAATGAGCCTCACTTAAGAGCAGCGTCCAGCACACAGCGGGTGCTGTAAAGGTATTTAGTAAACAAATAACACGTTCTTCATTATCATCCTAGCTTTGCTCATGAGAACCCACATTCAGACCAAAATCCCGGGGAGAGACCACCTCACAGCCGTAAGGACGAGCACAGTGAGGAAGGTGGACACAGGCATGTTGGGAGGACGTGGACAAGTCGGAAACTTCACGCACGATGGTCAGAATGTGAGATGGGGCTGTCACCGTGCAAAACAGTGTGAAGGGTCCTCAACAGGTCAGATGCAGCAACTCCACTCCCAGATGCACACCCAAGAAAACGGCGACACAGATGTCCACACAGACAGCCATCCGTGGGTGTCCACAGCCGCTCTGCTCACAACAGCCAACACGGACCCGGCCCGGGCGGCCCTAGCAGATGGACGGGCAACACAGTGCTGTCCTTCCAAATGACATCAGGGTCTTCAGCTTTAAGAAGGAACGAAATTCTGACACACGCCACACTACAAGGGTGAACCCTGAAGCCCTGATGCTGACCGAGAGAAGCAGACACAAAGGCCACAGATAGTCTGATTCCATTTACACAAAATACCCAGAAAAGCCAACCCACAGAGCAGAAAGTTGCCTGGGGCTGGGGGGCGTTGGAGGGAAATGGGGAATGACTGCCACAGGAATGGGGTTTCTCTCTGGGGAGCTGAAAATGTTCTCAAGTGACTGTGTTGATGGCTGCACAACTCTGTCAATATACTAAGAACCATTGAATTGTTCACATTAAAGCGTGAATTCTATGGTATGAGTTACATCTCAATAAAACTGTTACCAAAAAAAAATTTTTTTTTGAAATTACACAACCAGGAAGTTTCTGGGCCTCACAGGTCTCATCCCTGGTTTTCTGGGCACAAAGGCCTCTTCTCCGATAACTGCGTGTGTGAGAACTTACAAGGACTCACGCAGGCCGTGCCAAAGAGAAAGTCAAAGGATTTTAGGTTTGCCACAGGGAGACTTTATATTAACAACCAAACCTGCCACCCTGATCTTAACTCTCCCATCCAACCTCACTGCTGTTCCCGGAGGCTTCAGCACACCACGCCCGGAGCAGGGCCCTGGACCGAGGTCCTCTCTGCAGGAGAGTAACCAGGGTCTCAGCCAAGACACGGCGGCTGGGAGGTGGGAGGGGTGGGACTCACACAGGCCCTCACACACTCCCCACCAGCTAAACCCACGTGGATGGGACGGCATCTCCTCCCACTTTCCCCACACAGACCACGTGACCCTGAGGCTCCTCCAGGCCCAAGTCACACCCTACCTGGGAGCCCCACCTGGCACCTGTGAGGGCTGCAGCATTTCCCTCCTCAGGTGTTCGTGTGTCTGCCCCCAGCAAAGCCTCGGGCTCTCTGAGAGCGAAGGGCAGGCCCCCAATTCCGAGCTCAACAGCAGACACAGGGCATCTCAGAGGTCACTGCAGGGACAACGGGTGAGCACACAGCAAGGACCTCCTTACCACAGCCATGCAGGCGGGTGGCTCAGCGGGTGTGTGTACTACGGAGAACTGGCCAGAGCAGCCTCCAAACACAAGGCACCAAACAGAGCATCACCTTCCAGAAGATGCCCTTGGAGCTGAGGCCCAGGCCTGGTGCTAGGTGTAACTGTCACAGACGTCAACTGGCACTGACTTCGCTCCCTCCACCTGACGCTCACTCTAGCACCAGCAGGGACAGGTCCTGGCCACGCGCCCCAGGGAGGAGGCTGCACCGGGTCCCAGCACTTTCCAAACACACTCCTCACGAAGCCAGGCAATGGAGGCGTGAGGAGGCCCCGACTGAGGGGCTGGGAGGGCCGAGCAGGAGAGAGAGCTGCAGACCAAGGCCTAGGGCCCTGGTCTCACTTGAAGACACCGCCCACAGAGGGCCAGCTGCCCACGAGCCTCTGGGACAGGCTGCGCCCCCAGGAACATCCAGGGGTGGGTCTCCCTTCCCGCCTTCCGACAACCCCCAGCCTGCATGTCAGGACCGCCCCCCCCCCCAGCACGACACACACGTTCTACCCACCTCCGCTCTGAAGTGAATTAACTCCTGGGGCTAGTTCTAGTCCCAGGACCTCTGTACGCGGGGTGAGCCGAGAGGCCCAGGAACCTACTGCGTGACCCGGACTGTCTCTGCAACGCCAGCCCTCAGCCAGGGTTGGCGCCAGGGGTCCCAGGATGAGACCCCTCGCTCAAGTGTGAATGTATACCACATGCTAGCCCCACAGCTACTAGAGTCGTAAAACGTTCTTCCCCTTTACGGAAGCATCAAATGATAGTTGTTTGCAGAAACACCCCGCCTCACGTCCTACGAGACGTCCTGTTGCTAAAGAGGACAAAGAGCTTTGCTCCCAGATTTGATTATTGTAGCGTGGAACACAACAGGGGCATCAGATGCTGGGGGACTGTGCGCACAGGGCCGCTGTCTGAGGCAGGGTGTGAGGAAACTCATGCTGTTTTCCTGCAGACAACTAGGCTTCCACCTTTTTCGATAGTCTTTTCACTCCCGTGCTTCCTGAGGCAGCAGGTAAGAGGAGGGCACCGCGGGGGACCTTCTCAGGAAGGGATCAGCACCAGCGCTCGCAGCCTTGGGAAATCACCTGCGAGATGGAGCCGCGGCCACGGGGGACAGGGCTCCAACAGCCAGAGCCCTGCTCTTCAGCAAAGACAGACCTATTAGGTTGGGGCATGAACCTCAACTCTCCCCACGTGACGAGAGAAGGCCAGACAGAGGGATCAAAGCACAAGATGAGCCGGTGAAGCTCCCTGGGCCTCCAGTTAGGCCACTTACTAAACACAGAGGCCAGGACTTCGGGAACAGCAGAGCCACTGGATACCGCAGGCGCCTGGCTTCCCCGAGTCCAAGGAACGTATGGCCTGAGCGTCCCGGCAGCCGCGTGGCCGGCTGGACAGGGCAGGGTCACAGTGACAGGATCTTGTGAATGGGGAGCTGCTTGGACCACAGAAGGAGCGAGTGAGGCCTCCTTAGCTCTACGCTTGGCTAATACTTTTACTCTCGACTTCCACGAAAGCGCATCTGACCCCAGCCACGAAGTGGAAGTGACTTGGTCCACAGCTGCCTAGCGTACCAGGCCTTCTGACTCTCAGTCCATATTCACTCCACTCCACCGCCCTGCCTCAGGGAGGTAAGAACTCCAGGCTGGAGGGGCAGATGGAACACCCGTGGGTAGAAGAGGTGCGCGACGGCCTCATGGAAAGAACAGGGTACTGCAGGCTGGCCGCACCGGGGGTTGGGCATGTGTGGGTCTTCTACCCTGCAGGTGTCCTGCCAGGCATGTGTCATGGACACGGGCTGCTTAAAGTATGAACTTTAGGGGCAGGCACAGTGCAGACACAGTGGTTCCAAAGGGGAAACAAACGAGGGTGAGCCATGGGAGGGCCCCAGGCTGACTGGTCAGCGCAGGAAGGGGAATGGAGTCCAACTCTTCTTCCAGTGGTGAGCCCAGAGCAGGGCCACGGGACAGCATCTCCATGCTGCCCAGCAGGTCCAAGCCTTAGTGAAGCCTCTCATGGAGGCCCAAAGCCAGAGCTCTCTGGGGCAGGTGCCTGTTAGCTGGGCTGGGAACGCAGAGGACTGGGCAGGAGATGCGGCACCAGCAGGCACCACCCCAGCCACGGAGGTGCGCACGCCTAGCACACTGGGTGCTCAGCCCCGTCTCTTCGACGCCTCAGGACCCTGAGGAGGACACTGTCCCCACTGCAGAAAAGAATTCCAAAAATGAGGAAAATACACACACGATTGGATCACTGTTGTCAATGCTACTGTCAAAATAATTCTGAAGTTTCTCTTCTTTTGGAAAATACCTATTTTTAAAAATCTGGATGTATTATTACAAAGCGTTCAACTCTGTTCTTAACCTGGACCTGACAGGGAGGGGCTCCTTCAGGGAAGCTCAACTCGGCAGGAGGTCTCCCTCCCCTCCCCCCAGGGCCTGAGATGAGCTCCCCAGTGGAGCAGGAAGGTAGCAGGGAAGACAGGAAACACAGCTCCACTGAGTTCTTGTGTGAAGTCATCCCAAAAGGTGCCACTACTTTCCCCATTCCACAGATAAGAAAACTCAGATTTAGCAAAGTTGCAGAAAGTGGTCACAGTTGGATGGTAGAGCTGGAATTCAAACCCACACACACCAATCCACGTACTTTTTCACAAACTGCTTGAGGACAGACCAATTCAGTTTAGTTTTACTTCGGCTGGTTCCACAGGGGAAAAAGCCCAGGTTGGAACAACCTGTGAGCCGGGCCTGCTGGGTTGGCACACTGTGCTCTCCAGGGCCAGACACACCGAGGCATTCCAAGGGATGGTGACGTGCTCCTGCAACCTGGATCTCAAGGTAGAGACACTCTCGACTGGAGCATCTGGGCTGGAGGGCAGCAAGTGTCCAGGTTAACTTGCTGTCAGCCCACCCCTGGGTCCATCTGGGCAGCTCTGGGGCCAGAGCGACTGCAGTGCAGAGGTGGGGCCCGGCTGGAGTCACAAAGGGCCACGTCATGGCCAGAATGTTTGCGTCCCCCTTGAAAGTCCTGCTTTGAAACCCCACTGAAGTGGGGTGACAGGAGGAGGTGGGGGCGTGGGAGGTGACCATGACTCAGCAAGGCCACGAGGGTGGGGGACTTTTGAGTGGGATTAGTGGTCTTCTAGAGGTCACAGGGAACCTGAGTAATCGCTGCTCTCCACGGTGAGGACACACGAAGGAATCAGCCTGCACCAGAGCCTGACCCCTCAGCCACCCTGGCCTGGGACCTCTGGCCTCCAGAACGCTGAGAAATACACCGCACTGTTTGTGGCCACTCAGCCTCTGGTACCTGTGAGAGCAGTCTGGATGGAGCCGGTCAGCCTCCAAGAGTCGGCCCAGCCCAGCACCCCAAGAGGGATGCCCAGAAGGGGACACGTTCACTCCACCCTCTCCCACTGCGCACGCGGCAGGCAGGCAGCAGAGATGTGATGCCTGGAAGGACTTCTCCTGTGGGAACAGCTCTGAGCAAGTAACCCAAAAAGGGCCTCTCATCATTTAAACCCCAAAAAGTTCACATCAGAAAGTTTTTCTGAATAGTCAGTTTATCTTTTCATCTTTGTGCTTTCCTGTTTTTACAAAATGTGTGCAACAAGTAGGCTGCTTTTTACATTTATAGTAGCGAACAGTTTCGGAGCATTTGCTCTCTTGTATGTGGCCACTCCCCTTGGTTTCAAGATCCAATCCAGTCCTTACATCTACATTTTTAGTACACATTTGCTTCACTTTAAGAAATCAGAAAAGGAAAATTCAAAGTTACAAGAAAAGGAAATGCAGGAAGAACTTTGGATGCTTAGACAGGACTCGCTGCTCTCAGGACTCCTCTGCAGCAACCAGTGAAGGCGCCATACTGGGCAGGGGCTCGGACAGAGGGGACTCAGAGGAAGAGGGGGAAGGGGGGGGACGTGGGGGGAAGGGGGGAAAGTGGGGGAAAAGGAGGGAAGTGGGGGAAGAGGGCAGGGGCTGAGAAGCAAATGGCTTTCAGCTGGCTCCAAGTTTGCAAGGCTTGTGCCTTTGACACGGCGGCTATTTTTGGGTTTCCGAGTAGGGGGAAGGAATTCTTCTCACCGCCTCCTTGCCTGGCAGCCCCTTTGCCCTAGCTCCCCCCTCCCCTCCCGGCTCCACAGCCCCTAGGATGAAGGAAGCCCCCCCTTGAGTCTTTCCTCCCCCTGCCCCCACTTACCACCCCCCATGCTCTTAAGCCCACTGGGAGGCCTCACCCATTTGCTTGTCTTTTTATACGGAGCTGGGAAAATGTGGAAATAAATGAAGTCTCAATTAGGCCAGCATCCAAGGTTTGGGGGTGGGGCGGGGGAGGGGTCTGAGGCTTCATCCCAGTCCAGGAATGCCTGAGAAAGCTCCAGGATCCTCAGGCAGCCTCCAAGGGTGGAGGCTTCCCACAGACTCCTTTTCGGTCTGCACTGACCAGGCAGCCAGGGGCCTAGGGGCCTGGGAGCCCGGTTCATTCCCACACCAAGACTCACTGCAGGCAGCCCACTGCAGGAGGGCTGCCTCCCTTCCACCCCGCGCACAGGAGAGGGGGGCTCCTCGCCCTGGTCCCCCTCTCTCCTCCTCCCTGGTGCCCTTCCCAGAGCAGGGGCAGGACCCTCAGACCCAGGCGCGGTGGCAGCCCTCCAGACCCAACAAAGGCACTGTTCCCTCTAACTGTGGAAACAGCACTTCTTATTTATTCCGTTCTGAGTCCGGAAAGAGTGTCGAGAAGCAGGTTTTATTTCTTCCCCGAGTGGAGGGTGGGGGAGAGGCGGACTCTGTCGGGAGGAGACTGGGCGGGAAGAAGCTCACAGATATTTTTAGAGACATGGGAATTCGACAAGCAGGGACCTTCTGGGGCCAGAAACATGTTCTGTTTCAATCCCAATTCTGAAAGGCCGGTGGGTGGCAGAGTCAGGGGCTGGAGCAGAGCGCGGCGGGAGCAGCATCAGACTCCAGGGAAAAGAAGAAACTGAGCTGAGAGCTGGGACCTCTGAGGCCACTTCTCACTGCTGCCGTCTCGGCCATCTCTGCATTCACGGAAGCTGGCAAATGTCACGACTGCACAGCAGCTCCCAGGGGCCCGGTGTGATGGTGCTGACCCCCAGCAGGGCCACCTCAGCTCTCAGCAGTGTGGGAGGTGGTGAGGGCACAGAGGTGAGACGCCAGTCGCCCCTCCCTCTGCTGCTGGTTCTGGCTTGACTGGGGAAGAATGAGGTGGGCTCTTCAGTTCTCTCTGGGCTTCCAATGACTCAGGCCACCTCAGTTCTTTGAGACCACAAGTACGACCCTGAAAATCACTCCTTTAGCCCCATCTCCCACCACCGTCTCTGGGCTTTGACCAGTCCCATCCCTCCACCTTGGATTACTCCTAATTTGCTCTCTCCCCGGGAGTCCCAGGGTTGCCAGGCTGGCCCCTGCGGCAAGCAGGGTGTGTGCAGCTCTCTGCACTGCACCCCGGCCGGCTGACCCTACTCTTCCTAACTAGAGACTAGGAAGTCCTGGAGGGCAGGATCCTTGCTCACCTTTTCTTCCAGCCCGCACAGGACACGCAGCAAGCGAGCAATGAGTGAGTGAATGAAATCAACCTCTCCTGCCTTCCAAAGGTTCCAAGGAGAGTCATCAGGAAAACACATGGTATGGGGAGAAGGGAACCACGACGGTGCGCGTGGCACTGGGATAAGGCCAGGCCTGGGCCCCAGGTCTCCCGGATGGTCTTTCTCAAGGCAGCCAGAGAGTCGGTTACAGAACCTGACCGGTCTGTGACAACAAGGGTCTTATTGTTGGTGCAAGCAGGTGACTGGGCCCCTTATTCACCAGAGGGAGATTAGACAGACTGTTTCCCTCTACTCTTCTGGAACAGCAGTCATCATTAACCCCTGAGTTTCCAACCAGAGAATTTGGGATTTCAACTATCTATGAAAGTCTCTCTTCCTCATAAAAGGTGCAGAAGCAAATTACAGATGGAGGAGAACACCTCCCCCTCAGCAGGCAGGCATATGTCCACTCCAGACATGCCACACACACCCCGCCAGGCGCACACAAAGAGCTACACAGACCCAGGGCAACAACGTGGCCCACATAGGACAAAGCAAGGAGAGAACAGCAGCCTAGAAATAGAGGAGTGGGGAAGGCAGGAGGGATGTGCCCACAGTGAAACCTGCACACACTCTGCAAATCGAGTCCTGAACTGCCCGGGGGGGGGGGGGGGGGCGTGGGCCTACAGTCACACATGGCCAAAATCACACAGCAGCATGTTCAAGTTGCTGATAAAACCCTAATAAAAATGAGAATTTTTTTCAACAGTATAAACTCCCAAAGACAGAAAAAAAAAAAAAAAAAAGCTGGAGAGGAGATGTAGGATTAAAACCAGCAGCAGATGTGGGATATTAAACAAATTTTGGAACATAGGAAGTGGCTGTGCATGCACGGAGACTGACCAAGTAAAGCAGAGAGGGCTTCCAGAGGGAAACCAGGAGGAGCTGACACGGTCCCGGAACACCAGCAAGCTCAGGGCCTACAGGCCCCAGGCATCTCTGACTAAGGAGGCAAGGCCCGGAACAGGAGGACTGGTCAGCAACCTGCTCAAGGATCAGTCAGCCCCTGGGGGCCAGGCCCCCGCCAGCAGCGACCAGCAGGCGATCTCTGAAAAGGTCTGGATTCAGGGCAGGGGGCAGTGCATGGCGTGGAAAACTCCATGGAAGTCTGCATCCTTGACGCTGAGGTCTCCCCGGTGCCAAGTCCTGCTGCTGCCTCCCGAGACTGGAGCTGAGAGGACCGGACCTGGGGAAGGCAGCCAGCCCCAGAGGAAGACCTTCTGAAGTGGGCGTTCTCCACAGGCTGAGGTGAGCAGCCCTCCGTCTGGGGGCTCGCCAGGTCCCCGCCTGACTGTCCTTCTGAGGGGAGGCCGACCAGTCGCCCCCACACAAACCCTGCACACACAGTCTTTCTCTTACATACAACATACAGCCCAGAGTCACCACTCGTCTGAGAAAGCCCAAGACCAAAACAGGCAGAAAGGAAACTGAGAGCAAAGCAGGTCAGGCCAGACAGAGAACAGACTTTCAAAGTAACTGAAATTAGGAGAGAGCACATTGCATCCAAGAAACATGAATAAGGTGTTATGAAAAAGGGGTACAGAGGAAATAAAAATTGAGCCCTAAGAAACTAAAAATACGATGGCTGACATAAGAACCAGAATAAAAACAAGAAAACAGAATAGCTGGAATCAGAAACAGAGGGGTTTAAGGCAAGGTTAACTAAATCTCAGGCATGACACAGCAATGTAAAAAGACAACAAAATTTGAGAGTGTCTGAAAGAACCAATAGGAACTCTAAACATGCAGACCAGGGGAAATGGGGCAAAGGAAACCACCAGATTTAAAACCACAACAACACTTTCTGGACCAGAAGGACAGAGCTTTCCTCACTGGGAGGCCACAGGCTTTGGGCTCAGTGAAAGGTGAAAGGTCCACACCAGCCAACACGTATCTTGGTGAAACTTTAGAACTCAAGGGACAATGAGAAGCTCCTAAAAAGTTTTCAGAGAGAAAACCCCATTTATTTCCAAAGGATCAGGAACCGGACCCCCTGCACATGAACCTCTCCACAGCAAAAGAAGAAGTTAAAGACAAAGAACAGCACCTTCAAAATTCCAAGTGCAAATGACTTCCAGCCTGACCTACAGCCAGTCCTGCCACCAACAGAGAGTGAACAGGAAAGGCGCTTTCAGACACGCGAGGTCTCAAGACCTTTTTCTGCCTTGAGCCTTTCTCCAGAGGCTTCACCAAATGGAGAATAAGCCAAATAAGAAGAGCTCGACCTAAGGAACTCAGAAGCAGGAGGAGGAGCTCCCCGACGGAGAGCTAAGCAGCAGGCCTGGAGAGGGGCCAGTCCAAGTGGGAACAAGAGGACAGACGTCTCCACGAGGGACGTTACCGTGAAAAGAAAGAATCACTGACCTGGGGACCTGCCCACACTCGGAGGAGCTTTACAGTTCTGTCAGGAAGCTTAGAGTTCAGGAAGGTTAGTTAAACATGAATCAAACAAGTGAAGGGCGAGGGCAATTATTAACTGCAAGAGAAACAACGTGAGAGGAGACGGAATCACGGCGTGCCCCACGGCTTGAGTGTGTACATTTTTCACAGGGTCGTAATAATTCAAACCCGGCTGACGTCAGCCTCACACTTACCGGTGCTGGCAGGACGGAGGGGGCTGAGGGGGTGGGAGAGCACAGGCGCCTGCACACATACGAGGTGGGGGGGACACACAAAATCAACAGATAACACCTTCCCAAACCTCAGGAAACAGCTGTATAAACGCGCTGTTTACAAACACAGAGGTGAGTACCAAAATCCTCCAGCTACAAGAACAGTAAACGGCCTCCTGTGGAAACAGATGGCAGGGTCAGGAGGACCGGGAGGCTGGTGCGCTCTAGCGTACTACAAGTGTCGTGCTTACATTTTTAACTTTTTAAACTACATACATGTATTATATATATGCCTTTAAAATGGTTTCATGTACATCAGGGCAGAGAGATCCCAGGGGAAATATGAGCTACAAGAAAGAAGGATGAAGGACCCTTCAAAACACTGCCCACTGTCACTGACAAGCCTAGACAGACCTCCCACCGTCCCAGAGACTGACCCCCAGGGTCTTCAGAGGGAAGTCGAGAGCGGTCTGTGAAGGAACAGGCACACAGGCTGGCCAGCCCTTCAGAAGAAGCCAGCATGTGGCACAGGGAGGTGGCCTTCCTTCAGACCCGCCACCCGCTGTCTCTGAGGTCCCACCAGTACAGTCATGCCCTGGCTTCAAGAAGCCCTCCCCCTAGAAAGGGCAGCCCCTCCCTTCCCTGCCGAAGACACAGTCTTCTGAAAAGTGCTGTGGGGGCGGGCGGGCAGGAGAGGCAAAGGCACTAACATACATGAACGCCCTCAGCGGACTGACGCATGGATGCTTAGTGCTGCCCACGTCCCTGTGAAGTCCAAAGTAAAGGCTAGGCCAGGCAGGGAGTGCTGGGCGTGCGACGGGGGTCCTGAGTGGGCGGAGCGAGGACCCCGAGAAGACAGTGCCCTACGGACTCTGCAGCCTGGCGTCCGGCGGCCTGGCCCCGCGGGGGCGCGTGTGCGAGCAGTGCGGGCGCACTTGTGACACACTAGTCCCAGGCACTGGGCTTTGTTTCTTCAGCCCCAAATGCTGTCTGTCGCTAACTCACATAAAATGACTCTTTTTTGACAGTTCTCTCCCTGCTGTCACTTAATTAGATTCCTAACCAATCATTCCAAGCTGCTCACTTTCCTAACCCCCCAGTCACTCCTCTCTCTGCAGGACAGCCAGAGCCCCAGGCCACGATCCCAGACCTCAGCCTACAGGCCATTGTCACGGCTGCCCAGAGAAGTCGGCCCACAGCTCAGGAGGCCTCCCGCAAGGGTGCCGGTCACAGCCCATCCCCAGCCACTCTCCTAGCACAGAGTGAGGGCCACCGACTCAACAGAACTGCCGCTCCCACCACCCCGTCACTGAGAGCTGTGCACGCGCAGAGCAGAACGGCACCCAGGTGGATGGCAGGATGAAAAACCATCTTCGGGGGCGTCCATGAGTCTCCCTGCTCAGCAGCTGCAGGCACAGCAGGGACACAGAGAAGAGCGTGGCTTCTCAGGGGCTCCCGGGCCCTCAACACAGGTGGGCCTCGCTGCCGAGACTCAGCACACACATAACTGGGAAGGAAGAGAAGCACGCTGGGCGACCCAGGGTCCCCAGATCCTCTCAGTCTGGTCTGAAAGTCAAAGAGCGACGGTCCTCAGGGGGAGGCCTTCTTAAAATGTTTCCCACTGAGACTCAAGTGCCAGAGTAAGGAGGACGCAGACCAGCTCCCGCTGCATCAGCCAACACCTGCCGAGCCTCTCCCACACCTGGGTACATTACTTAAGGCCCCATCTATGCAGGCAAATACCAGGCTCTGGCCCACTGCCCTGCAGAGGTAGACCCATGTGGAAATGCGTCCTGGGGGCGAAGGACCGAGGAAGGCAGTCATGTCCAACTTGGACCCCTCAGAGGGGGCTGTGTCTGCTCTTGTGACTGGGTCAGGATTACCTCAGTGCCACCCCCCCCCCCCAGCAGGTATGTGCTCCCTTCTACCTGACCCACTCAGTCCTGCGTGTCCTTCTCCAGCTCCTCTCCCCCACAAGGCCTGGGCCGCCAGGCGACAGTCTAACCCTGACAGCACAGAACACCTGCACCGCCCCAGACTCAGGCTCCACGTGGAAACAGCTAGCCCTTCCCTCGTCTCCCCGCCCCCAACTCCCCAAAGGCCACCACAGGCCGCAGATCAGGACCAGACCACCAAGAACCGGACTGCCTGCCCACACCTACTGGTGCAGCCCCTCCTTCACTGGCCTCCCCACCCGTAAATGGACATCTGGGCCAGGTCACCTCTGGAAACCCCTCTGCCATGACCCCAGGGCCCGCTCGCTGCTTCTTCCCACACAGCCTGATGATCAGCTTCTGGTATCTTCCATCCCCCCAGCTGCTGCATAGTGAGAAATGTCACCTGGGCCAGCATGCAGAGTTGTAAATGACAACAAAAAGCAACCAGAGGCAGATGCTGCATTTTCCACTAGATACTAGGCCCGAATGTCTTAACAAGCCTGTATCCCGAAGCTCCTCCTCAACTTAAGTTAAAAGGCAGGGCAGCGGGGTGGGGGGATGACTTGAGGTTCAGCCACCAGTCTCCAGGGAACATCAGTACTGAAGGTCCCAGAGAGACACAGGGGTGCTTCATTCTAATGGCAAAGCCTCCTGCATCACAGTGAGAGATCGAGTTACACTTGTGAGCTTCACCACTGACCCCGGACCTCCAGACAACAGGGCACTGCTGTCAGCTGGGAGGAGTTCCTGGTCCCACCTGGGTTCATCTCTTCCCTTCCTGATCACTCACTGTGACATTTCCACGTAACGTGAAGTTGACCAAAGATGCCATGGCAAACCAGCCTGCAGGAAGCCCAGAGGTGGAGCACCGGGCCCTCTGCGCCCACCCTCACACTGTCACCCACTCCCGCCCCAAGAAACTGCACACTGCGGAAGCCCTCGCGTCCAGCAAGCATACTTACAGGACGCCTTTTACCTTCACACACTTAAGAGTCACTAAGGAACTAACGGTTACAGCATCCCTCCCGGCAAGGTGAGCCTGACTTGCAGCCGTCATGACGAGGTAAGACAGCAAGAGGGATTCGTCTAAGGCCCCCAAGCCCAGGTGGGGGTGAAACACGGCGACACTCTGGAATCACCTTCTGAACAGCCTGGCTGGCGCAGGACTCCTAAACGCTCCCAGCTGGGCCACCTGACGCCCAGCGGCCCTTCCTGCCTCCCAGCTGCATTCCACCCTTCTTCACAAACATCAGCCCCTGCAAAGGCCTGAGTTTATCCAGAAAATGGATGTTCATGCGTCAGCCATCTTTGGCAAAGCACTTAACACTTCCACAGATGTGGTTTGTTTTTTGAAAAATAAGTAGTGGGTGGTTTGGGGACTCAGAGAAGTCTTCTGGGAGGAAAGAGGGGGCCTGGGTCCCCATCCTGCTTGTCGGGGGCTGGGAGCCATGAGCTCGGCTCGGCACTCTGTGTGCCCTTCAGCCTGGCCGATGCCTGCCGTGCCCATTTCAGAGAAGAGGAAACTGGGGCCTGGAGGGATGGTGACACCATTCCACTTGTGAGTGACAAAACTGGGCTGTGTGGACCACCCCAACCCTGAAGAGCTTGCACACAGTGGTCTGGCGTCGGTATTTAACCTTCACGTGTTCACGTGGATCCCAACAGGCTGTGAGCTCCACCGCGAGGGGGGCCCCTCTCTCAGCCACTTGTCCTTTTCTGAGTGTCGCTACAGACACAACGGCCACCGTGTTACCAACAAACAACACACAAGCAAAGAGGGGAAAGCCAGAGCTTAAAGCAGGGGTTCTCAAGTGTTTGTGTTTCTTAAAATCACAGGGGGTGGTTATTTAAAGCATGGATACCTGAACCTGGCCCTCTGGCAGCCGTTCTGCCAGGGTGTGACAGGGAACAGAGGAGAGGGCTCGGCCTCGGAGGAACCAGAGCACCTCAGAGACAGCAGGGCCCAGCCGAGTCCCCCCGGGCCCCGGGCTCCCCTGCAGCCCAAATTCACTGAGAATGCAGTGCGCAAAGATCCTGGGCTCAAAGCAACCTCCAGAACTGTCCTTCTGGAAGGAAACTGTAAAGGAGCCAGAACCCTAACTGTTAACACTCGGCATCCTCTGAAGGGCTGTACACGAGAGCAGACACCAGGGTAACTTCTCGTCCTATGAGAATGACAAAGCCACAGCTCCTCTCCAACATGGCACTGCTCTAGAGCTGGGAGTGTCCCCCCATTACGTGCAGGGGTGTGAACCGCACTGGAGTCCCTCCGGGGCAGACTGGCCCCAGGAAAGGCAAGGAGCTCTGGCCTGTCCCGACTTTCAAGGGCTCTCAGGGCAGAGGAGGAGAGAAGCCCCACATACCTGCTGTGGCTTCCATAAAGGAGAAACCCAGGGTCAGTCTGTTTCAGGGGAGACAGAGTTCAACAGCAGTAGATCCTTTAGAACTTTTTAAAAAAGGAGATTCTGACACGTGCTCCAACTTGGATGAACCTTGAGGACACTGTGCTAAGGGAAATAATTCAAACACAGAAGGGCAAACACCATATGACCCCACATGTATGAGGTCCCTCGAATGGTCAAATCCAGAGATGGCAAGTAAAAGGGTGGGCACTGGGGCTGGGGCACGGGAAGATACAGGGAGGGAGTGTCTCATGGGGACAGAGTCTCAGTTTGGGAAGATGAAACAGTTCTGGAGACAGATGGTGATGACCGTTGCACAGTGTGAAAGTGCTTAATGCCACTGAGCTGTACTCTTAAACTGGTTAAAATGGTAAATTTTGTTGCATAAAATTTTACCAGAATTTAAAATCAAACAAACAAAAACATCCTTAGACCATGTTTCTGCCTGGCTTCCAGGAGGAAAAAGGAAGACAACATGAAGGCACGAGACATGGCTGTCCACAGCCCGGTGGGCACAGTCCCCCAGGCCCTGAGCCTCACAGCCCAGCAGACTCCACCCGACACCCAAGGGCCTGCCTCCCCTCGGGACAGGGCGCTCCTCCGGGAAAGCCTTCTAGTGACCCTCAGACTCTGATGACACCAGCACCCTAGCTTGACATCAGTCCCCAAAAGCTCGAGGAGAAGTGGCAGCATCTGGTATAAGAACAGGCAGAGCACAGAGGGGGAGAAGTAAAAGCAGAAGGAAGAGGCAGCAGGTAGGGTTCCTAGACTCCTCACTGCGTCCACTCCTGAAAAACTAGCAGCCCAGCCACATGGCTCAGGCTCCCACTTGTCTGTGAGGCTGCCCTGAGCCCACTCACCTCGGCCTGCATTTGTAAATTTTTTTTTCCTTTTTTGGGCAATTTGCCTCTCCTCCTCAGCCACCAGTTACAGGGTATGTGGGTGTATCGAGAAAGAAATTTCCCAAAAAAGGAAAACGATTCCCAAAGGTTAGTCCCAACTCAGAGCTGCCTGGAAGAGAGGCAACAACAGTCAGCCGCTGGAGCCAGACCGGCCGAGGCCCCAGATCGACCAGAAGTCCCCAAGGAGAAGGGCCTCCCTGGGATGGCAGCCCTCCCCTCCTCTTCCCCTCTTGCCTGCCACCATGCCCTCCTGGTCCCTACTCTGCTCCCCGGATCCCTCCGGGGGGCATTCTCCCTTATGCTGAGGAACCACTCAGAGCCATGAAACACACCCAACCCTCTCCCAGGAGCACCCAGGCCCTATCTCCTCCTCAAGCTGAAACAGAATTCCTGCAGCCATGCTTTACAAAGTTGATTATTTCAACTCAACAAATATTTACCAGGTCTGTGCCACCCAAACCTCAGGTCAGGCAATGCAGAGGTATGGAGAATTACCAGGGGGACCAACAATGAGAAAAAGGTCACAGCTTAGTTGGTAAGATAACATTTAAACAAATGAAAACAAATAGTAATATTGTATAAAAGTCCAAGTAACAATTTAAAACAGGTTGTGACTAAGTGTTAAGGCCCCCCCCAACCATAAAATGTTACAATTTATTACATGTGGAGATTAGCTGGGGAGGGAAGCAGTATGCGGGGGAGGAGAGGGTGGCAGGAGTGGAGGGTCAGCAGAGGCTACAGGGCCGCTCAGACTGCTGCTCTTGGAGACCAGCTCCGAGACAGGCCTTCATACAGGCTGGTAGCCTGAGCAAGCCGCACCCCATAGTCCTGCCAGCCCTGTGTCTGCCTGATGTCCACGGACAGCCCATCGAAACCCCTCCCCACCAGGAACAAGTCCATGGCACCACCATGCCAGCCAGCAGGCTAACCCTGCCCCATCACCCTCTTCACTCCCGGGAAATCTGACGGGTGGGTCCTTCCAAACCTTTCAGGAACCAGGACGACAGCAAGTCGAACACGTTTTAATGTTTTTAAAAAGTATAAATAAGCCACTGGCCAGGGTTTCTGAGGCTCAGCACCGGGGACACTTGAGGCTGGGTCACGCTCTGGTGTGGGGGCCACCCTCTGCCTCACACCACGTTGAGCAGCAGCCCTAGCCTCTACCCACTCGGGGCCAACGGCACCCCTGCAGCCCCTGCACGGCCATGAGAGTCAAAGATGACTCCAGACGCTGCCAGGCAGCCCTGGGGCACAAGGTCCCCAGGTGAGGACCAAAGCTCTACTTCTAGGTACTCAAGGAGAAAACTTTCAGCATGGTTGGAACCCAGTTCACACACAAGCCTGCACTAACAGTCTCTGCTCCAGGTGTGAGGACCCTGCTGGCCAGGTAGGGGTGGGAGTTTGGGTTTCAGGAAAGCTGCCTCCGGGCTGGAGGCTCCAGGACCATGCTCAGTGGGGGCACTTACAGCCTAGTCACGTATCAGCCGTAAAAACCTGAAAATCCAAGTTTCCTAACAGTCTACAAGGTCCTCTGCTCACACGTCCAGAACCCCGCTCTCACCCCTGCAGCAAGGCAATGCACTCTGAAAGGGGTGGGGGTTACCCTATTTTGCATGGTGTGATTAGCTGTGCTAGGACAGTCCTGATTTAAAATGCTGCCCACACACGCACTCACACACTCCAGTGGAACAATAAAAAGTGCTCAAATCTTCCACCTTCAACCCTTTATGAAGCTTGGAATTCGGTCATACTTTAGTTAGGAGAGACCAATCTCCTTTAGAGAAAAAGTCAGGAGACAAAACGGGCAGAAAAAGAAAAGCCAGAGCCAGTACATTCCACCTGGTTGGTAAACACTCATCCAGCCCAAGAAGCAAAGCAGGTGGGTGGCAGGACAGGAAGGAGCCTTTACACCCTGGCTGAGCAACCAGGAGAACACCACCCCTCGGCCAGCAGGCCTCCAAGCACCGAGCAGAGAGGGGCCCTGGGCGCAGGTGCGGACCAGCATTAGCTCCGCCGGCCTCCACCTGTCCAGGGCTCCCCCAACCCCCACAGGCCCACAGCCACCCCCACTTCTGTCCAGCCGGGGTGCTCCGGCTGAGCCCGACTCCCATCCCCCTTGAACAGAAGTGGCTTCCTCCCTCACCACAGACTCTCACCCACAACCGATGAAGGTGCCTCTGGGTATAAGGGCATTGCAACCAGCTGCCACCCTTTCTCCGAAACTTTGAGCAGGAGCACATGGGCTGCCTCTGCCATGGGAAGGGGCCTGGCAGAGGCTGGAGCTGGGGCAGGACACTCACCATCTCATCCAGCGCGTAGCGCAGGAGGCCATGCTCGTAGAGGATGAAGAACCGGCGCTGCCATTTCTGCAAGGGAACACAGAGGGGTTGGGAGTCCAGTCGTCTCCCTAGGCCGCCCCCTCTGACTGCCTGCACCTGGGGGACGCTGGCCGCAGCAACCATTCCTGAGTGGATAGCAGGAAAAGCAGGCCCCGGGGTGGGAGAACAGTGACTCGTTAGCCAGGACTGGGACAGAGGAAGGCCCAAACCACCCAGTGTTTCCAATTATTGAGAGTTAAGACACCTGGTCTATTTTAATTTGCAAGCTCCTCAGGGGCAAAGACAACGTCCTGGTCACCCTTCTGTACCCTCCACGTCCCCAGCACCGAGCTTACTGTGTGAGACGTGTCAATACTTTGGTGAATTACCTGACCTGACATGGGACAACCTGAGAGTGCCAGGCAAGGACGCCCCACTCCTGACACAATCTGGAGAGATGCTATAAAAGTGCAGTGCCGATGGTCCGGAGGGAGCATGAGGAAGGGGAAAGCCCGCGGCCCTGGGACTTACTCAGGAGCAAACCACTAAAAACCAAAACTGAGGAGAAGCATGACCGATGGGAACGACTTGGAGTCCGGGGAGAGCTGACCAACTCTACCCTCCACCCAAAGGCCAGGCCACTGGAGGTCAATGGTGGCAATGGTACTGACAGTGGGATAAAAAGGACCTTCCGCTTTGTGGGGGGTTAGACGTGTCGAGGACGTGAGACTGCTGGTCCCTGAATCCCAAAGATCATCGCGAAGACCTATTTTCATGCATTTCAAAATGCCCAAAGACATTCATACTTTTACTGGCAATAAGGCCACAAGAACAAACTGAAATATTGTATCTCTTCGCTCTGGGCCAGAACTGTACCGTTTCTAATAATGATTTTTCTCAGAAGCTGGAAATGGCAATTCTGTGTGACCTAAATATAAAACAGGAACAAGGGCTGCTCCCTGGTCACTGCAGGCTCTGGAGCACAGCTGCCCCGGCTGCCCTCATGCCTGGACAGCAGGGACAGCAGGGACAGGACACTCACACGGCCTCACAGAGAGGACCTGCAGAAGCCTGGTTCCGCACTGGGTGTCCAGGGAGAGGCCACCTGGACTCTTCCTGAGAAATATTTCCAAGGCTCCTATTTGTTGTTTTTAAAATCAAAACCCATTCCAGAAGGAAGCCCAAAACCCCCAAACACAAAGCAAGTTCCATGGGGTACCACAGGCTCCACCCCAAAGTGTAGCATTCAGGCTGGGGGCAGCAGAGGCCAAGAGGCAGGGCAGAGGCTCTTGGGGAGCAGGGGTGGGAGGGAGCAGAGCAGGAGCAGTTTACAGGGTACAGGCAGCATCATGTGGAGGAGAGAATGTGGAAAAAGAAAGAGTATTTTAACTGGAACCAAATCCAAAGGGGCTCTCTGGTAGGAGAACAAGCCGCTGATGCAGGACGATGCTGGTCTGACCATCTCACTGCTCTGGCTAAGACCTGGCTGAGCAGCAGTCTGTGTCCAGCAGGACCCGCCCAGGGTTGGGTGCCCAGGAGAGACGGGGCAGAGGTGGCATCGGCCATCCAGGCCCGCCTCCCTTAACTGGTGCTCATCTTCCGGGGTGCCCCAGGCTGGGGGCGGGGGGGTGGGGGCTGCAGGAAGCAGGGCCTCGGCACTGGAGGACCTGAGAGCCTAATCAGCACGGGGCAAACGTGTGCTGAACTGCCACCTTTTGGCCTTCTCCATTTCACCGTCCCACAGAACAGGTGGCACCCTGTGGGCACCCCACTTTGAAGGGAGAGCCAGGCCTGTCTCACTGAGGTTTTTCCCAGGGGACCTATGAGTTCACCAAGTAGGGGCTCCCAGAATTCACTGTTCACTCCCCTTCTCCCACCTCCACTCTGTCACCTGCCCTAAGGTGGGCCCTCTCTGGGCCGCCCTACCCCCAGAATGCACTCTGAAGCCCTTACCCGGGATCGATGCACTGGGTTGTCGAAGTCGGTCCCATCAGGAGCCAGGAGCAGCCAACCGCCATAGATGGGTTTCGCCTGGAGGAGAAAAAGGAGGGCAGGTTATCAGTGGCCTTGGAGCAGAGACAGAACAGGTTCCACGGTCAAGTTAATGACAAGCTCACAAGCGCTTGCAGGAGACAGAAGTCACCCCTGCTGAGCACACACCACGCGTCTCATTCCCCAGCCCCAGCCCCAGCCACGCCTCCAAGGACGCTTGGGAGCAAGAGGCTCATGCAGGTCTGCAGCATCTGGTGTAGAAAGGGGAACGCAAAGCCCAGCGGGAGTCTGGAAACTGGAGAATACAGGAACTCCTAAGAAGCAGATGCCTCCCTCCCTCAAGGTCCTGATCAGGCTACCAAGCCTGGGAAAAGACGGCATTTTCTTCAGTAACCATGAGAGGGCCGTCACATGCAGGTACGAGCTGTATCCCGAGAACAACACAGTCAAAGGCCCTCATCCCGAGGGGACAGGACGGGCCTGGGAGCAGAGACGCTGCCCCGGGGACCACAACTAGCACCAGCCGGAGAATCACCAACTTGCTGGCTGTACAGCCCTGGGCCGAAAACCCTTCGGTTTCCGTCTTCCATTTGAAAGGTGAGAGAGACGACAACTGTGTCCACACCTCGCAAAACTCACGTGAGGACTGACAAGATGTGTACAAGTAAAACAAACATAGCACAGGAATATGAAACGGTGCAGTCACTGGGGAAAACAGTCTAGTTCCTTAAAAGGCTAAACCCAGAACTCCACTCCTTGGTATGTACAAACCCAAGAAAACCGAGAGCTGGTGTTCGGGTAAAAACTGGGCCATGAACATTCATGGCAGCACTATTCACAGTCACCAAAAGTGCAAATAACTCTAATGTCCACCAGCAGATGAATGGACAAATAAAGTGGGCTATCCATACAACACAATATGACCCAGTACAAAGGCACCAAGCACTGACTCGCCACAACCCCAGAGACTTGACACTCCGGGAGAGAAGACGGATGCAAAGACCACACGCTGCATGACTCCACGCACACGGAAGGTCCGGAGTAAGGAAATCTCTGGAAACAGAACACAGGTGAGTGGTTGCAGGGTGTGGAGGGAGCAGCAAAGAGAGGCGACTGCTAACAGGTACAGGGCTTCTTTTGGGGGTGATGAAAATGTTCTGGAATCAGACAGTGGAGTTGGTTGCATGAACCTGTGACTATGCTGAAAACTACTAAACTGTACACTTTAAAAGGGTGAACTTTATGACACTTGAATTATCTCAGGAAAATTGTATAAGGAAAAAAAACCCTGAGCACAGTGTCTGGCCTCTGAGTGCTTAATAAATGTGAGCTGCTATCATACTTTTTACATCCAAAGAGTAACCCCTGCCCCTGCCCTGGTCCCCCAAGCCCCTAGGGGTGGGAGTTTGACGGGAGTTAAAAGGTCTAGACAGACACCCAGCTCTTGAGAAAGGGGTGGAAAAGGCACAGTCAGGCTGATGAGTCCACCACCCTCTGGAGGCAGTAACACGAAGTAAAACCTAAACCCCCCACTTGCTGTTTACACACGCAGACTGTCTCTGGGTAATCCTTAGGGGTCCTCTTAACATGTCTTTTGTTCCACATTTCCAAATTGGGAGGCCCTGCCACACCATCTCATTTTGAAAAATGGTGGAATCTGTGACTCAGAGAGGGAAGGTCACTTGCCAGAGGTCAAAGAGCATGCAGAATGAGCCTCTCTTCTTGGCTTCTTCAGGGTCCTCCGGCCCCCACGGGAAGCACTGGCTTTTCCCTGTGAACAGAAGGAAGGACTTCGGGCAAGGGGCATGTTGTAGGCTGAAGGAAGTAGGTGAGAGACTGGCTTCCATGAAACGCGAGAGAGGGTGTGGGCAGGGAACCAGGACCTAGAGGGACGTAACCCAGAGAACCATGGGGTACGTGGAGTGAAATGCTGCCAGGAAAGCAGAAGCAAAGAGAACAGAGGTCTGCTTTCTCAGCAAACGCCAGCGGCCCCCAGCCGACCCCCAGCCGGCCCCCAGCCGGCCCCCAGGCAGACGAGCACCCTCGGCCTCTCTCGGCACCACTCAAAGATGCGCACACAGAGCAGAGCCCACCACAGCCTGTCCTGTGGGGAGGGAGGAGGTGGGGCAACCCCCATGTCCCCTAGGCCAGTGACTTCTCTACTTCGCTGCTTGGCCTGCAGTTCCCTGACCTGTGAAACCGGTGGTTAGACCGCAAGGCCGCGTCTCCTATACATCAGCCTCCTCGTCCCTGGCTGCAGGGCTCTGGGGCAACTTCACATTACCAGCTACACCTGCCTGTCCTTTCCTCAGAAGGGGCCGTGGGAGGCCTGGCACTGGCACAAGTCCCTCAGAACCTGGCCCGCAATCAGCATCGTTACTCACTCGACAAACACCCACTCAAGGAGCTTGCCAGCACCTACCTCGCTTGCTCTTGACTTCCATGTACAGATCACCTTAAAGGGGACCCCTTTAAGGTGGGCAGGTCCTGAAAAGGTGGGCAGGCTGGGCCAGCGGAGAGCACAGGGCAAGAAACAAGGGCTCTGGGAGGACAAGCAGGCTGGGAAGTGGGGAACCTTCCACCAAGAGCACTTACCAAGGCAAATCTAGAAACAGACGGCAGATGGGGGTTGCCATGCCTGGCGGCATGGGAGGACAGTGGGGGCATGACAGCTAAAGGGTGCAGGATTTCTTTACGGGATGATGAAAGTGTTCTAAAACTGACTGTGGTAATAGTTGCACATCTCTGGGACTGTCCTAGAAATCATTAAATTTTACATTTTAAATAGGTCAATTCAATTGTCTATGGTACGTGAATTATATCTCAATACAGTTTTTGCTTTTTAAATCATTTACCAAGACCTATGTCAGGCAGTGAGATAAGTAAGAAACTGCCCCTACCTTCATGGGTTCACAGTCCAAAGGAAATGTAAAGTGAGAGACCTCTCAAACCTCAGAAAGTCAAGTCTGGGGAAGGCTGGGGGTGACTATGCAAGTTTTCAAATGACTCTGTGCTCTGTGCTCCCTAGCCAGATTTGGGAAACTTCAGTCAAAGAGACACAGACAAAAGTTTCAGAGGAAATGATCTGGCCCCTTGGCTTGTAGGATGAGAGTTGAAGGTGCCAGCCAGAGGCAGAGGGGAGCAAGACGCAGCGGCTGAGGTCTGATGCGGTGGCGGGGGAGCAAAGGGCTGCAGGGGCTGGCCTGGTGTCTACCACTGGGTGACAAAGAGGACCCCCAGAGGTCCGCAGAGCAAGTCCAGGATCATCAGGAGCCAGGAAGGCACCTGCCCCCCTGGCACTGCCATCCAAGTGAGCAAATGGGACCAACGACCTGTGGGAAGAAGGGCACCCAGGGTGGAGGGGCCGTGCTGGGTGTGGGCATGGCTGAAGCAGATACAGGCAGGACTGCACCTAACCGTGCGAGCAGCCCAGGCCGACGTCTTCCTCAACACTTGTCAGCACCTCGTCCTGAACACAACCCAACTCCATGACCCATCCCCGAGCCCGGGCCACCCAACTCACTGAGCTACGCCTCCTCGCACGCAGCAGCCCTCACCCGCCCCTCCATCCTTGGCTCATGGGACTGGGAAAGGCGCTCTGGGGGTGCTGCCGCTCCTCCCGCTCTCTCTGCCTAACAGTGACGGCAGCAAACCCGGCCCTGTCAGGAGGTCCCGGGTGCCCGCCACAGCCTTTGTCTCCTCCCTCTCCACCTCCCTCTCCTGGGCAGCCCGAGGACCCGGATTTTGACACAGGTACCCCAAAAGGAAGCTGGCACAGGAAAGATGTTCTAGAAACTCTCAGTGGCCGGGAGGCTTTTCCTCTAGGGAGAAGCGGGTTCATGACCCAGGATGGGACTGAGCTGTTTCAAGCAGGCCATCTGAAGGAAGCACACGGGTCCAGACCCCCTGTAAGTCACACCTGAGGGCACCCCTGGAGCCTCTTCCCTTCCAGGTAAACTCAGTCTTCCTTCCCACACCCAACAGAGGCTACACTTCCGGCTGGTCTCTGGGAAGAGGCTGCTGGTGGCCGGGACATACTCCTCAGTCCCAAGCCTTTTTGAAAATGGTCATTTGAAACTTCTGCTTCCTGGAAGATGGGGTAGATGCAAGGTTCCCTATTCCTGCCACTAAGTACAAATAAACCCCTGGATACTGTACATAAGACAAATCTAAGAAGACTCAAAAAGGTGGAGAAGATGGCAGAGGGGCTCGAGCCTCGGGACCTGAGGAATGATATGGAGGTGCACACCCTGGGCTGTCTTTTTGTGTCACTGTCCCAGTCCAGGGGCTGGAGGAACAGGCACCTGTGCCAACAGGCACAGACAAAAAAATAAAATAAAAAAAACAAAAACAAAAAACAAACTGCCCCAATAAAAGCTTCTACATAGCAGAAGAACCAGGGAAGGAACAACTTGGTAAGACAGAGAAAACTCTTAGACAATAACCGTCCTATTCCAGACACGGCCACACCCCCACCCACACCAGCAGAGGCTAGACTGCCACCTGGCCAGCCAAGAGGCACCCCAGAACCCCTCCCAGGGAGGTGCAGGGGGCTGGGACTTTCATCCCCACCCACCAGTAATAGGTCGCCTCCCTTTCCCTGCTGGAGCAACGGCAGAGGACACCCGGGGAGCTGAACCCCACCCCTGCAGCAATAACCAGGAACCTCCTGCCTCAGGAGTCAATGGAGCTCCACCAAAAAGTAAAAAGCGGCAGCCCCACTTCTCCTGCTGGAGCTGTATCAGAAAAAGCCAACTGAGAGAGAAGGGTCAAACACAACCTGGAGTCACCTAACATGACACAAAAATATCCAGATTTCAACTGAAAAGTCACCATCATACTAAGAACCAGGAAGGTCACAAACTGAGTGAGCAAAGACAGTTGACAGACGCCAACACCAAGGTGACAGGCATGTCAGAATGATCTGACGAAGATTAAAGCAGCCATGCTATATGACTCCACAAGAAATTATGAACATGCTCGGAATAAATGAAATCACAGATAGCCTCAACAAAGAAACAGAAGGCAAGAGCCAGGTGGAAATTCTGAAACTGAAAAACACAGTAACTGAAATAAAAGGCTCAATGGATGGGCCCAACAGCAGAATGACGGGAACCGTGCAGCGAATGAGTGAACTGGAAGACAAAACAGAAGTTTCCCACCAGACAGCAGAGAAAACAGGTGAGACGAATAGTCTTAGGGACCTGTGCGACTGCGACAAAGAGCTAGCATCTGTGTCATCAGAGTCCTGGCAGGAGAGGAGGAGGGCAGGGCGGAGAAAACTGGAAGAAAGAATGACTGAAAACTTCCCAAATTCATCAAGAATGGAGACCTGTAGGTTCAAGAAAATGAGTGAACTACAAGGGATAAATCTGAAGAAACCCACACCAAGATACATCAGAATTAAATTTCTGAAAATTAAAGACAAAGGAAGAAATCTGGAAGGCAGCCAGAGAAAAACAACAGCTTATAGACAGGAGAAAACCCAGACAGAACAGCCGGACTTAACCGTGCAGGCCAGGCGGAAGCAGCACAACACTTTCAGGTGCTGAAGGAAAACAACTGTCTACCCGGAATCCTGCACCAGTGAGAGTGTCCTGCAGGAACAAAAGGGACATCAAGACATTCTCAGACGAGGGACAACTAAGAGAAACTGTCAGCACACCTACACTTAAAAAATGGCTACAAGGAGTTCTCTAAACAGGAAGGAAATGACAAAAGGAGGAAACCTGGATCAGAAGAAAGGAAGTAAGAACAGAGTAAGCAAAAATACCTGTAATCAGGCATTCCTTGAGTTTTCTAGATAATGTTTGATGACTGAAGCAAAAATTCTGACACTGTCTATTGTGGTTCTGAATCATGTAGAGGAAATACTGAAGACAGTTACATGGTGACGGGTGAAGGAAGGTCCTCCCTTTACTTGACCTGGCAAAATGACACCACCAATAGACTGATAAGTTATATATACAACACAGTCAAATTCCTAGAATAGCCACCAGAAAATCTATACCGAAAAAAATCTCTATATATAAATCATGAAGCTTATCATAAAAAAAAGTTCTTTAAAAAAAAAGTTCAAGCAGGCAGAGAAATAATAATCAAAAGAGAACAGGAAACAAAAAAAAAAGTATGGCCCCAACACATCAATAATTATATTAAACATAAATAATCTAAATACATCAGTTAAAAGACAGACTGGCAAACTGCATTTTAAAAATAACCCAACTATACAATCTCTACAAGAAACTCATTGCAAAGACAGCGATAGAGGCAGGCTGAAAGCAAAAGAATGGAAAAAATAGATCTTGCAAATATTAATCAAAGGAGAGCAGAGCTGCTATATTAATGTCAGATAAAGCAGACGTCAAAACAAAGGAAATGACCAGAGACAGAAAGGAATAGAATATAATGATAAAAGGGTTGATTCACCAAGAAGAAGACACAGCAATCCTAAATATATATGTACTAAACAATGTGCTGCAAAGTAATGTGAAGCAAAAACTGATAGAACTGAAAGGAGAAATAAATAAATCCATCGTTATAGTTGGAGACCTCTTGTACCACAATGGATCATATCCTCAGCTAGGAAACAAACCTCAATGGAATCAAATATTTGAAATCCCTAGAGTATGTTCTCTGACCACAATGAAACCAAACTAGAGATCAGTAAGAGAAAGGTAATAGGAAAATCTCCAAACTTTTGGAAACAAAACAATACATTTCCATATAACCCATGGGTCAAAGAGGAAACCTCAAAGAAAAGTTTTAAAACATACCAAAATCTGTGGGACACAACTAAAGTAATGCTGAGAGGTAACACCACAGCACTACGATACATTAGAAAAGAGGAAAGACTTCCAATCAATAAGCTTCCACCTCAAGAACCTAGAAGAAGGAGCAGTACAGAACATACCCGAGGCAAGAAGGAAATAACAGTAAGAGCAGCAATCAATCAAACTGAAATAGAGAAACAGTAAAACCTGTGAAACAAGAGCTGGCTTTTTGAAAAGATCAACAAAATCAACAAACTTCTAGCAAGACTGACAAAGGAAAGAGAGAAGACACGAATTAAAATCAGCGATGAGACCGGAGAGATCACCACAGAGCCTGCAGACATCCAAAAGGATCACAGGGAATATTACAAACAATTCTACAAACTTTAGCCTGACAACTTAGATGAAATGGACCAACTTCTCAAAAAACACAGAAATTTGAATGATCCTGTAACCATTAAGGAAACTGAATACATAATTTCCAAAAAAAGAAATCTCCAGGCTGGGATGGTTTCACTGGAGAAGTCTACTAAACATTTAAAGAAGAATTGACACCAATTCTACACAGTCTTTCCCAGCAAACAGAAGGGTACAAAACACTTTCCAATTCTTTTTATGAAGACAATATTAACCAGATACCACAATCAGACACAGTACCAAAAAATGGGAAGAAAAAGAATTACTATGGACCAACGTTCCTCATGAATATAGATGCAAAAAAAAAAAAAATCAACAAAATATTAGCAAACAGGAGTCCACAATACATTTAAAGAATTATATACCATGACCAAGTGGGGTTTATACCAGAGATGTAAAGCTTGTTCACTGTTTAAAAAAAAAAAAAAATCAAAGTTATCCACCATATTTACAAACTAAAGAAGCAAAACTCTGTGATCACATCAATTAACGTAGAAAAAGCATTTGACAAAATTCAACACCAATTCATGATTTTAAAAACGACAGCAACAAAACCTCTCAGAAAAGTAGAAATAGAAAGAAACTTCCTCAACTGACAAAGAGCATTTACAAAAACCTAGAGCTGGCATTATGCATAACAGAGAAAGACTAAATGCTCTTCCTTTAAAATCAAAAACTAGGCAACCAACGTCCATTCCCAGAACTCTTACTCAACAAAGTGCCAGAATATCTAGCCAGTGCGATAAGGCAAGGAAAGGAAATAAAGGGCATACCGATTGGAAAGAAGAAATATTTAAGATGACGTAACTGTCTATGTGGAAAAATAACAAGGAATCTATTTTTTAAAAAAAACTACAGTAAGTGAGTTTAAAAAGGTTGTAGTATGTAAGACTGCTATTGGAAAATCAACTGTATTTCTATGCATTAGCAATGAATATGTGGTCACCAAAATTAAAGATAAAATACCATTTGCAATCGTTAAAAAAATAAAATACTTAGGTGTAAATCTAACTAAGCATGTAGAGGACTTGCATGCTGAAAACTACACAATGCTGATGAAAAATCAAAGATCTAAATAAACAGATATACTGTGTTCATAGACTGGAAGATCCTAAGATGCCAATTCTCCCCAAATTGATACATAAGCTTAATGCAATTACTAACAAAAGCTCACTAAGACTTTTTTGTAGATATCGACAAGATTACTCTAAAACTTATATGGAAAAGGCAAAGGGACTAGAATTTTTTTTAATAAAAAAAGAAGAAAGAGGGAAGAACCCATCCACCTGACTACAAGATTCATTATGTATCTGCAGTAATCAAGACCATGTAGTATTAGTAGAAGGCGAGACACAAATCAATGGGACAGAATAGAGAACCCAAAAACAGACCCACACAAATATGCCCCTTAACTTTTAACAAAGGTGCCAAAACTCCAGTGGAAAAGTGACAGTTTTCCAGTAAATGGTGCTGGAACAACTGGACATTCACAGGCAAAAAATAAAGCTCAACCTTACAGAAAAATTACTCAAAATGGAACACAAACCCTAACTGGCAAATTGGACCACATTAAAATTAAAAATATTTGCTCTGCAAAAGGCCCCAATAGGAGGGTGAAAAGATAAGCCACAGAGTGGGATTAAAATACTTGTAAACACATACCTAACAAAGGACTAGTATCCAGCACATATAAAGACCTCTCAAAACTTTACAGTAAAAAAAAAAAAAAAAAAAAAGAAAAAAAAAAGCACAATTAGAACATGGGCAAAAGACATGAAAAAATATTTCACAGAAGATATACAAATGGCAAATAAGTACATGAAAAAACGTTCAACATCATTAGCTATTTGGGAAATGCAAATTAAAACCACATAATATGTTACTATACATCTATCAGATAGGCCAAAATTAAAAATAGTGACAACACCAAATGCTGGCAAGGATGTGAAAAAAGCCTATCACTCATACATTGCCAGAGAAAATATAAAATGATACAGCCACTCTGAAGAACAGTTCAGCAGCTTCTTAAAAAACTAAACATGCAACTACAGTATGATCCAGGAACCACATTTCTGGGCATTTATTCCAGAGAAATAAAAGCTTCCATCTACACAGACGCTGTCATGAATGGTTACTGCAGCTTCATCTGCAAAGGCCGAAAAACCCGGAAGCACTGCAGACATCCTTCAGCGGCTGAGTGGCTACACCAGGTCCACCGTGGAACACTAGTAAGCAATGAAAAGGAACCAACGCGTGATGCATGCAACCTGGGTGACTCTCCAGAGGATGATGACGAGTGAGAAGAGCCAATCCTGAAAGGTAACGTGTTGTATGATCCCGCTGACGTCACACTCTTGACATGTGGACTTTGTAGAAATGGAGAACACATGTGTGCCGGCCAGAGGTGAAGGAGGCAGCAGTGGTGGGAGGGCGGGGGGTGGCTGTGAGGGACCCTGCAGTGAAGGAGATGCCCCGCACCCTGACCGCACCATGTCAATGCCCCGACTGTGATGTTGTGCTATAGTCTGACAAGAGGTTCCCACCGGGGGAACCTGGGTAGAGAGCACACAGGGTGTCTCTGGATTACATCCTCCAACTGCATGCCAAACTGCAGTTATCTCAAAATTAAGAGTTAAAAAAAAAAACAAACTATTACTTCCTGAATACTCCAACCACCCACACACAAGCTTTTAACACTGGAAGGAGACCCACCACCGCCCCAGAGCACAGAGGCTCCAGCCATAAAGCCTCCACAGTCCACAGGGGACTTCCTCAGAGAAGGTCAGCCCTCCATGGTCCCTGGCTGTGCTGCCTGAGCTCCACGGGCCTTTCCAACAGCTTCTTCTGGAGGCCGTATGCACACCTGCGTACACCTTCTATCGGGCCTGTCAACTTGACCACAGTGAGGTTCCTCTGCCCCCTTCCCCTCACCACCCTCCTTGGGCAGATCTGGGCTGCATCAGGGAGAGACAGGGGTCCGCAGGCAGGGGAGGGAGCAAGGATCCCGCTCGCTGGACACAGTCACCTGCTCACAGCTGGCTCCGTGGTGTCCAGATGGTACCCGCTCGGCCTCAGCTCCACACGGCTTGTTCAAGGCTCAAAGAGTGGAGGAGTCAGTGACAGAATTCCGACAGGTGGGCAAGCTTGCTCCTCTGTCCCCACAGAGTCACATCGCACAATGTGGCAAAGAGGGAGCATCCAAAACGACTGGTGCGGAAACATGGGCTCCACCCGTCCCACTCCCTGCTAACATCCTGCCATCTGAAAGGCCGTCTGCAATCTGGGGCCCTCATCTCCCAAAGCTCAGCTCCCAGACACACACCTCTACTCCCGGCAGTACACAATTCACTGTCCCCTGCACAGGTCCCCTTGACACCCCAAGACCCTTCGAGTACAGTAACCAACCCAGAGAAGCTGTCTCCTGAGAACTTCCTGGGGCTGCCATGAGTCCAGGACACTCGCCTCCCTCCTGGAGCTGCTCCCAGCCCTGCCCTCCCCAGGGACAGAAACTGCTTCAGGCCTCTGGGCTCGCACAAGCAGCTCTCTGCAAGGAGGGCTCTTCAGTCCGTCCTGCCGGCAACTCCGGCTCACCCTCCCAGGCCTGCCCTGAGTCTGAGCCCAGCCACCCAAGCGCGCTGCGGGCAGCAATCTCACCCTCGTCCAGCAGGGTGCCCAGGACCCAGCAGGGCTGTGTGGCTGAGGAAACAAATACACAAAGGAATCAGGGGACGCACTGGGGAGTCACCACCACACAGCTGAGCACCAAGGTGCTCCCGGCTTGTTCTCCAGGCGTGGTTGGCAAGGCCTCCCAGCAAGACCGTCCAGGCCACACCCAGAGCCCTGCGTCACTAGGAGGGACTGGTCAGCACCCAACACTGAGGAGCAACCAGCACACTGAGGGGCGAGCAGACAGGCTGAATTTCAACGGTACTTCTCCCCTCCCTGAGTCCGACCTCAACCACGCCACCGTGGGCGCCTGCCAACAAAAACAGAACTGAGAAACGCTGCGGGAAACCTGGCATCTCAGAGACCACTGACGTGGCCACATGTGGCAAGAACCACGGTATTTCCGTGCTCCTGCCCCAGGAACCCCACGGCCAGAAATTAAGGCGAAAGAAATAACAGAGAGAGCAGCAAAAAGTTCCACCCATGATCTAGGAGGAACTCAACGTGCAACAAGAAAATGGTTAAATGAATACTGACCTATCAACTCACTAAAATACCACACAGCCATAAATCATAATTATAAATAACTAGGAGAAATTCAAGAAACCTCTAGCGCATACAACCATCAAGCCAGTGCTTCGCACAGTCAGGTCTCCCGGTGACCAGTACCCTCTGGAAGTGTTCAGGAGAATTTCCCCACAAGCTGCTTTGAAGCTAGAAGCACTCGAGGTATCGGAGATAAAAATCATAAAGCACATACAGTCCCTCCCCCAACAGGTCCTCAGTCTGGTGAAGGAGACCAGGAGCGTGAACAAGCAGCCAAGGTAGGAAATAAAACTGCGGTCTCTGATCAAAAAATGCAGAAGGATGGGGTCAGACTGAGAGTCAACAAGGAAACAGCTTTGTGTTCACTGTTAGGATCATGAGCAAGTCTCGGCGTTTTTGTTTGTTCGTTTTTTACCATTTTTTCTAAAGTAATTCTACTATATAGCACTTACCCGAAACCACTTGTTAAAGAGAAGGAAAGATGTCTGCCTGAGCATGTGTGCGTACCTTCTGACACAGTACTCGCAAAGTGTCTTTCCAAAAGGGGGACCCTGATCCTTCCTGGCAGAACAAGACTCCTATACTCCACTCCCCACCAACATGACCTAACAGCTCTGTGGAGACCCTGGCCTGAGAACCAGGAGGCTCAAGTTCACATCCTGGTTCGATGACTTACGTCGTCATGTGGCCCAGAACAAGGCATTATGCCTGTGAATCTGAGTTTCATCATCTACAGTAAAAGGAAAATACATATATATCCTTTCCATACCTTTTTTTTTTTTTTAACTATATCAAATACAAACACACACTGAGTCACTGAACAATCAATGCCTGAGTGTCAGCGACATAAATTCCAGCACCTACATAGGCCCAACCACACACCCGGGGCTCAAACCGACCTGGGGGTGGGGCTTAGGGGCCAGCAAGGCTCAGGGGAGCGAGACCCACAGTGGATGTGGCAAGAAGGGGCCCAGAACAGAGTGACAGGCAGGACTATAGAGTACTCCAGACCAGTCGGGAGGGACCTCAGGGCTCCTGACTCTCAGGGTGGGGGCCAAGCATGCAAAGCCCACACAGGATCCCTCATGCAAGGCTGGACATGCGAATTCCAAGCACAGTGACCAGCCTGTCCACTTGGAAGTTCTCTGAGAACAGTCCCACACAGCCCTGAAGAAGGGTCCAGACCTGTAGGGGCCAGTAAAGCTGACTCAAGCATGAGGTGGGGGCAAACAGCCCTTCTGTGGAGGAGTCACTTGAAAATCCATGTGCAGAATGGGCATAAGCTGCAGCTAATGTATCTTCTTTGGTTTTGAGGGTGGTCCCTTGCCCCTTTCACCCCCAGAAGAGTTTCTGCGGAAATATTTCCACTGTCTCAGCAAACAGGCTGTTCAATATTTTCTGCATTTCAATTCCAAAAGGAGAAATGATGCCTGGGTAGCAGCCGTCTGGCCGTCTTCATGAGCTTGTAAATCATGGGAGATTTCAAGGTCGCCTGCCTTTTCTGGGACATGAAGATTTAAGTCAGTAAAGGGAAATGTGAGCACATGTCCAAGTCAGCCGGGGCCTCAGCTTCGCCAAGACCTCGCTGTGTCCTGGCCCTCCCGACGGCACTGCATCCAAGCAGCCGCAGAGGGAGGCTCGTCAGCAGAGTGCCGTGCCCACTCCTGACCCACGCTGGCATTAGCACACGCCTCCACACGCCGGGGGGCCAAGGAACACGGAGCCCCTCTTCTAGAACAAACCTGCCAGGGCCAAGAAGCCCCGGCCCTCACTGAAGACCCCTCAAGAGGCCACACACAAGCCTGTCCTCACAATGCCACGTGGACCAAACTGCTGGGGCTCATCTCTAAGACTCGTGTCTCAGGCCCTGGAGAATACTGCCCTGCTGTTTTACAGTCATCCAGTTCTGAACTCAAAACGGCATCTTCCACATGGACACACTTGTCAGCAAGAGCTTCCAGGGCCTGTCATCTGCCTCCAAAGTCAGTGGAGGACCATCAGCCACTGTGAAGACACACACATCGTGGGACAGCCACTGCACACAGTTCAACACCATAAGCACTCAGGGCCGTGTGACCAGGGCGAAAGCCCGGCTTCTGGGTGACAAAGGCTGCGGCTCCCCAGTGATCAGGAAAGCATCAGGTCTGTGGCCCTGAGGACACACACTCCACCGAGTGAGCACCCCAGCAGGTCTGCTTAACATGCCCGTCAGTTTCCTCTTAGTCACAGCTGTCCTACTGCCACTGTCACCACAGCCAACACCCACAGCGTACGAGGCAGGTCACCGTTCCAGGCACTTCCCGTCAGGTACTCTGTGCCATGACTCCCTCCACCTCACATACAAGGAAACTGCTGGGTCTAAGCAGGGTAGGAGCCAAGGCCATCTGGCCTGTATCTCGCCTTTAACCACTGGACACCGCCTGCCAGTGAGCCACTCCCAGAAGTAAAGGGGGTGTCGTCCCAGCAGGATGCCCGTCTCCAGGTGGGGTGCTCTCTTTGGGAGTCCAGTGCTGACCAGCCCTAGACATCCCTGCAGCTGAGACTTGGGCCTGTGTGTGGCTCCAATGCCTGGCACCTGTAAAGAGTTCACTCCAGGATGAATCACCTTTCCATGGAGCTGCCCACCCAGCTTGGCCAGGCACCAGGGGCTGTTGAGGCGTTCGAGGGGAGGACAGAGATCGTGCAGCTCTTCTCCCGAAGGAGGGGTCTCTCCTACCTGTGCAAAGACGAAGTGTAAGCCCAGGTTTCCACCTCGGCCCCACCCCAGAGAAAGCAGAGCCTTCTAAGTAGGGCAGCCCTGTAAACTTATCATCCAGACTGGGAGACTTTAGGGAGCCAATTAATCACACGAGGATACGCAGAAATAAATCCACGAGAGATGCATTTTACCCAACTTTGCCGCCAAAGGTCAAGAAGCAAAGAAAGAAGCCACTGAGAACACCCACGACGAGACAAAGACACAGAAAGCAGAGCTAAGCATAAGGAACTTGCACCTGGGAGCAGAGAGGAGGGGTTGGGAGAGACTTCGTGAGGCAGGAGCCAAGGGACATGAGCCGGGGAGGCTAGCACCGCAGAGTCAGTGCAGGGCCGGCTGGCCTGGGCGCAGGCTCCCCCTTCCCTCCAGAGGCCGCCGGGCAGCATGTTGTGGATGGGGGTTCCAAGGAGAGAGGGCCTGTCTCCAAAATGCCATGAGGCCCGGCGTCTTCAGGGACCCCTCCTCCAGAGCCCTAAACCTCAAGACAGTCTGCTGACAGTCCCACACTTCAGCAGAATCAGAAGCAGCACAGGGTGGAGGCAAAGACGATAAATAGTTGGTGAAACAATGACTTGAACTCCAAATAATGTTATCTGATGGCCGGTTGCTTTCAGCACAGAATACATCCACGCTACCACCACACACTCCATGGCTGAGCCCCAAGCCACGCAAACGCGGACATGCACTCGGGGGAGTGAGAGGGCGAGGCCACCACCACACCTGTATGGCGCGTTCCTGGGATGTGGGGTAACCGGGATGGAGCACAGGACAGAGGTGGAATCTGTGCTGTTTGCTACAAGTGGGTGGAACCAAAAATGACAGAAGACAGGAAACAAAGATGTCAAATAATGCTTTGGCAAAATGTGAATTACAAGCAGAAACCAAAAACAAGGTGAGGGAGTAACTATTTGGGGGTAATCTTGCAGTAACTTACTTCTTTGAGGTTGAATTCATATACCGTACAACCCACCTATCTAAGAGTGTACAATTCAATGGTTCATAGTGCATCCATCACTATAATCAATTTTAAATCATTCTCATCACCCCCTAAACCCCAGTACATTCCAGTTATCACTCCCCACACCCTCTGCCCCTTCCACCCCACCTCAGCCCCCAGCAACCACTAATCTGCTTTATGTCCTACAGATTTGCCTAATCTGGACCTTTCACCAGAATGGAATCAGATAACATGTGGTCTTTTGTGTCTGGCTTCTCCCATCTGTAGCAGGTGCTGTACCTCATTCCTCTTCCTGGCCAGGTAATATTTCATTGTGTGGAGGGACCACATTGTTTATCCGTTCATCGGCTGACGGCACTGGGTTATTCCCCACTTTGGGCATCTGCGAACATTCATGTCCGAGTTTGGTGACGGTTATTAAACCTCCTTTAGGAGAGACCAAAGAAGTAAACACCACCTCTCAGGGTGAAGTCTCAACCATTGGCTCCTCAAAAGCCACAAAGGGAAGAGGGTTGAAGGGGGTGCTAGAAGAGGGTCCAGAGAGGCTCCCTAAAAGTAGACTCTGCGGTGGCATCCCTGGCTGCTCAGACCAAGCTGAAAACCTCTAAAGGGAAACCTCCACATACAGGCCTTTCCACACGCACGGGCTGGAAAGGGAGGGGCAGTGAGCGAAGAAGCGGCAAGAAAACACTTTCTTTAACAGACGCCCTAAAATAGAGTCACAGCAAAAACTGGTGTAACTAAGAGATCCAAGCCGGGGCCACAACTTCCCACTTACACCGAAGACATCGAAATTCCTGACCAGCCACCAGATCCAAGGGGCAGGAGCTGGTTGAGGAGCACTTTAATACCAAAAAGAAAAGATAATTTTCCTCTTCCGAGGAAAATCCTTCTGAAGGCTGATCCAAGCTTCTTCCCCCAAAAATAGAATACACAACCCCTACTGTGCCCACTGAGACCTCTGGGGGCCTCCAAGATTCCCCCGAATCCCCCTCGCACCCCCATGCTTGGAGGACGCGAGGAACCTCCCTCTCCACCCGGGTGTCCCCCCTCGGCCCCACCCCTGTGCCTCCAGTTCCTGGAATGAATCAAGCAGCACTCAGTGAACAGGTGAGAAGGCCAAGGTCATCCTGCCTTCTGGCTGCGGGGCCCTGAGGAGTCCTGGCTGCCTCTTCTATCGGCTCCACCCCCACGAGCCACAGAGCAGGTTGGACCCGGAAAGCAAGGCGACTTCTCCGAGCCTCAGACTCCTGCCCAAGCCATCCAGAGAATAAACCTTCCCTGCAGGTTCACCTCGAGTCCCCACCACATGCCCTGGGCCTCACTCGCACTTCACTTGTTCCTCAGAGAGGCCCGGCAGCAGGAACAAAGAAGGGGTGACCAGTCCAGAGCAGACTGCGCCGGCTGCCAGGGAGCAGGCCCCTCCATCCTCTGCCTGCACTGCACTCCGACGGTTGCCTCAGGCTGCGCTCTGACATGACAGGGGTCCCTGCCACTCCCATCAGGGCCTTTGGGGCCTTCAATCAAATGGCCCAGCTGGAGCCACACCAGGGGCTGTCTAAGTGTGGCCAATTTAAGGGGTCCACGAGCTAAAATTATTTTTATAAAGATACTAAGTCACTTTTGCCCTTTGCACACTCATTGTTTCATTAGTGTATAGACTTTTCCAAGAGCTACCTGACATGATACCACAACAGACCATGTGCAGAGGACAGGAGGATCCAGCTGTCTTGCATTAAGACAGATGTTACAGAGATCTGCAATTAAAACAACGTGGCTCTTCTAAGTAAATTTTTTTTGTTTTGGAGAAGCTATTTTTCGGAATACACCTGTTATTTATGTGAACATGTTAACAGGTTTATTTTTAAATGCATTAATAAAACTTTTTAAAATATCTGTTTGAATTTCTAACCCAGTAAATACCATGGATATAACCCACGTAAACAAAAGACCTTTGAGGGCCTCGGTACTCAAGAGCACAAAGGGGCCCCAAGAACAGAAGGTCTGAAAACTACTGGCCTAGCCAACCACCCCCAAAACCCCAGCACGGCCTCAGGTCAGTAACTGGTGAGTACCTGGCCCTCCTGACCCCACAACTCCCCGACTTTTCTGCGGCCAGATCACACTCCTCTGGCTCTGTCAGCCCAAACACAAAGGCCTTCAGGCCCATCTCCAGGTTGCTACTCAGAGACCTTTCTGCGCAGCAGCACTGCCTTCAAAGGCCAGGCCTCACACCAGACTTACCCCCAGCGGCTGTGTTAGCATCCACCCGGAAATAAAAGCCTCCTGCACAAGCTGGACAGGGAGACCTTCCTCCTGAGAGGAGCCCTGGAGAGGGGCTGAGCTCAACTACGAGGCAATACCTGCTTGTGGGTCCCTCCCCTGCATCCCAGCAGCTGAGAGGCTGAAACACTGGAAACGCCATGTACCTTGAGCGTCCTGCAGGGATGCTGTACTGGTCTGTACACATTTTGCCACTTAAGCTCGTGAGTACACATCAAATATTTCATTCTATTAAAAAACATTAACAAGTGTTAGAGTAAGTGAGTGGTTTTCAAACAGCTTTGGGGCCACTGTGGAGTGTTGGGCAGGGCAGGTGGCTGGGGTGGGAGCCATCTCACAGGCGCCATTCCTCCCCTGGCCGTCAAACGTGAGTTCCACTAAAGAAAGTCTGAAAACTGGTCACGGAATCGCGAGCAGGCCAGATAAGGTCTTCCTCTAACTGACCCTGCAACCCTCCGGAGGCTGGATCTCAGCAGCGCCCCGCGCACCTCACCACCACGGGTGCACTGCGTATCCCTATGTTGTCTAGCCTTCAACTCTTGGGCCCTCAGCCCCTCCCCAACAACACTGCCACGCGGCTGAGCTCCTTCTGGGCAGCTGGGCTGGTCTTCAGGAGAAAACAGTGCTCCACGTGGCTCAGCCGCCCCATGCGTGGACACGGCCCCTCCACCACCACCTCGGAGGCGCACACAGACCCCAGGCCTCCATCCTGCACTCCTCCACCCGACCAGCACCACCTAAACTGTCCTCCTACCCCACGGTCTGCAGTGATGTCTGGCCTGATACGCCAATTCCAAACTCAGCTCACCAACAGCTTCCCACAGGACCCAGCAGCTCCCCTGAGGTCTCTACCAGGAGAACCAAAAGGAGGTGTTTACGCACAAAAATGTGTACACGAACGTTCACAGCAGCACCAGTCACAACAGCCAGGGGTGGACCAGCCCAAACGTCCACCTACAGGTGAAGAGACAAAACGCGCTACGTACCCACCTCACCGAGCATTAGTCGGCCAAAAACAAGCAAGGAGCTGATTCATGCCACTGTGTGAACTCCGAAAACACGCTCAGTGCAAAAAGCCAGAAAAAAGGTCACAATTTCTATGATTCCATTTTGATGAAATTTCCAGAAGAGGCAGATCCACAGGGACAGAAAGCAGACCAGTGGCTGCGGAGGACAGGAGTGGGGCATAACTGCTGCACAGTTACGGGGTCTTCTACTGGGTGATGAAATGTTTCACATTACAAAGTGGTGGTGAATGCAGCCCGCTGTAAATGTGCTCTAAATACAACTGAACTGTGTACTTTAAAATGATTAACTTTACATTCTAAGTTTTACCTTAAAAAAAAAAAAAAAAACCCCACCACCACCACCACCACCACCACCACCACCACCACAACACAAAAAAACCCCACAAAGAGCTCACAGGATCCAGGCACAGGGAAGGGGGAGCACGCGGCCGGTGGCTTGCTCCCCATCCCCCGGCACAGTTCCCCGGCCGGCTCACCCCGTCTGCCCACACATGCCCCACAGGCCCAGCCTATGCTCAGGGATCCTGCCTGGACTACAGCAGCTGGAGGAAGAGGAGAAAGGGACACTGAAAGAAGCCCCTTCTCTGTCTGGGCTTGACAAGGAGCCCATGGCCGCAGGATTTTTGGAACATGACGCCATTCGTGGCAAAGGGAGGAATGCTAGAGAATGCATGGGGACAAGTACCTGAGGCAAAAGCTTTGCAAGAAAGAGTCACACCCTGTCCCTCAAAAAGCAGGGCTTCCCATGGAGTGAAGGTCGAACAGGAAGTGCAGTGGAAGGAAAGTAAAAAGCAGACAGGAAATCTAACAAGTCTCCCCTCCACCCCCTCTTCCCAGCACACACACACCCACCAGCAGAGCAGCCCCTGGCTCCTGGACATGAGGGGCCAAGGGCCATGCATGGCCAGAGATCTCATGTCCAGAAGGCCCACCTGACCCACACAGGCCAGCATGGGAAACTGTGGAAGGCACAGCCCGGGTCAGACTGTCTGGGTTGGCACCCCAGCTCCACTACTGGCTGCACCCTACCCGGCAAGCTGCAGGATCTCTTTCCATCTCAGTTTTCTTCTCTCGCTACTTCTAAGGTTGCCGTGACTGTAAGTGAGTAACAGGGCCTGGCACACAGCAATCACTGTTAACATAAACCCCACCACTGCCACAATACCTAATTCCAGAGAACCTGCTCCTTCAATGTGAGTGCTGGCCCAGCTGCCGGGAAGACCCCTGGGCTCACAGGGTTTCCAGCTGGGAGGGAGGGGGTGAGAGTCAGCGGGCCGTGTGCTGACATGGCACCTGCCCTTTAGAGGTGCTTGCTCCCAGGTTCTCACAAGGAGCCACTTCTGCTTGTTTCAACCCCACGGAAGGGTCCCCTAGGCCAAAGGCTCCACTCTCTGAAGTGTCTCATCTGTGATGGATGGGGGGTAGTGGGGAGGAGGCCGGAAGGACCCGCCTGCCAGCTGCAGTGAGTTAAACAACCCAGGCGACCAAAGGGCCTGGCCAGACCTCCTGCCCACTGCCCAGGGTGCAGGACTAGGCCCAGGCTGCTCTCTGCCTTCCTCTGGTCATTTCACCCAGGCCCAGGGGCATGAGGACTTCCATTCCCAGACAGCTGCTCCCAGGAACACGGGCAGGATAAGCAGCTTCTCTCAGTCCTCTCCCAACTTGCTGATGGCAACTCACACTTCCACGCACAGCAACTTACGAAATCGCGATCTGCCACCGCCATGGGACTTAACACTGTGTGCTTCTCGGGGCTCAGCGGTGGCTGCTGGGCTGGCTGCCGCCCTCTGGAGCAGCCCATACCCTCTGTAGTAAGTCTCTGCAGTAAGTCTCAGGCTCATGCTACCTGGCCTCTAGACCTCCTGTACTTCAAAACTTCTTAAAAACCAGTTCAATCTTTAGACTTAGACATGTTCTGAAAACCAAACCCACACCAGCTAACCAGCCACGGCCCTTCCAATCCCCAGAGGCTAATGTGAGGAAGCCGCTGGGGTGATGCTGGCAGCTCAGCAGGAGAGGAGGAGGCCTGGCTTGTGATCTGCGGGCATGCGGGGGACAGAGCTGAGTCTGAGGGCCAGCTGTCCCGCAGAACCACATCACGGAGTGGGTCCCTACCCTGGGTCAGTGCTTACAAAACGAGCCCCAGGTACTGAGCGCCCACTGCACACTCAAGCATTTACAAATGCAGCACTCGCTATTTATTGCATCTTCCCCCATCCTCACAGGCTCCAAAGGCATGTATTATTTGAGCCCCCAGTTTTCCAAGGAGGGACACAGACACTTAAAATTTTGAGTAACTTGCTCAATCAGCATAAAACACAAATCCAAGCTGAAAGCCCCCGCCCCCACCACTCCATTCCCTTACCTGAGCACGTGTAAATGGAAAGTGGGACTGTGTCAGATTTCTAGGTCAGAGTGGGTCCCAAGTGGAAGACAAATGAACAGCCCGACCCCACTGAGCCCTAGGCTCCCCACATTCCAGGCCGCCCGCCAGCCCAGGGTACAGAGGCTCTGAGTGCAGCACCCGGGAGACCTGGACTCTTTTCCTGGTTCCACTGGGACTCCCAGCAGCTGCTCCCCCTTCCCAGCCCCTTTAGCCACTGGTCGAGACTACCAGGAGGTAGGAGACAGTGTCTAAAGGTGCGCCATGGAGTCTCCCCCGTCCGCCTGTTAAAACCAGTGCTTTAGGACCTACAGAGATCGAGGACAAAACTATTTCCTGATTCTGAATTCCTCAGGGGGAAGCAGTGCTTCCTGTTCAGGGCTGTGCCAAAGGTGTGGTCACTGCGACAGGCCAGCAGCCTGTCTAGGGAATGGGGGACATCCCAAGGCTGACAAGATGTTAAGACCTGCGTGATGACCTATGAAATGTTCTCCCCCTCCCCCCATGCCCCTCCCCAGCAACTAAGGAGTCCAAGTCAGGGAAAGGCCCTATTTCTGACAACAAAGGTTAATGCCTGTTACCGGACAAAGGGAGGCCAAACAGAACTTTGAAAAAACCCACATTGGCCTTCCTGTGACCTAGGCTGAACCTCTCTGGGTCTCAGTGGCTCCATCTGCTCACAGGGACAATCCCTTACCTGCTGGACAGTGGGGGGATCACCCAGCCCCTTGGACCCCTCCTCCCAGGGCTGGGAATTAGAACTCCATTAGACAGCTTTAATTTAGTTTGCCCCAGCTTCCTACTGAAACAGTACCCAGTTGAACGAGTCAAACTGGCCTGCCCGGAGGGAAGGAGGACAGTTCCTGGCCGCCCAAAGGCTGGTGTGGGACCCATGTAGAACACAGTCTCATCTCCAGCAGCTCAGTGACCTCAGGCGGGCACCCAACCTCTGAAACAAAACGTCCCTACCCTACAGGGGCCGTACTGCCACCTCCCCAGCTGGGGACAGCAGAAGGGGCCGGGGGACACACAACACCTGAGCAGGTGGAATGCAGGCTCTGGAGGATTTACTCTCACTGCCAGCCGCCCCCCGACCCGAGTGTGTGCATACTCAAGCTGAGCGAGGGGCCAAAGGAGCCTGAAGGGTTACAGACTCCAGGCAAAAACCAGGCTGTGGCTCCATGTGAACTAGGATGACCCTGACTGAGAAAACCAGCAAGTGGTTTGGAAGCCAGCTCCAGTCTCTAGAGACAAAATGCCAGCAAGTCAACCCGCTGGCTCCCTCGCCCCCAAAAGAAGTGACAGCACAACAGGAGTGGCGAGGCTGGCACTCAGGGTCCCATCCCAGGGCAGCGTGAAACAGCCACAGACAGTTTCACAGAACCCTCACCTGCTGAAACCAAAGGGACCACAGAATTTAGGGCAGAGTTTTCAAACCTGCCCCTCATTGCGCGCAGAAATGACTGGCGGTCCTATGGGTGGGAAACGGAGACGGCTGAGGGGCCGAGCCCCAGGCTGCAACCCTGTGTCACCCAGAACCATGTCACTTGTTCTCTTTCATACACGACATTTCCGTATGCGATGCCTCTGAGTAAAAGGCTCTGGGACTTAATGACAGTTTGAAAACCACTGATTTGGCCCAACTATGTCCTTTAAGATGGGAAAGTGAGGCCTGGAGAGTTTCTGAGGATAAAAGAAAAGGCTGTTTTCTGAGATTAAATGCTGCAAAATTAGCACCCAGCGCGCATTACACGTCCCTCTGTGCCTCCCTCCCCCGACAGTACCAGGACGTGGGCAGCAGGACGCTACGTCCCTCTTGTCTCTTCCCTGGTTACAGTGTTCTCTCCTCTTTCAAAGTCTAGCTGGCAGCTTCGGAACAATTTAAAGGTAAACAAGTCGAATTTCTTTATTTCTGCTAAACAGCAGGAGGGTCCTAGGGATCAGGAGAGAGCCCAAACAAAGGCTATTCCCCGTGAAAGGCCTTCAACGTGCTTCTTGAAATATTAATTACCACAAAGAGGGTTCAGGAACCTCCACAGGCTTGGTCGGCCCCTCCAACCATTCCCTTAACAGACCACTCCCTGCAAACAGAACGTGGACACCTACTTTACAGGTGGGAAACCGAGGCTGGGAGAACCTAAGTAGTTTTCAGGGTCACCCTGCCAAGTAAGTGCCAAGAATAGAACACGGGTCTTCGACTGCAGTCCTTCTGTGTGGCAAGGGAACAAGAATTGGGAGAGAAAGGTCGAGGAGCAGACTAGAATTCAGGGAAGACCACAGCTGGGCAGCAGCTGCAGAACATCGGCCAGCACCTGGGGCTGTGCAGACGCAACCGCCCTGGCCAGCCAGGGGCCGGAAGGGACAGGAAGGCCGGCCCTCCCACAGCCCCGCACCTCCCTCGCCCCCAACAGGGTTAGTCCGCTAGGCCCCGACCTGCAAGCACCCTCCTCCCTTCTGCCCCTGCAGGGGTAGCAGGAATCCAAGCCCCAGAGCTCTCAAACACAGTAAAAGGAGTCACCAAGTAAGAAGTGGCATTCAAAGAACCCCAAAAGTTGACAAAAAGACACCAAGAAGTGGATACAAACAGCAGTGACAGGGCGAGAGAACCAGCATTCCAGGAACCCCCAGAGCGCAGGCTGTCTGCATGATGCCCCCCCCCCAGAGGAGAAAAGCCCCACAAGCACAGCCTTCCCGCCCTGGACTTCCCTGCAGGGTGGCAAGGATCCAGCTGTGGGCCAGGCCACCACAGCCAGAGCTGCCGCCTCCAACCCCGGGGGCCCAAGTGACGCGGGCCTCCTAAGCACTTAGAAAGTGGCCAGTCTGGACTGTGAGGTGCTATAAAGACAAGCGTGCATGTAACAGCTTCTTTACATGCTGAAATGATAATATTTTGGATACATTAGGTTAAATAAAATATAATTAAAATGAATTTCACCTGTTTCTTTTTACTTTTTAATGTGGCAACTAAAATTTTTTAATTACCTATGTGGCTCGAGTTATAGTTCTATTGGACAGGGCTGGTCTAACTCAGAGGGGCTGGCAAGCTATGCTCCTCAGGCAAAATCTAGCCCACCGGCTATTTATTTTAAGGTCCAAAACCCAAGAATGGCTTTTACATTTCCAAATGGTCATATAAGTACCTGCGTAAACTCCTCAGTTTTGCCTGTTGGCCTACAAGCGTACAAACCTAAAATATTTACTACTTGGTCCTTTAAGAAAAAAGTTGCCAATCCCTCATCTAAACTGGAGAAACAATCAGACGTTTACTCCAATGACACAAGGAGCAGAGAGGTCTGGGATTTGTGTGCGTGAGAGCGATTCTTGCACGTTTGATTTTTTTATTGAGATAACATTCACATAAGCATAAAATTAACCACTTTTAAGTGAAGAAATCAGTGGCATTTAGTACATTCACAATGTTCTGCAACCAGCATCCCTACCTACCTAATTCTAAAACATCTCGTCACCCAAAATAGAACCCCAATCCCACTAGCAGGCACTCCTCCTCCCCTAACCAGAACCCTGGCAACCACGGATCTGCTTTCTGTTTCTCTGGGTTCACCCATTCCGGAAATTTCATATAAACAGGATCATGCAGTATGTGACCTTTTTGTATGTGTCTGGCTCCTTCACGTAACATCATGGTTCTGAGGGTCAGTCATGTCACAGCCTGTCCCAGTATTTCATTCCTTTTTATATCTGAACATTTCATTCTGTGAACATACCACGATTTGTTTATCCATTCATCCAGTGATGAATGTTCGGGTTGTTGCTACTTTTTAGCTAGTGTGAACAGTGCTGTTATGAACATATGCACAAAACCACTTGTTTGAATACCTGTTTTCAAACCTCTGGGGTATATGCTACGAATGGAATCACTGAGTCATCGGATAATTCTTTTAAGGATCTGCCAAACTGTTTTCCACAGTAGCTATACCATTTTTCATTCCTATGAGCAATGCATAATGGCTCCAATTTCTCCACATCCTCACCACACTTAATACTGTCCCTTTTTCTATTACAACTACTCCAGTGGGTGTGAAGTGGTATCTCACTATGGTTTCAATTTGCATTTTCCTAACGACTAATGATGCTGACTCTCTTTTCGTGTGCTTGTTGGCCATGCTTAAAGTCTAGGGCTTTTGACATACCCCTTGCCAAACTATCTACCAATGTGTAAATAATTACAAATCTTCTAAAAAGGGCGGGCATGAAATCTCCCTATTGTTTCTGAGATAAATGTTAAGTCAAATAAAGAAACTCCATACCCTAGAACTTCTAAGAAAGTCACAGGAACACAGGGAAACTGGATGAAGTGATTCACAGAGACCAAGTCCTGGCCCACCCACCTCTGTGTCTGAGATTTCTACCCCAAGGCCCCAACAGCCCTGGCAGAAGAGTCAGCAGGCAGGGGGCAGAACTGGACCAGGAGGGCTGAGAGGAGATGCAGGAGGACTGGAAGAGCTGGGGAAGATCAGCCCAACCTCCTCATTCTTCAGGAGGAAACAATCCAGCCGAGGTGCCACAACAAAACAATGGTAGACCAGGGACTAGAACCTAAGTTTGGTGACTCCTTCCACAAAAAGCCAACTCCTAATGTTGCACAAATCGGCAGGAGAATGAGACATCGCATCAGGTCAGTACCCACCAGGAACCCCAGAAACCCAGGCAAGGACGAGGACTTGGAAGCCAAGAAGCCTCCGTTCCAGACCTGCTGCTCCCACTAACCTCCAACCCCTCTGCTTCCCTGTTCCCAGGTCACTCGCACAGCCTCCTGAGTGACTGCATTTACTACCACGACTTCAGAATTCCTACCGGGCCCCACCCTGCTCCAGATATAACTGCCTGCTGCCTGAGTGGGTGATTCCACCTAAGGACGACTGAGATTGGACCTCCACCTCCATGAAGTCAAACTTAACCGCATTATTTTTCACTCCCTCCCACCTCCCCACCCCCATTCTACTCCAAACCTACTATTCTCAATTGCTGTTTTACCCACCCTGGTTTCCTCAATCTCCACCTCTGATCAACTGCCAATAACCTGTCCCTAACGTCTGCCGACTCCTTCCCTCCTAGCCAGCACTGACCTGGAGAAGAACTTCACTGAAATTTACCTGGACTTCTTTGAAAGCATCTATTAGAGCTTCCGCCTTTCGCCAGAACTATTTCCCTAAAACACAAATCCAATGGATTAAAAAGCTAATAAACATAGAAATAATTATAAAAGAACTAAGAAAATATTAGAAACTATTTTATAACATTGGAAAGAAAACCTTCATAAGCATAAAATTAAAACTACAAACTACAGAGGAAAACATGGAAACTAAACTGCATTCATATTTAAAACTACCACGTGAAAAAGAGAAATGACTACACATACAATTAAAGACAATATATGACAGGTGCCAGGTTAACATCTAGAGTAGGACTTGGCAAACCATGGCTCACAGGTCAATCCTGCCAGCTGCCTGTTTTTGTAAATAAAGTTTTACTGGAAACAATCATACCCCTTAGTTTATGTCCTGTTGACAGCAGCTCTACGCAGCAGCTTTTGTGCTACAATGGCAAAATTGCAAGGTAGCCACAAAGATCTTATGGCCCACAAGGCTGAAATATTTCCTATCTGACTTTTTACAGAAAAAGTGAAAAAGTTTGTGAACCTCTGACCTAGGATATATTCAGAAAGCTCCTACAAATCAACTTGGGGGGGGGCGGGTGGAGGAGGGACTAATCAAACAGAAAAATGGGAAAATATGAAAATCCACAAAAGAAACAAAACATATTCAATAAATATTATTACAGGAGGCTTCATCTCACTGGTAATTAGGGAAATTATTAAAGAATTTAATCAACTGATAATATCCAATCCTCGCAACCAGATGGTATGATACAGCCTTTTTTGGAAAACAATTTGGTGATTATCTGTTAAAAAAAAAAAAAGTACACACTCAATGTCAACCCAGCCACTCTATTTTCAGGTATCTGCCCCCAGAGAAATACTTGCATATGTGTATGCACACGTGCAAGTGCACACACACACACCCAAAAGCATTCAGAAAGCTGTTCGCTGAAGCATTCACTGATTATAAAGCAAAACGGGGAAGTAACTTTGCTGTCCATCAATAAGGGAATGGTTAAACTATGGTACATCCGTAATGGTACCACATGCAAAACAATTTTGGTATATTTATATGTACTACCATGAAAACAGCTGCAAGATGTCACTGAACAGAAATAACATACTTCACAGCAAAAACGCAGTGCATTTTTAAATGGTTTTTTAGCTGTACTTGAGTGTATGTCTGTAGAGAAATGCACTGGAGGAGGACTAAAGGGTAAACGCCTTAAAGAGGTGGCCTCAGTGATCGCTGATCTATCTTCCAGCCTTGAGATCTAAAATAAGCTCAGGGTGGGAGGGGCAACAGGAAGTGGGGACTTGGGGGAGACTCATGGGAACCGACTGGCTGAGGCTTCCTAATAGAGCCATGAGGGTGGGAGTAAGAGGCAGGGGGAGGGCCGGATGCAGGGAGCAGCAGCAAAGGCTGTTGGCAGCAGCCCGGAGTCTCCCTCCTTCTCTTTTCAAGAGCAGTTTCTTCCTGAAAGATCCCAGGAGGTAGAAGGCTGGACTAATCTCTCCCAGCACAAATGACCACATTCATTATTTCGGAAACTACCATTCCAGTTGTGCCCCGGAGGGCCCAGGCCTGTTTCAAAACCCACAATTCAACTGTGAATACGCTGAAAAGAGTAAGGTACTTTAAATTTGCAACACCTCCCCCCTTGAATCCAATTAATAACCAACAGATTTTTTTTCAACAGATTCAATTCCAATATGCAGATTCCATTCTACTATCTAACTTTAACAATCGGAAACAAGCTCTACAGGGCGTATACACCCAATTTAGAGAGCTGCCTGGAATAACCCTTGCCAAGCCCAGAAACTTCCTCAGTCCAAGTTTACTATTCTGGAGGTGATTTTTGTTTGTTTTTTAAACTCTAAGAGAAAAAAGTTTAATAAGGTATTACGCCTTGCTTTTCACAACAGCCTGGTGAGGGAGGAGAGCCAGGGATCCCTGCTCCCACTTTATGGAAAAGGAAACGAAACTACACAGAGGCAAAGCGACTTGTTCAAGGTCACGCAGCTGAAAGCAACAGCCGAGACTGGAAGCTCGGTCTCCTGACTCCCGGTCCAGGACCCTCATCACCCCATAAACTGCCTCCCAGAAAAAGGGCGTCCAGCGGAGAAGAGGGAACCTCCCCCCGAGCCCAGGCCACCCCAGGAAGAGCCCGGCCCCGGCCCTCCGTCCTAACACCCTGCGACTCTGCAGCCGCGGGTGCGGGCTACGCTCTGGGTTTTACACGCCAGGAGTCTCTCCCGGCTGACTGCCGGGACCTGACCCCGGAGGAAGCAGCGGGCCCAGGCCATCGCCCGCGCCCGGCCGGCCGCGTAAACAAGCCAAATCTGTGGGCACTTCGGGGGCACAAGAAACCGCCGGCCGGCCCACTTGAAAGCCGCGTGTCCACGAAGGAGCGGCCAAACGAGGTCAGCTGGGCTGGAATGTGGAGGAGGCTCCCGGGCAAAGCTCGGGAGGGGCTGGAGGGGGGCGAGGGGGGCGGCAGCCCGGCCGGGACACCGGGGAGCCCCAGCCCGGGACCTCCGCGCCGGCTCCTCGGCCGTCGAACCGCGCGAAGCCCCCGGGGCCGGGGCCGGGGCCGGGGCCGGGGCCGGGGCCGGGAGCGGGACCCCGGGCCCGGGACGCCGACCGCCGCCCCGGTGGTGGACGCGGGGCCGGGCCGTCCAGGCGGCCCGCGCTTTGTTCCCGCGCGCTCGGCCGGCGCTTCGAGTCACCGAAACGCATGAGTCACCGGGCTGCGGGCGCCCCTCGGTCCGCGGGCGCCGCTTTGTCCGCCGCCGCCGCCGCCGCCGCCGCCGCCGCCGCCGCCGCCGCCGCGCTCACCTGCGTCAGGTCCTCGTCGTTGAGCAGATGCGACTCGCGGGGCTTGAAGCAGTTCTGACACTTGCTCTTGTTGAAGATGTTGGCCTGGAATTTCCTGCACGGGTTCTCCTTGGCCGCCGACATGGCCGGGCGCGGGCTCAGGTCGGGCGCCGCCGCATCCCCGGCCGCCGCCTCCAGCCGCGCACGCAGGCCGGCGCCTCACAGAGCGCGCGGTCCCCGCCGCCCGCCCGCGCCGCCGCCCGCCGGCCCCGGGCCCATGGACGCGGCCTTGCGCGCCCGCTCCCGCCGCCTGTGCGGCGCCGCTCCCCTCACCGGTCCCCGCGCTCGGTCCCCGCGCCGCCCTCGGCCGCAGCGAAGGGGAGTAGAGCGCCGGGCGCACTCCGGAGCGGCGGGCGCGCGCGAGGGAGCGACCGGCCAGCGCGCGGGGCGGGGCTGTGCGCGGGGCGGGGCCACGCCCTGGCTCGATCGGCGGCCTAGCTGGCCAATGGCAGCGGCGCGGTCCGGCTAACAAAGAAAGCCCGGAGCCAATGGGAGTCGGGGGCGGGACAGAAGGAGGCCGGCGCGACGTAACTTGAGTGGGCGGAGGAAGGCGGGGCGCTCTGGGGCATTCAGGCTTGGTGGACCGGCGCGCGGCCGCCGGTCCTGACAGCTGCGGGGGCGGGGCCGGCGGCGGGGCGGGGCCGGCGGGGCGGGGCCGGCGGGCGGGCTCCACAAACCGCGCTCCCGGCCGGCCTCGCCCTCCCGCGCCCACGCGCGGCGGATTAGTTCCACACCCACCGTGCGCTGGCCCGCGTGGCGGTCCCCGCGAGGCTGCCTACTGGTCGTAGGGCTGGACATGCACTAGCTCAGCCGAGGCGCGGGCGGACACAGGCGCAGAGGAGCGAAGGAGAGGCACGAGGCTTTCAGCCGATGGCTAAGAGACGTCAGCCTGGAAGCGCTGTCAGTTCTATTACGGGAGATCAGGGAGGCTGACGCGCGGCCGGGGACTCAGCCAGCATTCCTTCCCCCATTACGCTTGAGGGAATTAAGGCTCTGACGACGCCCGGAGGAATCTGCGGGGTCGCTCTCTGGGCGGGCGAACTGTCACTCCAGCCTCCACTGTCAGCCTCCCGGCCAAAGACCACTCGGGGAGGCTGCGAAGGAGGCACAGGCAGAGGGCTCCGCAGCCTGAGTGGGGCTCCTTGGGGAGACTAGGGGCGGCTTCAAGGACGGGCAAAGGCAGGCAGCCTGGGCGAGGGTGAGAGGGGCTGGGGCAGAGGCGGAGAAGGACGGATGGGCTAGGGGATCCTCGAGGGCAGGTCACCCGGGGCCTCGGGTTCCAAGCTCAGGCTGGTAAAGGTCACCCTGCTGGCAGTCAGGAGTCCTCGACAGGAGTTTTCAAACAGGGGTTGGTGCCAACTCAGCCCTCACAGCGGAGGTGTCACTGAAGCCTTGTGTTACTCAGTGGCGACAGCAGCTGCTGCTTAGAGAGTGGGCAGGTTTCAGGAGAAGCAGCAAACGCTTCCAGAGCTGTGTACTTTTCCACTGAGCATGCGGGGACCATCCCGGGAGGTGGATTTCAACTTACTGTAAGAATATACTTTCCTCCAACGGGAGCCGACGGAAGGTGGCTGCCCAAGGGGAGCCCAGCTGCCCCCAACCCCCCCAGCTCCTGGCCGCGGGCAGGTGCTCCCCCCTCCACCGCCTGCTGCCTCAGTTACCTCCTCTACAAAACTGGCAGGATGCTGTGCTTGCTGCGAGCACTACGTGATATAATGCTTATAAAATGCTTAGCATACTGTGCCAAAATGTTAACTGGTGAATCTAGGTAAAGGATGTTTATTGTCCTATTCTTGCAACTTTTCTGTTGGTTTAAATTTTTGCAAAATAAAAAGTGGGGGGGGGGGGCGGGTGGAGACAGACAATTCTTGCCTGCATGTAACACTCAGAAACTGATACCAGTGGTAGCCTCTCGGGAGGGAACTGGGTGGTTGAGAGCTGACCTACTTTTAATTTTCACTGTGAGCCCTTTTGGTTTTTTGGATTTGGTACTGTGTGCATGTATAACTTGTTTTAGGAATAACTTTTTAAAGTCCTACCCATGCCTCAAGGGCCACTTCCCTTAAGAAAGTGCTTGGGGTGTTCTGCTCATGTCAGCAGACACACCCAGCACCCACCTTGAACGGGAGGGTCTGCAGCTGGGGGCATAAGGAGGCATTTAACTCTGGCCTCCCTGGAAGGAGCTCACACTTGAGCATGTGGAGACAAACAAGAACGGAAGGCAGACAGACACACTCGACCCAGGGTGTTGTGGGGGTCCAGATGAGGGCATCCAGCTCTGTATGCAGCTGCAGGGAGGGCTTCTTGAAGGAGGCAGTGCTGGGGCTGGCACCTGAGCAGAATAAGCTCCAACCAGGAGACAGCAAAGGGAAGTCTTTCCAGACAGAAGCAGTGCAGAGACTCGGGCATGTGGAGGTGTAGTCCTCGCTGAATGAACACCCAGCCTCCCCCCGGGAGACAGGTGATGTTGGTGTCCATTATTATGATTGTTTCTCATCGTTATTATTATTGTTTTAGCTCCATTTTACAGAAAACACGCCTGAGGCTCAGGGCAGTTAAAGAATGTGGTCACCACACAGACCATCTACATGAGGACTCAAGCCCGCACAGGCAGCCGCAGAGCTGCCCAGGCAGTGAAGAACCATAGCTGAGTGTTTCAGGTTGAGCACCCAGATAAGGCTGTTGGCCTGGAAAATGAATCGGAGGTGAGGACCGGAGGCAGGATTGATCGCGAAACCACCTCCATAGCCCAGAGAGCTGAGAGGGTGGGGGCCTGACCCCCCTAGTCCAGCATCAGCAGGAGAAGGTCGCGTGAATTCGGGAATCATTCAGGAGGTAGAACGGGTGGATTTAACCCTCCAGAGTGCCGCTCTCCAGAGCGTGACAGCTCGGCGCCGCGCACTCCAGGAGGCAGGGCTGGGTCTGGGCCACTGCTGCGCTCCTCCGGCCTCCTTCCCCACCCAGCACGGGGTCAGTGCCCACACAGTAGACCCTGAGAGAACGGATGAAAGCTGGCCCCTGTCCTGTCACGCAGCATCTCCCACACCAGAGCAGGAAACCCAGGCCAGCGGGGTCTGGGGCTTGGGGCCCTGGTGTCCATTTCTGGAATTCTAGAACAGCACAAAGTCAAGTGCTCAGCATGACGTACGAACATTCATCGGGCTGAACACTTCGGATTCGTCCACCTCGTTGCAGACACCTTGGTGTACAAGGAATGTCTCAAGAAAGCCATTAAGAGGCCAGCGAGCAACAATAAGGGGATCCACCTGGGGAGCGTGGCGCTCCCACAGCGCACAGGGCCTGCCCCCCGGAGACTCCGCACCAGGGGATCTGGGCTGTCAGTAGCGCGCCGAGCAAGGCTTACCTTTAGGAAAGTATCAGAAACAGTGATGGAGCTGCAGTTCTCAAATCTCAGGGGATTTAAAAAAAAAATACCCACCCTGGGCCCCCATTCCCAGATATTCTGATTTAATCAGCACCTGGGAACTCTCCTGGAGGAACGTAAGGTCCATGCAGGGGTGCGGAGCAGTGGTTCCGGGGAGCGGAGAGGAAGAGGCGGAGAGGCGGACCTACCTGGGCTGGTCCCCAGAGAGGTCACGTGGCTGCACAAGAGCACGTACCCCGACCGGACTCGTGACTCCACCGCCACTTTATTGCCTCTCCGGTTCGGTGACCTGACCGGGCTCCGGGCGCAGTTCTGCTGGTCGTGCCTGGGGGTCTCTCATGTGAGTGCAGTCAGACGCCGGCTGGGCCAGGTCCTCCGGAGGCTCCAGGGAGAACCGGGCCATCTGGCCCCTCCCTTCCTCCCAGACTCATGGCCTCTGCTTTCCCAAGGCCTCTCCCCACGTCTCTCACGTGGCATCCTGGGCTCCCCAAAGTGCTCTGAGAGGGAGGAAGCAGAAGACACCAGCCTTCCTCAAGTGCAGGCTGGCACGGGTGCACTGCCCCCTGCCTTCCACCCGGGCCATCTTCAGGACTGGCTGACACAAGTAGTGTCCACTTTACAGGGTTACTGCGAGGACTGAATACGTTAATACACATGACGTGCTGCAGATGGCACCTGAAACACCAAGTGCTCAGAACCTTTCAGCATTTATTCTTGGGCCTCTGACCCCCGGGCTGATGTGGGCAAACCTTCTCCGTAAAGAGTCAGAGAGGAAATTCTTCAGGCTTTGCAGGCCACACAGTCTCTGCTGCAAACACTCAACTCGGAAGCACTTACAGACACTACGGAAGTGAATGGGCAGGGCTGTGTTCCAATAAAACTTTACCTACAGTAACAAGCCGCGGGCCAGACGGGCCGTCTCTCCTGGGTCTCCCCTCTCCCTGTCGCTTGGGCCTCCGTGTCCTGGCCAGTCTCTCAGAAAGGTCGGGCTCCCTGTCCTGGTACAGCTCCTGTCAGCCCTTGAGGTGTCCTGGCTGTGGGACACTGCCAGTGGGAGCTCTGGGCTGGTACTGGATTCTGCCACACAGAATCTCACTAAACCAACCAACTCCACTTGAAGTCAGTTCTGGCGGTGCCAAGTGGTGCCTGATGGGGTCCTTAGCAGGTTCTCCCATCCCCCAGCCGACTCCCTGGAGCCGCCCCAAATGGACAGATCCTTTAAAACGGTACAAACGCAGCTTATTAGCCCCTCCCTGATTGCCACAGGGGATTAGAATTACTCCCAGTTTACAGAGGCGGAAACTGAGGAATGGGAGGTCAAGTACCTGATTCAAGTTCACGCAGCCAGTAAATGGTGGACCTGAATTCAGACGTGGGCGGGGTGTTCATAACCACTGCGCTACACAGCCCCAGCCAAGGGTGCTGCTGAGGCCCCGCCCTCCCCTGGGGCGCGGGGCTGACCCCCAGGTGCCTTTCTACTGCCGGCACCGAATGACAACAGCCCTCAGATACGCACTGGGGAGGACGTCCGGCACTGGAAGTACAGAGTTCCCCAGGAGGCGACGTACCCATTCCACTGAGGTTTTAAGTATGCACGCCGTCTGACCTAGTGACTCCACTCTAGAAAGACGGGCTGTAGAATTGCTCACCGGGATGCAGAGGTGTGTTATGCACAAGGATGTTTACTGTCTCGTGGTTCTTGAGAGAAGACATCTGGAGATGCGCCAGCTGTCTGCCGGGGGAGGATCAGATAAATAAATTATGGTTCTCTGATACCGGGCAGTGCCACGAAGCTATTACAGAATGAGAGTGGTGAAGCAGCCAGCCGTCTGCAACATATGAAAACTGGTGTGTGCGTTGGTAGCTCATCCCTGGTTTAAGTGTGTACATATATATGTGCAATATACATAGTGCTTGCACAGAAAACGTCTAGACACGAGCACACTGAACTGTTGTAATTAGCCCTGGGGGTACAAGAATGGGGACTCTCACCTAAGCTGCAGACTTAAATCATATATCAAATTTCCTTAAATAAACCTGGTTTTTACTAACATAGAGGGAGTCACATGATGAAGGGCAGTGTCCCCATCGCCCGGCTTCAGCCATCCCCCACTTGGGACAAGCCTGATTTCAGGCACCCTCCCCCTTCCCCCTCCCATATGGTAGCAAAGCAGATCCCCAACTCACACCATTTCTGTGTAAATGCTTCAACGTGTGTCTCTAAAAGATAAGGACTTTTTTCTAAGCAGCCACAATACCATTATCACACCTAAAGAAATAATAATTCTTTAATGCCATCTCATGTCCAGGAAGTAACTTCCAGTTAGCTCGTAAAAACAAGAATTGTTTTCGTAATAATAAAAAGGTTGAAAAAGAAAAGAAAGCCAATCCGACGGCCGACTGGTACAACTCGCCCGGAGGTTTGTTTAGTGACGCTTATCAAAAGCCTTAAAAATGAGCTTATCTGTGACCCAGCAGTCCCAACCCCCAAACTTATGCTAAGAAAACAAGATGAAAGAGAGACAGACACTGTTTGCCGGGTGTGCAGTGGCCGCCACAGAGAAGATGCCTGGAAAATATTTGTTGAATCTGAGGTCAGGCTACAGCATTGCTCTTTGCTGTTTTGCTGGTAAAAGGAAGAACAGGAAGCAGCAGGGGTGTCAGACGGTAGGGTTCCAGCTAAATCAGTGACGGCAGATCCAAAACATGGAAGGCTGTCCCGTCACTGAAAATCAGGGTCACACGTGGATGCTCCCCTCCGAGACGTGGAGCTTAACCCCCCTGGTGTGTGGCCTGACCCCATGACTGGCATCCAAAGAATGGAGTGGGAAAGGGGGAAATGGTACTTTTGCGGTGGAGACCCGCAGACGGTCCGGTGCCCCACACCAGCGACGTCAGTCCCGTGGACATCCGGCACCACGATCGGACGCGGTGAGGGGCACGCCCCACCCCTGAGGTCTTCATCCCCCAGAACCACTACCCTAGTCTCCGGAGAAAGACACCAGACAAACCCGCACAGACCGCCTAGCAGCACTCTCCGGAGCCCTCAAGGTCACAATGAACCCGGAGAGGAAAAGGCTTGGCCTGAACGCCACACGGGGTCCTGGGTAGGGTCCTGGAACAGGAAAAGGGCAGTCGTGGAAGAACTGGAAAAATCCTAACAAAGGCCCTAGTTTAGTAAAGAGCCTTTACTAGTGTCAATGTTTTAGTGGCTCTGTAGGGCGTCACCGTGGGGGCGCTGAGTGAGGCGTGTCAGGGAGTGCTTGGTGCCCTCTTTGCTGTAAATCTAAGTCATTGAAAAAGGCAGTATTATTTTAAAGAGACAAAAAGTAGACATTGATTAGCTAGAGATGTGCACATGCTATGTTACGGGCGAAACGTGTGTATGGTCTCACAGGGGTTTTGCTGAATGAGCCCACATTTGTAAAAATAAAAACCACTAGTGAGGGGAGGGTGTAGCTCAGTGGTAGAGCGCGTGCCCAGCATGCACGAGGTCCTGGGTTCGATCCCCAGCACCTCAATCAAAAAATAGATAAGTAATTACCTTCCCCCGCAAAAACAAAAGTTTTTATTGACACTAACGTGGTGTGTGCATACACACAAATGGGTATCCCAGCACACACATGTGCACACACAGGAGAACAAAGTCTGGAAGAGCCGCCTCCAGGGTTCCCCGCCGTCTCCAGGGCCAAGTGAGAGAGGTGAACTGGTGGCCACGGTCCTTCTAAAATGGGCAGCAGCCTCGTGGCTCTGGCCATTTGTTGACCTGCAGGACTTGGGAGCAGGCCTGACAGATCTCATTTTTCAAAAGAAATCGAAATCCAGGCTGTGACACAAATTTCTGGGGCTACCCGGCAGTAGGGAGAAGGCCTCCAGGGTCACATGGCCGCAGGAAAGCGGGCTGGGGTGGCAAGAGGCTGGCAACGCAGGCCGCCAGCTGCACGGCCCCACCTGGCCCCGCCATCTGCACCAGGGCCTGGAGGACAGCCAGCTGGCCAGGGGGCGAGAGGCTGCGGCTCTGCCAGCCTGCAGCCCTGCCTGCGGCCAGGCGGGGGTGGAGGTTTACTCCAGCCCGCACGCCTGGGCTCTGCCCCTCTGGTTCGCCTGATCACTGCAGGGCTGTCACTCTGTGTGCCTGTGTGCATGTGACTTGTGCAGACAGCATCTCCCTGGGTGTCCCCCCAGCACCCGGATCCATCCCTCAGGGCTCTGGGTCCTGTCCCTGCCAGCTAACAAGCCCTGAAGTTGTGTGGCCTCCCCTGACATCTCTGGGCTGGGTCCTGACTTTCCTCCTTGGCCTCCACACTTCCTGCCTGCACTCTGTTCCTGCGGCCAGGGCTGCAGGCTCTTCTGGAGTTTGGTGCTGAGAGCACAGGGCAGTGTCGGAACAGGCATCTGGGTGCATGTGGCAGAGCCCCTTGGAGAAAAGGGAAGACGGCACAGGCCTGGGTTCCAAAGGCCATCCTTCAATGCATCCTTCTGGCTGTGAGTCCTCCTGGACTCTGCGTCAATGACCACAGCGCTGGGAGCCCTGATAATGTCTCTTGCTAGGAGATGGGGTCTTTACAGGCTTGATGAAGTTAAAATGAGGGCATCAGGGTGACCGGCGTCCTTACAGAAAGGGGGAGTCTGGACACAGGGACGGACACGCTCCAAGGGAAGCTGATGTGAAGAGACACCGGGAGAAGAGGCCGTCCGCCAGCCGAGGGGCGAGGCGGGGACGCCCTTCCCCGTGGCCGCAGCAGGACCTGCCCTGCCGACACCTTGCTGGGCTCCGGCCGCTGGCGTGAGACAGGAGGCTCTGTTGTGAAGCCCCCTGTGCGGTGCGTGGTCACAGCAGCCCCGGCAAACTGATGTCGTCCTCATTGAGGCAGAATCCCCGTGCCACAGAGGGCACTCATCTACAGGGCGCAGCTCGGTGCTCCGCCCTCTGTTCCCAGAGTTGTGCAGCTCTCACCCCGATCTAAATTTAGAGCATCTTTGTCACCCCAAAAGGAACCCCTGGCCCTTAAGCGGCCATCTCTCATCCTCTCCACCCCCAGCCGCTGACACCTACCGAGTGCTTTCTGTCTCTCCAGATTTGCCTGTTCCGGGCTTTTCACGCACGTGGAACCATCCAACAGTGGCCTGCAGTGACTGGCGCCTTCCGCTCAGTGTGACGTGTTCAGAGTCCATACACGTACGAGTGTCAGTGCGTCACTCCTTTCTAGGGCTGAATGGTTTTCCATTCTATGGATGGACCACGTTCTATTTCTCCACTCATCTCTTGCTGTGTTGTCTAATTCTGCTTTAGAAAGAAGGTCTGGAATGTGGCAAAGTCTTCACATTTGTCTTTTTGGGGCGGGCTTAATTTATTTTCCTTGTTTGTTTATTTTCAGTGGAGGTACCGGGCACTGAACCCAGCACCTAGTACGTACTAACCACGCGCTCTGCCCCTTGAGCTGTACCCTCCTCCCTTTTCTTTTTTTAATTTTCACATTTGTTAAATCCAAGTGGTGAGAACATGGATATTTGTTGTTTCTCTACATTTCCTGGACGTCCGGAAGCTTTCATCATTCTTTAACGGCTAAGGGATATATTTTAAACAGATAAACTGGAAGAGGCAGAGAACGCGTCTCCGGCCACTGAGGGAAACAGTAGCTGCTAACACACTGAGTGCAAGATGTGTCTGACACTGAGGAGGAAGGAAACGGACCCCTGACCCCTCTTTCCCAACTCCCTGCTTCTCTCCTGACCCCGCGTCCCAGCCACAGGGGTGCTACTTGACAGCCCTGGGCGTGAGCCCCGCCTGCCCCGTTCTCAGCGGCCTTCCCAGCAGGGCCGGCCTGGGCCAGCACTCAGAGGCAGTGTGGATACTTCCTGAGCACGCGGGCCTGGCCACTGTGCAAAGGGGCCAGCCAGGCTCCGGAGGCCCTGCCTGGGTGCCCGGCCTCGGCAGCCTTCCCCTCCCCCACAAGGCTCATTCCCATCAGACTCCGGTGACCTGCCTGGCTCACTGCACCCCCGCCCCTACCATGAGGTGGGCATCCCACTGCCCAGCCCCACTGGGAGGTCAGGGGCATGCCCTGTGGAAAGGGCACAGGGGTCAAAGACACAGTCTATGCCGTCACCAGCGCCTGTGGAGCACTGAGTGTGTGCCTGGCCCGGCTCTGGCTTCACGCCCCCAGCAGCTCAGAGAGGAGGACCACGGTTGCCCCATTTGAAGGCTGGTGCTCAGAGGGGCTGATGGGGGCACAGTCAGGGCTCAAGTCCCCCCCCCCCCCCACCGCACAGCACAAGCAGCTAGCTGGAGGCCCAGGGACGCCCTAGCAGATCCCGGGGTCCCCGTGCCCCCAACCCATAAGCAGCCTGCAGGGCCCCTGGGGCAAGGCGGCCCTGGGCCTCCCAGACCAGCCCCATCTGTCTGGACGCCCTGCTTGTTTACAGAAGCTTCTTCTGTGCACCTGTGGCCAGGCATCCAAGCAGATCTGCCAGTTTCCTTGAGCCCACTTGCATTTCACAGCAGGAAATCCACATTTTCACCCAAGGTGATGCCTTAACTGACAAGAATTGTGCCTTGCTGGTGGAATTTTGGGCTCGGTGGCTGACATGCAACCCTAGGCCTAGAGGAGGGGCTGGCTGGTGCGGTGGGAGGGGAGTGGTCTTGGCGGAGCCCGCCCCCCTCCCCATGGCCTGAGCCCAGAGCCTGTGTCAGCAGCCTGTCCCCCAGGGAGCAGGTACAATGGTGCTTCTTAGAGAGAGCCAGGACGGGGGTGGGAGAAAGTGCAGACCCGTCTCCCCTCCCACAAGACTGGCATTCTTTCCTCGAAACCCTGCAAAATAAGACCCCGGGGCTCGCCCTCTGTGGCCCAGTGCTCCAAGGCATGGCTGAAATGCCGACAGTGTTGGGAAGCCCAGGAGGGCCCTGGCTGCCTGTGGCCCAAGCTGCTGCCCCTCGGCCCTGACAGCGCAGCTGAGCGGGTGGGGCCCTCCCACTTCATTCGAGTCCCAAGAATGCTGTCATCTGGCCACCCACAGCCTTATCAGCCAGCCTTTCTCAGGACGGCTGGGACAAAGGGTGTGGGCGTCCCCAGGACTCCCAGGGATTCTGGGAATGCATCTTTGCCTCCCCAGATCGCCAGCTGTCAGAGCCAGACAGGCGGACCCTCCTCCACCCCTCACTGGAGGGGAAACTGAGGCCAGGAGAGGATGGGACTTGCCTGAGGTCATGACAGTTTTGTTAGTGAAAGAGACCCTTCACTCTCAGCCTTCTCCCTGGGGGACCACGTGGGGCCACAACAGGGATCCTGGCCCCGGGGGAGCCTGGTCAGTGTGGCAGGGCTGGTGCAGATGGGGCCTCAGAGCGAGGGTGAGGAGCCGCTGGCCGGCCTCAGCCCCTGCTTGCCCAGACTTGCTGAAAGGATCTCCCAGGAAGGATCATCTTGTCCGGGAGCCTGGAGGTCGGAGGGGTCAGGCGGTAGGAGAGGAAGCAGGAGGTGAGGGCAGATCCCAGATCATGTCACCCAGCCTCCTGGGTGGAGCAGAGGAGGGCGCCTCCCGTCCAGTCCCCTGTTTGCCCCTTAGCTCCACGGCACCAGCAGGTTTGCCTCACATGGCCCTCCCTGGCCAGCGAGGGGAGCACAGTGAACGAGGCGAGCTGAGAACAGGGGACATGGCGGGGCAGGGCCCGCAGGCACGTGCGGGTGAACCCTCATCCTCCCGCCCCCGCCCTCTCTCCAAGCCGACCCACCAGCCAGCCAGGTCCACGTCAGGGCGAGTGTGTGGCAGGGGCTGGGGGCGGGGACGGGGAGAGAACAGTCCTGGCATCGGGTGGGGGAGGGGCTCCTCCAGGCACCACTGGGGGGAACCTGGGAAAGTCCGTCCCTTCTCTGAGCCTCGGTTCCCTCAAGTGTGACACGAGCAGAGGGCAGCTGTCTGAGGCCCACTCACGCCCACTCCCTCCCAGGGCCGCGTGGTAAGAATGGTCACAGCCTGGCTCCCTGCCCACCTTGCGCTCAAGCCGTGACTGCACAGGAGTCAATTAAAGACACAGATTCTGGCTGCCTTCCTGTCCACCCCGCAGTGGCTTCTCAGCACACCCAGAGGCACTCCTGATTGGCCCCATGGCGGCCGGGCCCTGCTGCCTGCTCTTTCCTGCCTCTGGGCCTTTGCACATGCCATCACCCTGACTGAACCCGTCTTCGCAGGCCCCTTCTCTGAGCCACCTTCTCCATCTGCCCCACACCTGCCCACTGTCTTTGGCCCTCTGAGCTGCCCATTCCCTGCCCAGCACTCAAGGCTTTGAGAACAGAGCACTCCTCTAAGCCTGGCTCCCACATGAGGCTGGAAGTTCCATCAGACCGGGCGGCAGATCCCCACGGCCCACCGCTGTGTCCTCGGCCCCGGCCTGTGTCCAGAACGTTGGATGTGTTCAGCGATGACTGACAAATTCCAGAGTCTATTCTGAGTTTACAGAAGAGCTGAGGGCTGTCCCAGGGGGTGGTTCCCGGGCAGATCTGGAGTGGGCTCTGTCCAGGGAGGAGCCCAGGACTGGCAAAGCCTCTGTGGACTTTGTCTGAGGCTACCTGCCCCTCAATGGGTGGACCGAGGTCCCGGAGGCCTTGCACCCAGCCAGACAGGTTCCCAGCCGGTTTGGCAGGATTGCTGTGGCTGGCACTCAGTCCTGCAGAACAGCTGGTCCTGACACCTGCAGCTGGGGTACCTGGGGAAAGACCTGAGTCCCCAGGCCCCCGGACTTCTCTGCAGGAACCACGCCCCAATAACACCCACCAGGGCGGGGGGCCATGAGCAGGAAGGACCTGATTGGGACTTTGTGGAATTTGCAGGTCAGGAGTATCAAATTACCACTGCAGGCTGGGGCACGGGCGTGGGGACACCAGAGCTCTGGCTAGAGCTCCACCTGGGTGGGGGTCACCCAGCCGGAGACAGGCTCTGAGTGCAGGTGGCTTGGGTGGAGGTGATCTGGACACCTAGACGGAGGGGAATGGGGAAGCAACACAGGGATGGGGAGGGGCCCAGGTGGGATTATCGGCGGGCAGGTCACTGCTGTGGGCACCTGGGCCTCCCTCACCTGCAGGACCCCCCAGAGTCACCAGCCCCGCCGGCCAGCAAGGTACTGACCCAGCAACTCCCCCCAGGCACTGGCTGCTCCAGGTTGGGGGTGATGGGTGAGTTCTGCAGTTCCCCCAGGGTGGGGAAGGCACAGAGAAAGCCCTCGGGGGAGCCTGGGTGGGTTACGCACAGCAATACTCAGGGCCTCCCAAGGCCGCAAACGGAGTGGTGGTTTCCACGGCAAATCCCACCTCCTCCCCAAGAGCGCAGGATGCGCACATGAAGCCTCCGAGGGTGCCCAGTCCTTCCTGGGAGTGCTCCCCACAAACCAGGCTCTGGCGACCGCGTGTCCTCCATCCACGGAGGTGGCTGGTCCCTAGGCTCCCTGAGGGCCCCACCGGCTCTGACCTTTGAGGTTCTGGGCATAATTACTAAGGGCAACCCGCAGCCCACATTCCCAGAGCCAGAGGCACAAACAAGCTCTTAGACCAACCAGTGCCATCACCTTCCAGGGAGGAGGGCAGGACCCCCCGGCCTGGACGGGGGAGGGCAGAGGGCTGCAAATGCGGGGAGGGGTCACCAGTCCCCTTGGACCTGGAAGCCAAGGGGCTGTGGAGGAAGAGGAGCCTGGGCTGAAGGAGGGAGAAGATCCCACTCAACCTCTACCCAGGGGAGGGAGTGCATACACACCAGGGTTCCTTAAATCACTGATCTCCACTCTGGTAAAGGAAGCCCAAACAAGACCAGCAGGCAGTGTACGGGAAACCCACAGGTCAGCTCACAGAAGCAAGAGAGTAAGTGGAAAGAACCCATGTGGCCTTGAGATTTAGGCGACAAAACTCACAGGCAAGAACATTTCCATCCCTGAGTCTTTCTACTCAAGATGCAGATTTCCTCACTATGTAAAGAGTGTCCACGAGCCAATAGGACAAACAAAACTTCAATGAAAAAAATGAGCAAGAACATGGACAGACAGTGCACAGAGCAGGAAGTACAACTGACTCCCCAGCTTTGGAAAGGATGTTTAGTCTTATTCAAAATTCAAGTGCACATTGAAACGGCAGCCCCAGACCATGTTTCACCTGTCAGACTGGCGGTGACCCAAAACGTCAACGCCACGGCGCTGGCGCGTGTAGGGGACGAGCCCTCACACATTACTGGTGGGAGTGTACGTTCCTTAAAAGCACGTACCTTTGGACGTAAAAACTCCCTCCTCGGAGTTTACCCTGCAGGGGTGTTTGCATGTGTACAGACGGTGCTAGTGCAGGGGTGTTTACTGCAGCTTTCTTTTTTTTTGTTAATAGCTGAAAGTTGGAAATAAATACCCGTCAATAGGGGGAGGGTATCGCTGAGTGGTAGAGCACAAGCTTGGCAAGCACAAGGCCCTGGGTTCAATCCCCAGCGCCTCCATTCAAAAAAGTAAGTAAATCAATAAATAAACCTAATTACCTCTCCCCTTCAAAAAGTAAATAAAATTTAAAAATAAAATAAATAAATCTAAAAAAAAAAACAACCCTGTCCATAGAGGCTGAAGCTCCCTGTAGTAACACACCCACTCGACCAGCACTGAGGCTGCTAGAGGGAGGGCTCAGCTCTGGGACGACCTTCATGGACGGAATGAGAAGAGCCTGGTCGAAGCACAGGGCGTCGGGCGTGCAGACACGCGGGTCAAAGCCGCAGTTTCCTGTCTCTGGGTTCTGGAGGCTCACCTGTGCGCGGTTGCCGCTCCTGCCCGGGCTCTGCCACCTGAGATGCTTCGGAGGGGCCGTCCTCACCGTCCCAGGGCTACCTGTCCCTCCCCGCAGGGCTGTAGGTGTCACCCGCCCCAGGATGGCCCTTAGCTGGTGAGTGACGGGGAGCTCGGCCTCCCAGCCAGTCACGGGGCCTGCAGGCCTCTGCCCGCCTCTCCCCGTCCCCGTCCCCGTCCCCCCTGCCCCGTTCCCTGGGGCACAGAAACGAGGGTCTGCTTCTGGGGAGCGGACACCACGCCTCCTCTCTTCACCTGCCCTGCCTCCTCCCTGCCCTCCCACAGGCCGGCTAGACATTGCCTCAAAGTGTGCTGCGAATAACAGTAACGAAAATGCTTTAAAAACTGACGAAAGCAGCTCCCATGTATCGAGCAGTTTCCGCACACCAGGCCCTGGGTCATCCCGTCTGATCCTGACAAGAGCCCTTGGGATGGAGACGTGATGGTGACTCCCATTTTACAGGGTGGGGACCGAGGCCCCTGAGCCAGGCGACCTGCCCCAGGCCCCGGGTAGGGGGTGGCAAGTGGTTCTGAAGCCGTCACTTTGAAACTTGGCTCCAGCACTGAAACATCCACTGTAATACTGGAAACAGTGGGACGTGGTGAGCGTGCAAGGAAACCCCGCGTGTGCAAGGCAGGCAGAACGGGAAAGGTCTCAGCAGTCTTCCCGGCACACACGCACCACTCCCAGAAGCAAATCCTGGGACGAGAAATGGGACACTCACTGGGGCTGAGCCACGTTTGCAGAGGCGGAGGGACGCCTGCCCCGGGAACAGCAGCCCCGCCAACGTGGGGACTTGGGCACCTGGGGAGGGGGCGGGGGGCGGACCCTGGCACACCTGCTTCATCGTGGGGCTCCTCGTCACCCTGCTTCTCCTCCGAGGCCCCAACCCACACGCCCCGGACGTTGGGGCCCCACCCCTCCCTCTGCACCTCAGCATCCTGACGCCAGGGAGGGAGGTGAGTCAGCCCTGTGAGGAGGCAGCTTCCCAGAGGCCACCCCTACTTCGGGATGACCACAAACCAGTTACCTTCACAAGAAGCGCCTGTCCCCACCCCCCGGCCTCGGCCCAAGCTCGCCTCCCCATGGCCTCCATTCGTCCTCAAATGCCACGGCCACTCCACCACTACCCACACAGGGGACGGTGACAGCAAAATTGATGGTTGCGTTGACCCTCTGGGGTTAAGTGTCTCACTTGTGCCAAGTTTGGCACAGCATGTGCCCAGGCCAGTGGCAGGGTCCCGGCAGCAGGCAGGCCCCACCTGGTGAATAGCCACCCGGCGCCCTTCCTCTGTGGGGCAGGGCTGCAGTTCGAGCCCATCAAAGACAGGCTGGAAGAGCATAGGTCACTGCAGAGGAAGCTGAGGGCCCAGGAAAATGCTGGGAAGCCAAGAAACATGCACCTGGGCTTCGGTGGGGCCCTACAGGGACACCTGCTCCCAGGGGAAGTGGGGTGGGGTCGCCCTGAGCTTGACCCTCCCATTCTCCGGGCCCTGCCTGTGGCTCCTAGCAGGAACCTGGTCTCCCGTCCTGAGCGTCCCTGTGACGCGGAGCCTGAGCCCCGAGCTGCAGCCAGGCGGCCCCGGGACCCGCACAGGATTGGAATGGATGCCCCTCACACTTTCCACTGATGTCACGGCTTCTCCCCGTCCGAGGTCGACCCCAGAGCCCAGGGGTAACTCATGGGCTCTGACCATGCAGACTGATGATAAATATCCCGAGACTGAGCCACAAGAGCCAGGGCAGTGCCATCCCCGAGGGCTCCGTCCAGAAGAGGGGCAGACACACAGGGGCTGCAGACGGAGGAGGACGCGGCCGGTGGAGCCCTCGGCGCTCGGGACAGCCCACTTCCCAGCTGCTCAGAAAGGCTGGAAGTGTCCTCCCGGGGTCACGAGGACGTGCTGAGACTGGGCTTACAGCCTCCATCAGACCCCACTCCTCCCCCATAAGGACAGAACGGGGCTGCCGGGTCTGGCCTAGGGGTCTGGCCTAGCAGCCTGGCCGGGGCCAGAGTGTGGCCGGAGCCGCGTCTCCCTCCCTCTGTTGCAACCGTGCTCGCAGGGGCTTCCACCCTGCTCCTCCTTCTCACAGACCGGGCCCCCTCCCGGGAGCACAGAGCAGGGAGCAGAAGAGGCCATGGGAGGGAACGGGGTGGGAGGGCCTGAACCAGTGCCCGCGTGGAGAGCAGCCCGAGAGGGGACGTGGGCATCAGGCTCGGGGTAGGGGGGGAAGGATGGGGCCAGCCCCCTTCAAAGGGCTCCTGCCCCCGCTCCTGAGGGACCCCCAGAGTTCCTGTCCGCAGAGGCCAGTCCCGAACGCGCCCGAGCCCAGCAGCCTCCCGAGAGGACAGCCTGTCCATCCCCGGCCGAGGGCAGGTGTCCAGGCAACCACCTCTCAGAGCCATGAATTCCCCAGCACGGAACATAGATATAAAAAACCAAGTAACGTGTTCATTATAGAGGTTTTTAAACACAGAAAAGTGCATCAGAAAGATGAAAACCTGCCCCTCAGAAGTAACTGCTCCCACCACATTTGATGACGACAGATTTCGAGCAGCGCAGTTGGAGGAATCGTGTTTCCTCTGTGTGCCTGTCTCTCCAGCCCTCGATCCAGCCGCTAACTTACCTTATTTTTTGATGAGCTTCAAATTCTGTCCCCCCAACGCTTCAGCACGAATATTACTAATCGGAGTGAAGCAACTGTTTGAGAACATTCGCTGTGGAGCTGTGCACAAGTGTGAGGGTGGAGAGGCAGCCATAACTGCACCAGAGCGCCCGTCGCCCAGCCTCGCCGACTGTCAGCATCTTCCCAGTCGTTTCATCTTTTTTTCAAATGAAAAATCACTAAATTTCTAAAAGTAAGTTTTGCTTTAAACTGTAAAGGCAACACATACTTGCAACCAGCATCACGATGATTGACTCAGGCATTCCATTGGAGGTGCACAAGAGAAGCTTGGGGGGCCTCCACGTGGGAGTGCCCAGCGGCCACCAAGGAAGCGAGTGCTGGGCCTGGGCCTGGGCCTGCGGCCGGCGGCACAGCATGGGGATGGGCCGGCGAGTCTGCGTGACGCTCGCGAGACACAGAAGGAGGGACGCGGCCTGTCCCAGAGACGCACAGTGTGAATGCATCCGGTCACCAGAAAACACCGGACGAACACAAAGTGAGGGACCTTATACCAAGCAACTGTTTACAGCATAAAAATCAAGGTTGTGGGAAACAAGGAAAGGCTGAGCAAAGTTTCCAGGATGAAAGGAAGTGAAGCGGATGTGACTCAAGGCACTTGTGGTCCCGGTTTGGGTGGGGGTGCAGGTGGGAGGGGCCAGCTACAAAGGCCATTAATGGGGCGTGGGGCAAAATCTGAATGTGGCCTGTACACTAGGTATATTCATGCTAACCTTATGCTAAATTTCTGAACTCGATCACTGGACAGTGGTGAACAGAATGCCCTTGAGCTCAGGGTCCTGGGGGTCACCCTGAAGTAAGGAGGGTGAGGGCGTGAGTGTGCAGTCTACTTGCAAGTGGCTCAGAAAAGGACCTGGCAAGCATGCGTGTGCGTGTCACAGTCACACGTGACACACACAGCCCAGGCCGCACAACACGCAACACTGCTGCTCTGTACGTGACCGTGGGAGACTGAGAGACAGGACCACCTGATAACACACCGACCGCACGACTCAGGCTGGCGGTCTCTCCTTACCCCTGCAAACTCTCTGCAGGTTTGGAATTACCTCAGAATAGAAAAAACTTAAATAATAAACGTACAGGACAGAGATTTCAACTGTTCACAGGGCAGGGAGGTCCTGGCCCGCAAGTCCCGAACCCGCCGGTTCTGGGTCCTTCCCTCTGTGCACCGTCCGTCCATCTTCTCTGTCCCTCTTCTCCGTCCGTCGGAGGCTTTTCTCATAGAGTTGCGGTGCTGTGAGGACTCATGGATGAAGAGCGGGGACAGCACGGGGAAGGGTTCCGGCCACAAGGCCAGGCCTGGGCCACCTCCACCCAGGAGCCCGCACTCGCAGGGGGCCCGGCACCAGGCCCCGTACACACGGAGCCCCCGGCCGATGTCTCCGTGATGTGTCCGTGGGGGAAGCCGGCCCTGTCCTGCTGGTTGCCGACAGACTCCTTCCCAAACCAGAAAGCTCTGCAGAGAGGCTGACGGACGGGGGCCAGGAGGCCAGGAGGCCAGGAGGCCAGCGTTCAGGGAGCAACGTCATGAAGGAACATCTGCCACTGGGAACGTTTTCAGCCATAAAGATAGCCCGGCTGGCCCCAACCAAAACCCAAATTAGTCCCGAGGAGGGTTTCGCAACTTCCTCTGTGAGAGGCCTCCCTTGAGGGTAACCCAGCCCTGCTGCCCTCCCAGCTTCCGTCCCTCCCTGGGGTGGAAGCACGGGGACTTCACCCCCAGGGGCTGGCAGGTGGGACGCCCCTGGGAGCCAGGCGAGGCCTCAAGAGGGTGGGCCAGGCCTCTGGGCTGGGCCCCAAGCCCCACCCTCCTCCGTTCCCTTCCCGTGACTCAAGAGGGAGCGGCCCTGGCACCTCTCCTCACCCCGTCTTCTCCACCTGCCCCCATTCCTGATCCCTCTGTCCGGGTGGAGGACGCCCAGGTTGCCGTGGTTTGTGGAGGCCGCACCTGCCCCGACTGCGGGCCTCCGGAGAGTGAGTGACTGGTGTTTGCAGCTGCATCTGGGCCCAGCCTCCTGCCCCTGCATCCCCGGATCCCCCGGTGACCCTCCTGCTGGCACCTGCACCGTCCAGAGAAAAGCATCTCTTGCTCTAACATGCTGTGCAGAGCAGGGGCCCCACGCCGAATCCCCAGCCCCCGGGAGACAGGGACAGCTGAATGCTTCCAGCTCGGGACCCACCCGGGAAGGCCACACGCCTCCCGCCTCCTGGGTCACGTTGCCCAGAGCTCTGGCTCAGCTCGGGCCCCAGAGGACAGGGCTCACCAGTTCCCCGCTGGGCTGGGAGGGACTCGGCCCTGTTAGAACTCAGGCTCCAGGAAAGTTAAAAACGGGTTAGAAAGCCATGCGTGGAATTAACACGTTATATAGCAATTCCACTTCTGGGCATAAACACACCAAAAAGAACTGAAAGCAGGGACTCCAGTAGACGCTTGCACCCCACGTTCACGGCGGCATCTTTCACGACAGACGAAGACGGAAGCCACCAGAGTGTCATCACCGGACAAACGGGTAACAAAATGTGGTCCATCCACACAGCAAAAAGGAAGGAGACTCTGACACGTGCTCCAGCGTGGATGAACCTTGAGGACACTGTGCTAAGGGAAATGATCCAGACACAGAAGGACAAACACCATGTGACCCCACGTGTATGAGGTCCCTCGCGTGGTCAAATCCAGAGACGGCAAGAAGAAGGGTGGGCACCGGGGCTGGGGAGGGGGAGACACGGAGGGAGTGTCTCATGGGGACAGAGTCTCAGTTTGGGACGATGAAACAGTTCTGAGACGGACGGTGGCGATGGCTGCACAACAATGTGAAAGTGCTTAATGCCACTGAGCTGCACTCCTAAAATGGTTAAAATGGCAAATTTTACTTTATGCACATTGTACCAACGGACAGAGTCATCGTGCGCCCGGAGAGCTCGCCCTCCCTCCCCTCAACTGAGCCTCTGTGCTGAGGGCTGGGCTTGCGGGCTGATGGCAGCTTTCTCCAGCCACCACTTGTTGGACAGAGTCCTGTTGTGGACAAAGAGCTCGGGCCGTGCATTTAGATGTAGGTTAGGCCACATGTAACACCGGTGGCTGAGAAAGATGGAAATTCGCGTCTCCCGCTCAGGGGGAGAGCGTGCTGTGCAGGGCTGGCGAGGAGACTCTGCTCCGAGCGGTCACGGGGGACCAGGCTCCGCTCTGGCCACCCTGGGGTGTTTCTCTCACCCATGCAGCTCCAGAGGGTTCCCCACCATGTCCCCATCCTCAGCAGCGGGGTGGGGGGAGCATGCATCCTTCCTTCCAGACACCGGCACTGGGACTGTACTGGAAGCGGTGCGGTTGGTACGTGGTCTGTCCCCTGCCTCCCCCAGTGGGATGTCAGCGGCACCCCATCTTGCTGTGGCAGCTGTGGGGGTGCACTGCTCAATGGCCCTTCCAGAGAGAAGCTGTCACAGGAGGTGCAGTCAGCCGCCGGCCTCCAGCTGCAGCCCTGGCCTGGTCGGGGCCCGGTGGCCTCATGGATCCTCTGTGGGCTGGAGCCTCCCGCTGCTGGCCACGCACCCCCCACCACAGGACGACTGGTGGTCCTCCAACATTTCTTGCATTTCTAGCTTGTCTTCCCTGAGGCCTTGAAGTGACACCTTTGCTCCAGACTGCATCCCCAGGACACAGAAGAGCCAAGCGCACAGCAGGCACTCAGCAAAGTCTCCCAAGTGAAGCAAGAAAATACAGCAGGTGCTCTATGAATGTGTGTTGACCTGAGCAGACGGCAGGGCAGCTGGGAACCAGCCATCCGCCAGTGCCCCTGGGAGCAGACCCTCTGACCTCTGTCACGTTAGTCGGGGGCCCTTTGCCAAAGAAAATAGGAGTGGAAAGTTAGGGCCAGACTGGCTGCAGCCGCAGGGGACCCCTTCCTGCCACCTGCGGAGCGGGGTCCCTCAAGTCCACAGATGGCACAGAGGGAAACATCTGCTCCCGGCCACGCAGGCCACCCTGGCGTGGGCACCGGAAAGCCCCGGTCCCGGGAGCCAGGAATAACACGGAGGCTGAGGCTGCCAGGCCAGGTGCCCAGGGACTGGGCCCAGGCAGAGCTTGTCCCCTGCTTCCTGGCCTGGAAGCCAACCCGGCGGGATGGGGTTTTGACCGTGACCTTTTTCCTACAGCTGCTCCGTCTGGGGAGATGTTTTCAAGGCTGTTCATGCCCTGACGCCCCCTGCCGCCGGCCAGCATGCAAGGAGAGCAGCCTCCCAACAGCCTGTTTGCAAGAGGACCGCGCAGCCTGCTGCAGAAGCGCACGTGGAGGCTTCTCCAGACTCCTGTCCATGAGGCCACGGGGCCGGTGGCAAGCCGGGTCTGCGGTGAGGTGCTGCCCTGGCCGTGGACGGGCCATTGGAGACGCTGCACGTGGACCGGTGTGGGGGAGACTGGCCTGAGAAGGCAGGAAGGAGGCACCAGCAGGAGCAGGCGTGGGGCAAAGCCACAGATGTTTCTAGACGGTTCCAGTATCATGTGGACCGGCTGGGTGACTCCATCCTGGAGAAACAACGACCTTGCATGCTGACCCCGGTCTGGGCTGGGAGGCGTGGGGACGAGCAGGTGTGTTGACTGCACTTAACAGGATTGCTCCCGTGCACCCAGCATTCACAGCGGCACTGTTCCCAACAGCCAAGGCACGGAAGCCAACCCGGAATCTGTCAGCGGATGACTGGACGAAGACACTGCGGTGTCGCGGGGGCCAGGGGGAGCATGCTCAGGGGTAGAACACATGCTCAGCGTGCACAAGGTCCTGCTACCAAAAAAAGAAAGGAATATGCTAAAAGGTTTAATTAAAGACAGTAGGAAAAATAGGAAAAAAAGAAAAAAGTGGAATACTACTCAGCCACAGAAAAGAATAAAACAATGCCATTTGCGGCACCATGGGTGGAATTGGAGACTGTCACACTATGAAACACAAGTACCATATGATGTCACTTATTGTGGAACCTAAAATAAGACACAAATGGACTTACTCACAAAACAGAAACAGACTCACAGACGTGGAAAACAAACTTACGGTTACCGTGGGGAAAGGAGGAGGGGAGGGATATATTAGGAGTTTGGGACGTGCAGGTACACACTACTATGCATAAAACAGATAAACAACAAGGACCTACTGTGCAGCACAGGGAACTATGTTCAATAGCTTGTAACAGCCGATAATGGAAAAGGATCTGAAGCTGTCAGGTCAGGGAAGTGGAAGGGAGGGTGGGGGTCCTGGTGGGGTGCTCGGAGCTTGCTCTGGTGGGGCGGGGGCGGAGGAGGGCCCCTGGCTTTCCGTGAATGGGACAGAGGGGAGTCAACCCAGAGGGAACCGCAGGCGGGTCTGAACAGCAGGGAATTCCTCACACGGCAAGCAGACACGGCAGTGGGAAGGAATGACAAGTCTGCTTCCGTGAGCACGAAAAACCCCCGAACGCCAAGCATGAGACAAAACAAATGCACAAACCCCTGTCAGTGGGGCTGAAAGTGAGATGATCAGCTGAGACAGCGCTTGTGACCTGTCACCCAGGACGGGTGGACGGTCAAACCTACTGTGCAGAAGGACAGCGCAAATCAGCAAGGAAAGGCAAACGAGCAGCAGCTTGGAAGCAGACCTCGAGACGGGGCATGCAGAGGCGCCACAGCCGTCCGGCCGTCCAGACCGACATCTGCCCATCCGTGCTGCGTCCTGCACGTCAGGTGCCTTTGGGGCTGAGCCCACGCAGAGGGGGGCTCCCAGAGGTGCCACACAGGCAGCTCTCTGTCCTGGGGAGAGGACCAGGACTTGGGGGTCAGAGATGCCAGAAGGATGTTCCACAATGTTTGAATTTTTGTACAAGGAAAATATTTATGAAACCCTTCTATAATCTCTCTCTCTCTCTCACACACACACACACACACACACACACACACACACACACACACACACCACTTTTCAAGTGGGGGCTTTGGAATCGATAGACCTGAGTTTGAACCCGGCTCCATCACTGACCAGCTTGTGCACGCCCTGTACAAGCCTCAGTCTTCTCACCTGGTAAATAGGTAGAGTCACACCTGCACTTGTGCCCACCTGGCTTACACAGCACCTGAGTTTTCCCTGGGAAGCCACCGCACCTGTGCCATTGACCCGTTCTGTCTGGGGGGCCAGGCCTGCCTCCCTTCAGGTCTGAGCACATGACTGGGGGTCTAGCTGAGCAGGTAACACCCCCAGTTACTGCAGTCATTGGTTCAAGAAAGGACATGTGGCCAGTCTGGGCCCAGAAGTCCCACGTGTGTGACTTTTGCTGGAACAGCAGGGGCAGCCCCCTTTCCAAGGGACGGAGGGGAGCTGGGAGGGCAGAGGGGGCACCCCCCGGAAAGGCTGAGCACGTGGGAAGCTGAGCCAAGGCATGGGGAGGGGGGACAGCCAGTGACACCCCCAGGGCCCTCGGCCAGCCGCCTGCCTTCCCGTGACCTGGTCCCTGCCGGTGTCTCCTTGGCCCTCTCGGACAGATGTCCCCGCAGAACTTGCTGGGGGGAACTGCACGTGTGTGTGGCAGGCTGGATGGCCAGAGTCAGTGCCCCAGAGTGACTCTCAGCCAGTGAGGGCAGGGGAGCTTGCTGCCCGGCTCCCCAGGAGTCAGGGTTCGCCCGAGATGGAGCGCCCCCAGTGGCACCTGCTCATTAAAGCACCTGCATCCGTGTTCCCTGCCAAACCACACAGTGCTCTCTGGGGCCACCCCCAAATATGCGACTTTGCGAGGAGCGCAGACTGAGACACTGAAGCAACAAGCCCCTCCCCTTCTCCCTCCCCTTCCCCTCCTCCCATCAATCTCTCATTAAGACTGAGTTGATTTTCATTTGCAACCAAAAGAACCCCATCAACGCTCTGACTGCAGTGGTGACAACCAGCTTATGGAACTAGGGTAGAGAGGCCTCACGTGTGTGAACTGTGACCTCGCCCTGGGAGCTAGCATGTGGGCCTCCCTGCTGCTGCCCTGGCCCTGTGACACAGAGACCTGCTGCCTCCCGGGTGGGGGCTGGGGGTGGGTTTGCGCTGCCTGGCTTGACCTGTGTGTCCACCCGCCACCCTGCTCCAGCCACGGCACCACAAGTACCACGGCGACGGTCACTCTCACCTTTCGCCCTTTGCAAAGCTGGCCCAGACGCTGGGGAGCAGCCAGCCCTTCCCATCCAAAGTTCCACACGGATCGTCGTAGCACGGCTTATCGAGCCCCGCCGTGTGCCGAGCCCGCCGGTACTTCCTTCTACGTCTGCCCCACGAGGCTACTCCCTCCGCTGGCGCCATCACCACTGACGCTCCACAAGTGCAAACGTGCACGAACCCTTGTTACACAGGAAAAGTGAGCCCACTGTGCAACTGCAGCCCAGATAAGAAACGGAACGTCACTGGCTGCCTTTCCCACGGGGGACAGCTGTCCGGACCTCCCACCCCCAGATCAGTTTTGCCTGGTTTTGAACTTTACGTTCAGAATGAAGTCATACAGGCGATAATCTCCCGTGTCTGCCTTCTTCGCTCGGGCATGATTCCTGCAAGAGGCAGCTGCTTCCATGAGCACCGCGGAGGTTCGGCTGCCTCGCTGTGTCGCACCCACTGGCTGGACACACACGTGTATCCACTTCACCTCGCACGGACCTTCGGCGTTTCCACCGTTTTCCCGGCTGCTATGAACAGTGCTGTCGGGGCACTTTGATTCTTTGTTACTGTAATTAGGTGGAGGCTGCAGGGCCCACAGAGGGAGAGACGGGACTAAGTGTTCACTTTCTCCCTTTTCTGTGCAGAACCAGGAGCTCCACAGGTGCTGCTTGTCCCCCCTCTGGCCCTACCCCAGAAGGTGCAATTCTCCAATTGTCTTAAGCAGGCCTGGGCCCCAAAGCTGGTGTAGTTTTCCCAGTGATGTAAAGGGTCACCTGCTCCTTGTAGTCAATTCTCTGTGAGCAGGACCCGGTGGCCCTGCTGAAGGAGGGGCTGGGAAGAGAGAATCCTGTTGTTTGACTTCAGACCAAAACTGTAGACCTGTAGTGACATCTATGTTAGTTAGGAGTTGAACCTAGGTACAGGTAGCAGAGACCTGGAAAATAGTGGCTTAGACAAAATAGAGGTTTTCTCCTGCCACAAGTCAAAGAAGTCCGGGACTCCCAGGGCAGGTACCGTAGTTCTAGAGTGCCATCAGGAACCCACAATCTGCTCTCTCTCTGCCATATGTAGAGTTTTGATCCATCCTCAAGGTCACAAAATGGCCACTGGAGTGCCAGCCATCATGCATGTGTTCCAGGCAAGAAGGAAAAAGACGAGGATAAAAGGGGCTTTTGGAGCGTTACTGGAAGGCCTGCCCGACAACTTCTGCCTGTATCTCATTAGCCGTCCTATCTGCTGGAGGAGCAGGAAACGTAGTCTTTCACATGCTCACCTGGTCACGGTGAGACAAGAGGAGGCCAGATATTGACAGGCCATGAGCAGGCTCTTGCTCAACATCCAGGCCCAGTTTTCTTCTGCCTTATTTGGGATTCTGAAAGACAAGGAACTCTCCAACACTAGCAACTCCCAGAAGCAAGCAAGTTTGATTTCTGAAACAAAATGCTTTAAACAGGCTTCACTGATGTTACTGGTTCTCCACCGTCATTAGCACCAAGCAGCACACACTCGGGGAGGGCACGGGCCTCTCCCCCCAAACCACAGGTAAACACCACCGTCTGTTAACTGCAGGTGCTTTTTCTGAGATGAGATAGGAAAGGTTCTGTTACGCAGTAGTGTCAGGTGGGCTCAGGTTCTGTGGGGGCAGATTCATGCCTGCGTCTCAGGTGATTCTGGAAGCCACTGCCCAGACAAATACTTGAGTGTGAGTGGTTTACTCAGGAGAATAAAATCAGAAACTGCAGGAGGCTCGGGGCAGAAATTCCATCTCAGGAGGTGCTGAGGAGGGCCTGGGCGTCCAGATCCTGCCCTGGCGGTCATCAGCTGAGGCCCCACGGCTCTGCCCCGGGTGCCCAGCGAGGGTGCGGAGTGAGCCCTGCAGGGAAGCACACGCGGAGGCCATGGGGCGGGGTGCACAGGCCTGACGGCAGGGCCCCCGTGGGCCGGGCGAGCATTGCAGCGTCCACTGCACACCTGCCTCGCTGTGCCCTCCGCACCCGGGAGGCCCGGTGGGGAGACTGAGGCCCGAGGAAGGAACGGGAGCTGTTCAAGTGTTCCTGACCCAGACGAATTCTGAAGCGTGTGTTCCTCCCTTGCTCAGTCAACAACCCCACAGGCACCTGCTGGATACCTACTGTACACGCAGCCCGAGTCCCGCCCTGTGGGGGTGCCTGCCCCAGTGCCCCTCCCAGGATGAGCCTCAGACCCTTCTGGCCCTTGTCCTGGTGACGTCGCCAGGAAGCAGACACGCAGCTGTGATCATCCTGTCTGGGTGTGTGAACCCCAGCCCCCTGGAGAGCCAGCCCACCGAGGGGCCCGGGAGAGGCTGGGCCGGAGGGGTCTGCGGGCTGACCCCACACTAACCAGGCGGGACCAGCTTCTCCCTAGAGTGAAGGGGCCGACATCACGGACGCGCCTGCTGTTCCAGAAGGCACCACTGGGAGGGCCTGGGGTCTCGTGGGCCCCGTTGCAGCAGAGGTGGAGGCTGAAGGCCGCCGGCTCGCCCACAGGCACGCAGAGCTGGAGCCCCCACAAATCCCAGCTTTCCTGGATTCTACCACTTACTGGCTGTGTGACCTCGAGCAAGTTAATGAACCACTCTGGGCCTCCATTTCCTTACCTGTAAAATGAGAGGAGGCATCAATGAGAAGGGCCGGGAGGATTCAGTGAGCTACTGAAATGGTACTGGCACACAGCAGACCCCCCACAGGGAGGGTGCTGGTTCAAGTTAGGACGGGGTGTCGGGACGGGAGGCCCCTCCTTCCTGCCCCTGGGAAAGGCCCATCGAAACTTCCTCAATCTGGGTCCCGTCCCGCCTCCCACACGAGCTGGAGCCAGACAGTTGGGCTCCAGAGCCCACGTTAACATAGCTCTCCTGCTGAAGGGCTGTGCCGTGGACCGCCCTCCCGTGGAGCCTGCGCCCAGGAGCTCCGGCGGCCACTGTCTGGGCGGGAACAGCACTTTGAAGGCCCCTCCCGGACCCTGCCTCCCAAGACTCTGTAGTCGCAGGCAGCCTGGCGAGCATGACTCCTTCAGGAAGGGCGAAGGGTTTCAAAAAATGTGGACACAACACTTCCGGGCCCCTGAGATCCTCCAAGAGCCCCCATCCTCTTCCCATCATGGTATCCCTCACCAAGGGTCTTTTAGTCCCTACTTGCATACATCTGGGGGCAGGGGGCTCACCACCTCTCAAGGTCACTCCTCTAATCATTTGAAAGCTGGTCTCTATCAGCCATCTGCCTCTCCACGGGCCTGGCTTTGCCTCTAGGAGGCAGTGAATACCCCACTGGCAGGAGAGCAGAGTCCCAGGCCAGGTGAGCCCTGAGCGGTCACTGCCCATCCTCAGCAGTTCCTGGACTGCGGGGCTGCAGGCAGACCAGGCCCAGCAGCCCCCCACCTCTCCCTCCTCCTCCGCCCCCGACACACATGTCCTCTGCCCCTGGACGTACTGGCAGCCTCCAAGCCTTATGTGTCACATGAACACAGTTACATAAATGTTACGTGCACATGATTTTAAGGATCATAAGTGGTGAGACTTCAAGGTGAAAAGATTCTTTGTCTTTTTTTTGGAGAAGCTAGTGGAGCGTGGCGCAGTTTTGGAAGAAGAGTGGCAGGCGGGGGCGGTTCTGTTTCACAAAGCTGCCTTCCCTGGCCTCTCGGCTCAGCTGGGCTGCCGGGAGATTAATCAGCTGCAAGTCTGTGAGCTCCCTCTCGGCTCTGGGTTTGGGGCTCACGTTGCAAGCACGAGCCACACTGCTGGTGCCAGAGAGCATGCTCGTTGCAGGACCGGGTGCACCCCCCTCGCGGGGGTCCTTCAGAAACAGGTACTGGGGGGACAGAGACGCCTGCGGCGAGGGGGAGCAGACCACAGGCACCATCACAGAGCCCTGGAGGAGGCTGGCCCCTCACGGTGGGGCGTTTGTTCTAGTTTTGGGAAAAGGCTTCCCAGAGAAGAGAACCTGCTTTGCTTTCACTTTGTACTGTGCAAAGGACACACATTTCAGGCACACAGCTTGTGAGCCTGTACCCACGTGCACAGCACGCAACCACGCCCTGACCGTGATGCAGACTGCTTCCAACCCCAGAGGCGCCCTGTGCCCCTCCCCCACAGGACCACTCCTCTCTGCCCCCCCCCCCCCCCGGGACTGACTGCTTCTTTCTGAGCCTCACAAAGACCAAGCCCGGGCCTGGCTTCTCCGCCCGCAGCTCTGTGTGTGAGGCCTGCGGCCGCCGCACACGGTGCTGAGAGGGGCTTTCTCGCTGCGTGTAACGTCCGCACGGCGCTGGCTACCCTCTCCTGCTGGCGGGTATTTGGGCTGTTCTAATTTTCACCTCCTATGAATAAAGCTGCTATGAGAAAGTGATGTGTTTCAGCTGAGTAGACGCTCCCATGCTACGTGGAGGCCGAGGACGTTCCAGGAGGGACTGACACGTGCGGGGGCCTCTGGCAGGAGGGAGCCGCCGGGCAGGTCTGAGGCTAGTGTGGCGGGAGCGGGTTCCTAGGGGACGTTAACAGTAGCCCTGCTGCACCAGCACGGTGCTGCCCTCCCCGCCCGTTCCACCTCCTGGCGGTGCCCCCGGGCCTAGAGGGCGTGTGGCAGGCGCCCCGGGCGCGTGTTCGGGTCCATGGGATAAACATGCTACGTGAGACGACGGAGGCGGAGGGCGGGGGGCATCGCCTTGCTGTTCTGGGCTGTGTTCTGCCATCGGACAGGACCACAGGCACGCAGGGCTTTCTGCACCGGTGCCCCAGTGTCTGATCTCAGGCTGCTGAGCTGCGGGGCAGAGCCCTGATCCCAGTGACCTGAGCCCTGGGAGGTGCGTGTCACTGGTACTGCCCGCCGGGGGCCTATCCAGCCTCCCAGTGATCTTCTGAGTACTCACTGCTGCACCAGACCCTGCGTGCTTCAGACGCCTGGAGGTACCACCTCCCACCCACAAGGATGGCCATGATGGAAAAAAACTGAAAATAACAAGTGTTGGTGAGGACGTGGGGAAACCGAAACCCTTGGGCACCGTTGGTGGGAATGTAAATAGAGCTGCCTCTGTGGAAGCAATGTGGTGGTTCCTCAAAATTAAGCACAATTACCACATCATCTAGCGATCCCGCTTCTGGGTATTTACCCCAAAGAACTGAAATCAGGGTCTCAGGCAGATTTGCACACCCACGTTCACAGCAGCGTTCATCACAACAGCCAAAGGCGGAAGCGACCCACGTGTCCATCCACAGGTGAACAAAACATGGTCTGTACATGCACTGCAGGATTACTCAGCCTAGGAAAGAGGAGATTCTGACACGGGCTACAATGTGCACGAACCTTAAAGGCATTATGCTAAGTGAGACAAGCCAGTCACAAAAGACAGATTCTGCGTCATGCCACTTGCGGAAGACGCCTCGTCCTGAGAGCCAGACAGACGGGAGTCAGAGTGTGGCTCCCCCGGGCGGTGGGAGGGGCTGGGGGTCAGGGTTCCACGGGGACAGGGACTCAGTTCTGGAGATGACGGGGGGGGGGGGGCACAGCAGTGTGAATGTGCTTAATGCCTCTGCACTGCACACTTAAAAATGGTTAATATGGGAAATTTTATGTTCTGTGTATTTTCACAATAAAGCAACTAAAACAAGCCAGAAACAGAAACAGGAGCAGGTCTCTGTGCTGCAAGCCTGGCCCGGGGCAGGGCCTCGCGCCCGTCCCGCGTGGCCGGTGGAGCGCAGGCGCACCCGCTAGGCCCGGCTTTACCCTGGGAAACCCAGGCGCGGGGGGCGGGGGGCGGTCACCACACGGGCGGGGGTGGGGGCGGTGTCCGGTGACTCCAGACCCCGCTCTCTACACGACAGATCACGCACCTTTCCCGGAGCCCAGGTGTCCTTCCGGAGCCACGGCGCCGGGAGCCCCCTCGCCTCCCGGCCACGGGAAGGGGCCCGGAGCGGGCCGCGGGCGCCACCTGCTGGCGGAGGCGGGAGGGGCCGCGCGGTGCCAGCGCCCGGCGCCTTTGGGCGGGTTCCCTCCAGCCGAGGGTCTGTGCGCCCGCCGCCAAGCACGGCACCCCGGGGGCAGGGAGCGGAACTCCATCCCCTCCGTGCAGAGGCCAGAGCCCAGGGTGGAGGTGCCGGCCCGCCCCGCCCCTCCGGAAGCTGGCGGGGAGCGGGGTGTGGTTGCTTGCCCCCCAGCTCCCGGGGGCGGTGGCCGGCCCTCCGGGGCCCAGTCTCAGCCCCTCTTCACAGGGCGCCTGCCCGTGTGCCTGCGTCCACACTTCCCGCCCCCGGTGAGGGCACCAGCCACTGGATCCAGTGTGGCCTCAACTTGACCGTGTCTACAAAGGCCCCATCTCCAGTGGACAGGGGAGAGGAAACTGGGTGCACACTGTTGAACTCTGCTCGAGGCCTCCTCTGATGCTGCCTCCTCCGGGCGGGCTCCCGAGTCCACCCAGATCAGCGCCTGCCCTCTGCCGGCAGGGCATGGGGCGCGGTAGCGCCACGCTGAATCAGAGCCCCAAAACCACAACCTGTTCCACCCTACACAGCACCGTGGGATGGTCCCCCCGGCCGTGTTCAAACTGCAACAGGACTTTTTTTTCTCTCAAGGCACCTTCATGGAGGTCTAGACCTGGAATACCCACAATGGAATTCAGGTTTTACAGGGTGAACCCACGGGAGAACCATCAGATCGCTGTAGCACGGACGGAAATTTCAAGAAGGTCCCCTTGGACCCAAGCTGCGTAGTGAAAGGCTACAGCTTCAATGGTTAAAGCAGCACACGGTGAACGCTGTTGTCCGTGGCGGTTAATCCTGCCAGCCAGGGATGCCAAACACCATGTTCAAGACTGTTTTGCTTCCAGTGCATGCAAAGGATGGGGATGCTTTGGGCAGGGGCAGGGATTTCGGCCCAAAGCACATCCTCTGTAAGACCAATGGGCAGACGGGTGTGGATCAGCCAAAGGGAAACTGGTATATGCAAACGTGCTTCTGAGATTAAAATGTTTTCAAATGAAAATCAAATGTGGAAAGTGCCAAAAAGGAAAACGAAAAGTTACATCAGCACATTGTGCTGCATCTGGAAATGGGGGTGGGGGTGACCTACTGTTGAACAACCTAACCCAGACAGCAGGGAGGCTCTGGGCAGCCCCTCTGCCTCCTGGCATAAGAAAAAAAAAAACACTCGCTCAAAGCAGACGACAATTATGGTTATACCGAGCTGTGTCTGTTGATGGCGCCCTAGTCTTCTTTAAAACCACCCAAAGTGCCTGCAAAACCCTGGTTCCCTGGCGAACATGGCACTCTCAGGCGACCTCCAACTTGGGCTTTAAAAATGACACTCAAGGGTAGGTTTAAAACTTTGCCCACATTGTAGATTACTTCTTCTGGATAGATCCCTGGAAGTGGAATTCCTAAGTCAAAGGAATGACTTTTTAAGTTCCTTGATCAGGGATTTCAAACTCGTGGCCCCAGAGCCAATTTGGCTCTCTGATTTGGCCCGTGCAAGGTTTTAAATGCATGTCAACATTTGAAAGTAAGATTTCCCATCGGAATTCAGATTTCCAGCTTCTCTTGGAAAAATCAGAGCTGTCTCATCAATCAGTGTAATACACCACAGTACTGGAATGAAGGGAAAAAGTCACAAGATCTTCTCAACTGACAAGAGCCAACACCCCTTGTGGTAAAAAACGCACCAAACTGGCAATAGAGGAAACTCCTCAGTGTGAGGAAGGATGTTTACGAAAAGCCCACAGCCGACATCTGCTCGGTGGGGAAAGACGGAGAGCTTCTCCCAGGACAGGAACAAGGCAGGGGTGCCTGCTTTCAGCACTGCTCTTCAACATGGCGCTGGAATTCTTGCCAGAGCGATCAAGCAGAAATACCCAGAAAACAAAACAAAGCAAAACAATCTAAACTGGAAAGGAAGAAGCAGAACTATCTCTGTTCACAGACGACATGATCTTACACATGGAGAATTCAAAGAAGCCGCTGAATAACTACTAGTGCTAATAAACAATTTGAGCAAAGTTGCCAGGTGCAGAATCAGCACGCAAAAATGAGCTTATACACCAGCAATGAACAGTCAGAAAGGAAATTAACAGAATAATTTCACTTACAGTGGCATGCAAAGAAGAGTACAGCTCGGGATAAAATCAACCAAGGAGGTGAAGGACTTGTACGCTGAAAACTACAAAACATCACTGAAAGAAATTGAAGAAGACGTAGATACATGGAAAGGCATCTTGTTTATATACTGAAAGTCTTAATATTGTTAACGTGCCCCGAACAATAAACAGAGTCAGTGAAATCCTCACCCAAGTCCCCATGGCCTTTTTCTTAGAAAAGGAAAAGCTGATCCTAAAATTTGTATGGGCTTACAAGGGACCCTGAACAGCCAAAACAATCTTGAGAAAGAACAGAATTGGAGGTCTCACTCACACTTCCTGGTTTCAAAACTTACTACAAAGCTACAGTCACCCAAACAGTGTGGTCCTGGCGCGTGGAAACACACAGAGACCGATGGAAGAGATTCAGAGGCCGCAAGCAAACCCAAACAGGTCTGGACAATAGGATATCCATACAAAATAATTAGATTGGCCCCTTACCTCACACTGTAATAAATACCACCTCAACATGGACACAAGACCTAAATGTGAAAGTAAAGCCTACAAAACTCCTGGAACACCAAACATCTTCATGGAATTAGATTTGGTAAAGATTTCTTGGAAATGACACCAAAAGCACAGGAAACAAAAGGAAAAATAGAGAAATTGGACTTTATTGAAACTAAACATGTTTGTGCCCCAAAGAACACTCATGGCAACCCAGGGAGGGGCCAGCTCGGTGGCAGAGCGCGTGCTCAGCAGGGACGAGGCCCTGGTTCAATCCCCAGTGCCTCTGCTAGAAAAAAAAATTTGAAAAAGACACAGGCAACCCTGAGTAAGAAAAAAGATTTGCCAAGTATGTGGTCAGTAAAGGCCTAACGTTCAGAGTTCAGAAAGAACGCCTAGAACTCAGCAACAAAGAGGCAGACAACTAACCCTCAAAACGGGCAAAGGACCTGAAGGGACATTTCTCCAAAGACATAAAAACAGCCAACAGGCACATGAAAGTACGCGCAATGCCATCAAGGAAACGCAGATCAAACCCACAGTGAGACCCGCCTCACCACACCCACTAGGGTGGCTGTAGCTTGCTTGTTTGTTTGTTTAAGGAAAGTAATAAATGTTGGCAGGAATGTGGAGAAACTAGAACTCTCCTGCAGCTCTGGTGGGAATGCAGGACGGTGCAGCCGCTGTGGGGAACAGTTAGACGGGTCTCCCAAAAGTTAAACGCAGGGCTACCGTATGACCCCGCTTTTGCCCTCCTGGGACTGAAAACAAACACCTGGACACAAATGTTCAGAGCAGCGTCATTCACAGCGGCCAAAAGGTGGGAATACCCTCCAGGCAGCCGCCTGGTGAACAGAAACCGAGACGCGGTCCATCCACGCCTGGAGCGTGGCTCAGCCGCGGAAGGGACACGGTGGGGCTCCCGCCACAGCACCAGCAAACCGTAAGACCCTGATGCTGAGGAAAGAGGCCTGACCCGGAGGCTCACCTGCGGCTCCACTTACAGGGAACACCCGGAGGGCAGCAGAGACAGGAAGCAGGTCAGCGCTTGCGGGGCTGAGGGCAGGACAGAACCGCGGCACTGCCAGTGGGTGCAGGGTCCCCTCTGAGGTGCTGGGAACGTTCTAGAACCGGGGGGGGGGGGGAGCGGCGGCGGCAGCACAGTGCCCTAAGACCCTTGAACTGCACACTTGAAAATGGTTAAAATGGCAAATTTCACCTCAGTTAAAAATTGTACAAGTGAGAGAGGACCTGCCGTACAGTCTGCTAGCGCTGCTCCTGGCCTTTAGCTGGGTGACTGCGTGCGTCCACACAAGGGACCCGTGTGAGAGGCGGGCGGCCGGATCCAGGTGGTGTGGGGTGGGGCTGTCTGCAAGAAGACACAACTTTTTTGGGTGAGAGAAATGTCTGTGTCTTTTTTTTTTTTTTTTCTAAGAGGAGGTACCGGGGACTGAACCCAGGACCTCGTGCATGCTAAGCACGTGCCCCACCCCTGAGCTGCCCCCTCCCCGTAAATGCCTGTGTCCTGACAGGAGTGATGACTTCACAGGTGTACATGTCACTGTGCATTTTAAATACCTCCCCCAAAGGTGGTTTCAGTGAAATAAATGTTTAAACGATCGGAGCCGCCCTTCTATTAAAGGGGCTCACTCTGTGACGTCATCGACCTGGCCGCTGGATGCTCTGCAGCTTGAGACCCTGGTCGTCCTTCCTGTCACCAAACCGCTTTCCACCCCCACTGAGATGGAGGAGAGCGACGTGTTCCCCAGCGTCAGCACACTCTCGTGTCAGTGGGGAGGAAACAGAGGTTCAGAGATGTTAAGCGACTTGCTCAAGGACACACAGCCAGTCAGGACAGAGTCTGGACTAGAGCCCAGTCCTTCTAGTCCCGAGCCCAGTGACCTCTCCCTCCCACCACACCGCTCTCCCACAGCCTGGGGAGCCAAAGCTGAGGGCTGCAGAGCCATCCGAGGGCTCATCAACTCTCAGAACTCGCCACAGCCCTCTGAGGCCCTCGGCGGACCTGTTCCCCAGCCAGGCGAGGACAAGGCCTGCTCAGGCCTCCGAGACTGTGAGCTGGCGTCTGCCACCTGGGCGTGGGGCCCTCTTCCTCCAACACCCTTTGGTGTAGGACCTCCCTGGGGCTCTTGCTTGGAAAAACCACAGCAGTAGGGGAGGGTAGAGCTCAGGGGTAGAGCACGTGCTTAGCATGCACAGGGTCCTGGGTTCAATCCCCAGCACCTCCATTAAAAAAAAAAAAGTAATTATCTCCCACCACCAACAACAAAAACACTCACAGCGGGTTTTGCCACAAACACACCCAAGGGCAGGCAGCCTATTTATTCTCTTTCAAATAAACCTCTGTCCTCTGAACACCTAGAAAATGCCTCACACCACGGGTGCCTAATGTAGGTTTGCATAAACTTAGATATTTGAAGTATTTGCCCAGTATTTAGATCTCGTTGCTCTGTCCCCGCATGGGTGGAATCCTGTACCCAGTACTGGAGGTGAGCAGAGAGACCTGCCTTCAGTAACTCCCTCACCCAGCCTTCCCAAACACGCAGGACCCACAGGGCTCCGCGGGCGGGCGCGGGGTGGAACAGCGTCCCTCTGCCGTCCATCTGCCATCCATCAGGGCCAAGAGGAGACAGAAACCACAGCACCGCGTTCCCGGAAAAGAGGGTGTTTGATACAGAGAACTGTCAAAGAAGGGTTAGTGTGACAAAGCTTCACCGAAGAAAAGGGAAGATGATTCTCAAGGAACCGCAGATCCAGGGGCAGCCCTCCACCTGGGGCTGGGGAGGAGCTGCCCGGGGAGAGCCCCCCACCCGTCTGGAGCCAAGGCTGCGACCGGACCCCAAGGGGGGGCAGACAGTGGGCAGCAGGGAGTCACTGATGCAGGATGCCCGCGGCGCTCCCTGGAAATCCACGCTCTGGCGTGTGTGTGCACGTGTGCACATGTGTGAGGGTGCACGTATGTGCATGTGTGCATGTGTACATGAGCTACACTGAGAGGGTGGTCAGGCAGGACCTTCCTGACATGGTGACGTCTGAGCAGAGACCTGGAAGTGACCATGGAGGTCTTAGCATGAAGGGCCTTCTGGCAAAGGCCCCGCGGCCGGACTGCCCAGTGCTGATGCCAGGATGAACGGCCAGCTGGGGGGGTGTGCTCGGAGAGGCTGTGGGGCACAGGAAGCACCTCGAGGTCGGTATACAGCCTCAGCTTGCATTCTGAGTGACACACACACATTTCAGATGAACAAAGTCAAGGTCTGTGTGAGAGATCCTGGGAGTTCGGGGGGAGTGGAGGCAGCCTCCGGACGGTGGGGTGTGGAGCAAGGAGCAGCTGGAGCTCAGGCCTCGGGCTCTGAGGGTGCCTGGAGACCAGCATCCGTGCGGACCAGAGCCACAGACGAGCGTGTGATGACTGGAGGTGGTCTGTGTCCATGCGGGCCCGTTGCAGCCACAGCCACGTGGTGTCAGGCACCTCTCGGGACTGAGAAACCGGACGTTTAACTTTACTTAATTTGAATTTGAATTTAAATCGCCACAAGCCGCGTGTTGCAGAGGGCCAGTCTGGACGCCACTTGCTTCCATGCTGCTCTGCCCAGTGGGTCCCCTTCCACAGCCTCACCAAGTGGAAATGGACGGGCTGCCCAGCCGGGAGGTCTGAGACCCTGGAGGTCGGCCCCTCACCGCAGGTCAGCAGTCACTGGATGTTTCTGTTCCACTAGAATTATCATTTCTATTTGCACCAGGTCCTGTTCTTGGCCAGCCCAGTTAGCCATCTGGTCCCCCAGACACCTGCTCCTCCTGGGACAGGACCGTGGCGGGGGTGGGGAGCTGCCAGGACGAAACCCGCAGCCACAGCATACGTGCTCATTCCTATTGGGAGCCAAGAATACTCAAATTGCTAATTTGAACCCTAACAGTGAAGTTCTCTCTCTCTCTCTCCTCTTTGGTTCATATTCTGTAATTTCAGTTTTCAAAAACAAAACCCTTTGGTACGCAAAGTTCTGAGAACGGCTGTGGTCTCCAGGACACTCCTTGTAAAACAAATGCACCTTGCTTCTGGTTTTACACGGGTTCTTACCATCCCACGTGGGAGCCATGCCATTTGGAAGGAAGCTGGCAGGAAGCCGCCGGCGGAGGACACAAATGTGGGGCGTTTAGACCAGCGGCCGGTGTGGACCAGGGCTGCTCAGCGTGCGCACCGCTCACATCGGTGCCGGGTCACTCTTTGCTGTGGGGCCGGCCTGTGGTTGTCGGGTGTTTGGCAGCGTCCCTGGCTCCACCCACGAGATGCCAGTAAGCCTCCACAACCCCCCCGTCACTGAGACAAGCGAAAGTGTCTCCAGACGTCGCCACAAGGTCCCCAGGGGACAGCACTGCCTGGGTGGGGAACTGCCAGTGTGGACAAAGCCCGGGGAAGAGCAGGGGGCGGGCACGACTCTGGATGCAGGGAGCAGCACTTCACCACACAGCGCTGCCCCTGAGTTTCTAGGCCTGAGACAGGACGCGTCTGTCCGGGAGGGACGCGCATCATCGCTCTTCACTGGCTCTTGCCCATCTGCTGCCCTGTGAGTCGGGTCCTGGGGCGTGGGGGCGAGTCAGCAGACACGCTCCTTCATTCACTCAACAAACATCTGTCGTCTGCTGTGCAGCTGGCACTGGACGTATCAGTCAAAGCTCTCCAGAGAAAGAGAACTGAGAGAATTTGTCTGTCTGTCTATCTATCTGTCTGTCTATCCTGTTCATGGGAAAATACAAAGAACCTGGAATATGAAAACAACTTCGGGGGGAAAAAAAAAGTAGGGAAACTAACACTAGCTGGTTTAAGGCCACACCAATCACAGAGCGCCGACTCGGGTCGTCAGGCGGGGGCGGTGAACTGGGAGCTCGAGGTCTGCAGACGCTGACTGCTGTGCATAAAAGAGATACACAGCCAAGGTCCTGCTGTACTCAATATCCTGTAATGAGCCGTAATGAAAAAGAATATGAAAACGAATACATGCATGTATATGCATGACTGAAACGTGATGCTGTGCACCAGAAATGGACACACTGGGAACTGACTACACTCCAATAAAAAAGAATGCAAGTAAAATCAAATAGATGAGCAGCAAGGTCCTGCTGTACAGCACAGGGAACTACATTCCATGCCTTGTCACAGCTGATAATGAAAACAATGTGAAAAGGATTATGTGTATGCCTGTGTACCTGAGTCACCATGCTGCGCACCGGAAACTAACACGACACTGTAAATCAACTAGACTTCAACTAAAACAGAAAGCTACAGTAATCCGGTGTGTAGAACAGACCAATAGGCCGATGGAGCAGAAGAGAGACTCTAGAAAGAGACCCTCCTATCTGGACAAGTGAATTTCAACGAAGGCGCAAAGGAGATTCAGTGAAGAAAGGCCAGCCTTTCAACAAATGATACTGGGACATTTTGAAGTCCATATGCAAAAAAAATGAGCTTGGATCCATACATAAAAATTAATACAAAATATGGTTAATACACCCTACACAAAAATCAACACAACAGGCATCACGGACATCAATGCAAAACCTAAAAGAACAGGGCAGGCAGAGGGCAGAGCTCAGGGGTAGAACGCATGCTTAGCACGCACAAGGTCCGGGGTTCAATCCCCAGCACCGCCATCAAAATAAATGAACAAAAACCTAATTACCTCCTCCACCCCCAAAAAAGACTGACTAACAAGTAAATAAGTACAATTAAAATTTTTTTAATTAAAAATAAATTTAAAAAATAAATAAAACCTAAAAGAATAAAACATATAGAAAAAAATAGATGGGAAACCCTTGGTTAGGCAAAGATTTCTTAGCTATGACACCAAAAGCACAAACCGTAAAAAAAAAAAAAAAAAAAAAAGATACATTGACTTCATTCAAATTAAACACTTGTGCTCTTCAACAGATGCTGTTAGCGGAATGAAAAGACAAGCCGCAGACTGGGAGAGAATCCTGCAGATCAGACATCCGACAAAGGACTTGTATTCAAAACACGCGAAGAACTCTCAGCTCCAGCAATAAGGAAACAAACAACCCAATTTTTTTAAACCGGAAAAAGATTAGAACACACACTTCATCAAAGAAGAGATTTGATGGCCAATAAGCAGAAGAGAAGTGATTAACACTTAGTCGTTAGGGAAACGCGAACTAGGACCACCCGGAGCCCCGCCGCACACCCACCCGGAGGGCCAGCGCACCAAGTGCCAGCGAGGGCGTGGGGCAGCCGGAGCCGTCACCGCCTCCTGCTCAGAGCGCAGACTGTGACCATTCTGGAAAACAATGCGGTAGATTCTTGAAATTTTAAACATACACCTTTTGGTTTTTCTTCTTTTAAGTTTTTGTTTGTTTGTTTTGGGGTGCAGGTAATTAGATTTATGTATTTTATTTATTTTAATGGAGGTACTGGGATTTGAACCCAGGACCTCCTGCATGCCAAGCACATGCTCTACCCCTGAGCTACGCCCTCCCCTGCAACACACACCTTTTGTGATCCAGTAATTCCACGCCTACACGTTTACCCTGCGGAAATGACAGAATAAGGCTGTGCAAACACGTCCACCAACGTTTTCAGCAGCCGTACTGGTGACCTCCCCAAACTGGAGATAACTGGAATGGCTCAGACGAGCCAGGCCCCTTCCCTCCTCCACAGAGAGTCCCGGGCCCCCTTCCTGCCCCTTCAGGCCTTCACTCAGACGTCACGTCACGAGTCTCCTGCACTAAACGCTGACGCCAGAGACACCGGGTCCTGACCCCTGGACCTGTGAGCCTTACGTAGGTGATGAAGGGGCTTGGCAGACGTGATTATGTGGAGGCTCCTGAGACGGGAAGATGGTCCTGGGTTATCCAGGTGGCCCTCGATGTGTCCTGTGAGGGAGGCAGACGGAGACGTGACTCAGAAGCAGCAGGTGACGTCAGGCTGTCGGCTCGGATGGGGAGGAAGGGCCGGGAGCCCAGGGCTGGAGGGAACGCAGCTCTGGAGGCTGACAAGGCTGGAGGGGTGCTCCCGGTGCCCCAGGAGGAGACAGCCCTGCCTGGGGATGCAGGCCTGGGGACTCTGTGCTGTGTGCTGTGTTAAGTCACCAGGCTAGTGGACTTCAGCCAGCAGCCACTGGAGAAGATGCCCCCCGATTCACGCCGCGGACCCCGATCCCTGCCCGGCCTGTCTCCTCACGGCCCTTATCAGCATTCAGCATGCCGCATGGTTCCTCGTGTATCTTGATTATCGCTCATCTCTCCAGGGGAACGTAGCTCCGAGAGGGCAGGGTACTCGGTCTGTTTCATCCACACCAAGTGCCCCGCACCTGCAGACTCTGAGCTGGAATCCAACAGTTGAAAAGTGCACAGAAGATGAATGATCACAATAGTGCAAGAAATAGTTCACCAAACCCCCAAATGGGCCTCGTTTGCAACTGGCCGGCTCCGCTCCGTGTTTTTCTTTAAGACACAAAGCCCAGCACATAGAGCCGAGGCGCCTCTGCCTGAGTGCCCTCCCTGGCGGTGACCGCTCTTGTCATTTGCTTTGTGAGTTTCCAGTCTGCGCCTCACACGTGACATCCGTACGTGAGTGTGTGTCGGTTACACCTGGAGCCCTTTGGGGTCCACGTTTAAAATTCACATGAGGGTGGAGGGTAGAGCTCAGGGTGGACTGCATGCTTAGCTTGTACAAGGTCCTGGGTTCAATCCTCGGTACCGCCATTAAAGCAAGTAAGTAAATACATGCACCTGATTATCTCGCCCACAAAGCAAAATAAACAAACAAACAAACAAAAATAAAACCCACACAAATGGAGCCCTTTTCTTCAACGTGCTGTGTCTTGGGGAGGCCCGTGGTGGAACACGCGTGTGAGTCTGCCTGCTGGGCAGCATTCTGTCAGAACGCATCGCGGTCTGCTTCCCCGCCTCCCCGCAGATGCTCCAGGCAGGGTCTGGGCAGGAAACAGACCAGCCCCCCGAGCAGCACGGAGCTGAGCAAAGGGCCCTCAGGCAGGGCCGGGCAAGCCGCACCTGCCACCTCTGCTGTCCAGGCTTCAGTGCCCCGCAGGGCTGGCCCTGTCCTCACAGAAGCTCCTCCAAGGCCCCCTGCGGGGTCCAGCTGGGCCGGGTGACTCTTCCTCCTACCGAGGAAGGCAGGGTGGCTATTCTGATCCGTGAGTAAGGCAGCTCACCGAGGTACTTGCCCGCAGTCACCTCCTCCTGGAGGGTCAATGGGAGGCCCCCGACGTGCAGCCTTGTCAGCACAACCCCACTGAGCCACTGCAGTTCAGGAACAACAGAGCAGAGTCCCGGGCCCAGCCTCGGCCCGGCCCTCGTGAGGGGTGACTTTGTCCTCTGTCCTCCCCTGTCCGCGGGGAGAACCTGGGGTGGGGGCAGGTCTGCGCCGGGCCCTGGGGAGCACCCGGCACTTCTCTGTTTCTGCAGAAAGAACAAAAGTGCCCGCCTTTCTCTCACTTCCTTTCTGGGGCCGGGGAGGGTGGGCCTGTGAGTGGCCAGCTGCTATTTCTGGGCCACGTATGCTCTGTGTGAAACCCCAGTCCCTCCAGAGAGGAAGAGGGGAGCCAGATGACCTTACCCTGGGTCAGGGGTGCAGCCGGCCCAGGTGCAGTGGTTACGGCCGCAGAGTGAAACCCGCGCTGACGGTCAGGCTGTGCTGGCTGGCAGGTCTCCCGGCAGGTGGGCCGGGGGCTGCCTGTGGGAGGGCGTGTCCACAGGGGAAACCGAGGCCCAGGTCACTGCTGGTCTGAGGTCACCACTGGGCTGGGGACATCTGTGGGGCTGGAGCCCCGGGTCCGGACCCTCTCCGGGGGATGGCAGGGGGCGTGTTCGGAGCAGGAACGGGATGATTTCTGAGGACCTGGGGCTCCGGGTGGAGGGTGAGGCTGAGGGGTGGGGGAAGGCAGGTGCAGTTGGGAGGGGCAGAGACAGGAGACAAGCTGGGGTCTGAAAGTCTGCGTCTGGACAGTGAGGGGAGCTGCCCTCCTGCCCCTCTCCCCTGCATCCACGGCACCTTCTGTCATCTTTCAGTCCATCTGGGTTGCTCTTTGGTGTTCACTGTAACCTCATTTCACTGGAATGAGAGTGGCTGAGCGGTGTCCCCCCGCCCTCCCCACGCGTGCTGAGCGGGTGCCACCAGCCAGACATGCCAGGGCTGCCCTCACTGCTGAGGTGAGAGTGAACAAAGATTAGCAGAGCTGAGCGGTCACCCAAGCAGGCATCTGGCCTAAGAGCATTTCAGGCCAAGGGGACCAGCATGTGCCAAGACCCGGAGACGGGGGTGACCGACGTGCTAGACTGAGGCCCAGAGGGGAGCCCCGTGTCTAGGAGGTGTGGCTGGGGGAGCGCAGCAGATGGCTCAGGCACAGACGGCCCAGGTGCAGGGCCCTGGCCTCAGGCTGCCCCTCAGAGAAAGCTGGGAGCTGGGAGAGGGCTCTGGGAAGACGGTGAAGCTGAGACTCGGGCCAAGGGGCCACACTGGCCCTGGGTGGGGCTGCACGGAGGAGGCGCACAGGCAGGAGAGAGCTCAGAGTCGGGGCAGGGCTCAGGGCGCAGGGTAGGGACACTGCAGAACTGCTGGTGGGCAGCTGGGGGGGGGGGCGGAGGGAAGAGGGAGTCTGCGCCCATGGCCCCTGCACAGTGCGGGCTCCAGTGTGGGGTCTGCTGGCCACTGGCTGGGCCACCCTGCCCGGGCCGGCCTCCCAGGCTCCCGCCCCACCTGCAAGTGGATGAGGGCAGCACAGGTCCCGCCGAGCGGGCACCCTGTGCCCAGCCCTGCCCTGCAAGTTCTCGGGCAGCGCCAGATCCTGGGTGACCACACCAGCAGGCGCCACCCACCGGGACCTGGGACACGTGTCTCCACCTCCACATCAGTCTTCCTCGTGAGTCGCACGCAGTTGGGCCGAGCGGTTATGCACACTCCCCTTCCTCCCCCAGGGTACGTCCGAGGACTAGACCAGGTCCCCACCATTGGGCTGCATCAGGGACACAGGGGGCGACCGGTCAGCGGCTGAAACCTGCGGCTCAGACCAGCGGTGCTGGGGGCGGGGTGGCTGAGCGGGGTGCACAGAGTGACGGTGGCCGGGAGCGGCTGGTGCACTGAGCGGGACCCCAGGCGTACAGGAAGAGGAAGCACCCGGCAGTGGAGGACAGGAGGGAAGAGTGTCTCCAGTGGAAGGAACAGCATGTGTGAGGGCTCTGAGCCGGCACAGGGCGTGTCCTGTGAGGAACTGAGAGATGGGCAGGTGAGTGTTGGGTGCAGGCACTGCAAAGGGTTTGCAGGTAGAGGAGTGCTCACTGGTGACAGATGTGGTGGTGGCTGTGACACAGGTGTGGGTGGCGGCTGTGACATAGGGGTGGGTGGCGGCTGTGACACAGCTGTGGGTGGCGGCTGTGACAGCTGTGGTGGCGGCTGTGACACAGGTGTGGCGGCTGTGACACAGGTGTGGGTGGTGGCTGTGACACAGGGGTGGGTGGCGGCTGTGACACAGGGGTGGGTGGCGGCTGTGACACAGCTGTGGTGGCGGCTGTGACACAGGTGTGGCAGCTGTGACACAGGTGTGGGTGGTGGCTGTGACACAGGGGTGGTGGCTGTGACACAGGTGTGGTGGCTGTGACACAGGTGTGGTGCTGTGACACAGGTGTGGCAGCGGCTGTGACACAGGTGTGGCAGCAGCTATGACACAGGGGTGGCGGTGGCTGTGACACAGAGATGGTTCACATCAGGGTGTCCCCTGCTCTGACTAACAAGGCCGATGTTGGGGCCGAGGACTGGCTGTAGGCCCTGCCTGCACGTGGGCGTCGGCCCCCCGAGCCAGGAAGGTGCCCTGGTGGGGGCGGTGGGGGCGGTGGGGCCTGGGGTCAGGGCCTGTGCTCAGATAGAACTCTTTTCTTTCACAGAGAGAAAGAGGCAGAACAGGGACTATCACCTGTCCTGCAGGAGGTCTGCCGCAACCTGACCTGACCCGCACGGACAGCCGCAAGAACCAAGGATTCCGGCACCAGGATGCTGGCACAACCACCTTCCCCACCCGCTCCTTAGCATAAAAGGAGCCTGGACTCTGACTCGGGGGAGATGGCTCCCCAGGACATCGGTCCCCCATCGTCCCCGTCGGCTGGTTTTCCGAATCAAGTCGCTACTCCTTCCCCAACACCTCGGCTCCCGATTCGTTGGCCTGTCGTCCAAGGAGCAGGACAGAGCTTGTTCTGGGAAACACCACGAGCTCACAGTTCACTCCCGGGAAAACGCCCCACACAGACCCCACCGGCAGGTAAAGGGACTTCAGGCGCCCACTCAGCAGCGCAGTGGGTGACACAGAGCGACACAGGGTCCAGTGAGAGCGGCCAGAGGCACAGACATGGTGATGACACCCGCGCCAAGTTCAAGGTCAGGCAAGGCGCAGTGGGGCAGGGAGGGAAGCGCGGTAACCTGGGTGCTGGTGCGACACGGGCAGAAGCTGGCAGAGCTGGACTGTGAGGACCTGCGCCCCGTGCGTCACCCTCCAAGGAGGAGAGCTCGCCCCTCCACACCTCAATGTCCTGCCCTCTGACGGCTCCCAGTGCCTCCTGGCGCCTCCAGTGCAGGGGCCGGGGGGACTTGGGGGCTGGCACGCAGCTGCAGGAGAGGAGGGGCGCTCAGGCAAGGGGTGCGAACTGACGACGGTGTCCTAAGTTTCTGGAAAACCCGACACAACTTCATCCTCCCCACCCCCATCCCGCCCCGGAGGAAGACTTGGGCCGCCTTTGGCTTTTCGGGTCACTTTCTGGCCATGAAAAGTCCTCTGGATACTTTAGCCAAGAACAAACCTCAACTGGGCAATCGACCAACTGGGGGTCTCAGCTCAGGGCTCCAGGCTCCCTTCTCCCATCTCAGCCTCTTTCTGCAGGAAAACCCCCAGCCCCTGGGGAGAAGCCAGGGTCCCCATCCCTCTGCCCCCCCCAGCCCTCCCCCGCACTGTGCCGGGGTGCAGGGAGGGGCGAACGCTGGGGCTGCAACAGGGTGGGGGCTGTGCCGGGAAGCAGGTGCCTTCCGTGGTTCCACTTTACGGAGTAGAAAACCGAGGCTCCGAAATGGGGAGTCCCTGAGTGGTGGGGGCAGAGGTGGAGGGAGGACCCGCGCCCCCAGGCTCTCTGCCAAGGGTCCCGCGTTCCACTTGGGCCGCCCGCCCTCGAGCATGCTCACCCAGCTCTTGGGACCCCGGCGGGACCGAGGCCTCTCCAGGGGACCTGCCGTCCAGCCTGGCCGACCGCAGGTCCGTGTGAGGCCGTTTCTTCAACACTGGCGAGAACAGCCCGTCGCCACCCACTGGCTGCAGGCAGGGTGAGGGGCTGGCTGACCTGACCTGAGCCAGGCAGGAAGGAGGCCTCCCCAACTTTCCGACGTTCCGTACAGAGTGAACTTCTTTTAAGTCCCAAGGTCAAGATGAAGCCCGGCCTGCGGAAGCACCTTCTGTGGGGAAGCACGTGCACTGATTCGCTCACTCAGAGCAGAGCACGTGCTCCGGGGGACGCAAACCAGAGCAAAGTGACAGTGGAGGCCAGGGCGGGGAGTGGGTGCGGGAAGGCCTCTGGGAGGGGCTGCTGGAGCAGGGCTGAGTGTCCCCAGCAGGGACCATCCCCGGCGAGGACAGCGGGGCCCAGGGCAAGGCCCCAGTCAGGAGTCGGCAGGGGAGGGGTGGGAGGGAGAGCAGGGAGGCGGGGGGGGGGGGGGGGGGGCCGGCTGGGTGGGGGGTGGGGCGGGGCGCGGCTGGTCCAGACTCTGTTCCCAGCTTCAAGCTCCGCCAACACAGGAGTCCGCGAGTCGGTGGAGGGTGGGCGGGTGTCCTCGCTGAGTCACCGAGCGCTGCCTGGGGCCCGGCCCTGTCTTCTCACAAAGGACCCGCTTCGTTGATTCTCCCTCCTCCACTGGGCTCCTCCACCAGCAGAACCCAGAGGAAGCCACAGCTCGAGGGTTTTGTTTTTAATTTCCAGCCTTCTCGCACATTCGTTCATTCACTCAGCAGGTATCCGTCGACTGTTTGCTGAGTGCTGACTTCTCTGCTGGGCTCCAAGGACGAGCCGAAGGCTCCGATGCCCAGGGCCTCGACTCCCCACCTGTAACCGGGCTGGACCTGGAGCCAGAGGGGCGCTTCTCTCCCAGGTCCTGCCGCAAATGTCTCTGCACAGCATCACGTGCAGGACAGAGGGCTTGGCTGGGGGAAGTCACTGGGGGCGAGGGGGTTCCTCCTGCTCCCAGACTGAAGATACAACCAGCGGCCCCATCTCCGTGGCTCCAGGCCCCACCACCCTGGGTGCAACCAATCCCCAAACTAAATGAATTAAAAGCTCACGGACCCACCCCTCCCTCCTGAGCTGCACCGAGACGGGAGCTCTTCAGAGGCCTCCTCTGTCTTCTGATCCAGAAATCCAGGCCAGAGGTCTGGGAACTATTTGCAAGACTGCACTTTTTGGTTAACAATTTCTCTGCTTGTAGCCGGGGGGGGGGGGGGGGCAGCAAAACCAGAACCGACTTCTTCTTTCAGTGAGAAGCTGTCTTTTATCCCTTCGGGGAGCTGGGGGGCGAGTGGGCGGGGCCTAGAGTGCGCTGACCGGCTCTGCAACCTCAAGCAAGTCAGAGCAGCTCCCTGACCCTCCGTGCCACCTTCGGCAAGACAGGAATAACAACAGACGAAGTCTTGAGAGGGTTGAATACAGGGCCTGGCACATGGCGAGCCAGCAGCAGGTGCCAAGTGTAATAAACAGGAACGTGGGACGTTTTGAATTGACAGCAAGCACACTTCCTGCATGTCACCCTCCTGGCTGCTGCTCAGGCCTGCCGGCCGCAGGGGCACCAGTGCCCTCTCCAGGCCTCCACCTTCCCGGGGAGGGGCTGCCAGCCTTCTCCCAAAAGCACGTGCGCACAGCCTCCCCAGCGGTCGAGGCTCCACTTCCCACCTGTCAGATGGCCAAAACCTCGGGTGCCCAGCGCAACAGGCACTGACGCCGTCCTGCGCAGATAAAGATGAGGACAGCTCCCCGTGCTGGGGGAGTGAATAGTTCAGCCACAGTCCCTGAAATCAGGGGGAGGGGACCCCGAGTTCAGAGATGCTGCTTGACAAGTTTCACCTGAGAGACTCCCAGACGTTTGCACAAAGGGCTGCACAGGAAAGCCTGGGGCCGCGTTGCTCAAAACGCCAGGGGGTCAGACGCAGGTGCTGCTGGTTACCGGACGGGAGGGTGTGGGGACCCCGGACCGCGCCAGCGGGCTGACCGCGACAGCACTGGGTGGAAACAGGAAGACGACGGTGATACACACAGAACACGGTTTACACCAAAAATGTAAAAATAACATGCAAAATAGTGCTATTTACTGTATTTCCTAGAGAAGCACGTTCTTTCAAAGGTATAAACAAGACCCTGTAAGACGGAGCCGCGTCTCCAGCGTGGTTCCCTCTGGGGAGGGAAGATTTCACCGTAGTGCTTTCTTTTTTAAAAGAAAAACTTGAAAGTGAATATGCCAGCCTCTTAAAACATGATTCTGGGTGGTGAAAATACAGGTTTTGTCATATTATTCATGGCTATTTTCTGGTTATTTTTTCGAAAAGGGAAATAAAAAGAAAGCTCTTCTGCACAGAAGCACCGGCCAGGAATGGGGGAGGCGAGGCAGGTTTGGGAGCCACGCAGGTCACAAGCCCCGAGCTCAGCCGAGAACCGCCGGGGAGAGCTGGGCCACTGGCCAAGCTGGTTGGGGACCAGGACCCACAAGGTGCAGAGCGTCAACTGCAGGTGACTAGCTGGGGGCACCTGGTGTCACCCCCTGGACAGGTGGCCCGCCAGCATCTCTGCAGGCGGGAGACAGGCTGACACCCGGCCACCACTTGGCGAGATGCAATGGACACCCCGTCACCTGGGGTTCTGCTCCCCGAAATGTGTGCCCGAACCAGGTCAGCCAACGCTCAGCTTCCTGGAGCTCACAGAGCACGGAGCAATGTGTTACACCACACGGGGAGGAGGCATCAGAGAAGCCATGGACGCCGTACAAGACAGGCTGGGTCCACACCAAACAGATGATGGAAAAGAAGAGGAAATGGAGGAAAAGGGAGGGGGCGGCTCTGGAAGAAAAATGACTGAGGAGACAAAGCAGCGCCGTGTGGCCCTTGCTGGATTCCGATCAGGGGAGGCAGCTGTGAAAACCTCTCAGGACAAAGGGAAACCCGACCACGGACGAGATGGTAGACGATGCCGCGGGATTACCGCTGGGTCTCCGAGGAATGAAGGACAGTCTGTGAGAGGAGGCCCATCTTCTCTGCCGGCGTCTCGAAGGGGGCCTGTCGCCCGCAGGAGGTTCGGGGAGAGAGGGTGCAGGGAGCAGGCAGCAGTGTGAATGGGCTGCCTCGCTGGACGTCCCAGGGGTCCCCACTTCACTCTACTTTTAACCTTTCTCTGAGTTTTGAATTTTTCACAATAAAAAGTTTTGAGGAGGAAAATTTTTTCATGGAAAACAGGTCTCCCCACAAAGGGTTGGGGACTCTTACTGTGAAAAAACCACTGTTCTCTTCTACAAAACGGGTTTCGTTGAAGCCCTGGGTATCGAGCATTTCTGAGAAATCAGCACAAACCGGAGCCACGCAGGAAATTCAGCACCTCTGAGGCGTGTGCGTAAACCGCACTCATGAGAAGCGAGGCCTTCGCCGCATTGCTACTAAGTGTCCTTCCTTGGAGACTCTTGCTTTCGTCTTGCCTCTGGGACTCTCCCAGAGAAGGCTCAGCTGCTTGGCCTGGGGGGCGGTGCGGGGAGACACACAAGGGCCCGGCGAGGAGGGCGCAGGGTCCTCAGCGCCGGAACCTCGGAACAGAGTGGTTGGAACGTTCCGTCTGGCTGAGGAATTCCGCTTGAGGAACTCAAGCCATTCCACGGGATGTGGAAAAGGTGAAACATGTGCTAAATGAACACGGGTAGTGTGTTCCGAAGAGTGCCCAGAACGCGGTGAGGGCCGTGCGAAGCGATTTTTTTAAAATAATTTTTTTGGGAGAAGGTAATTTGTTTTTTATTCATGTATTTATTTTTAACGGAGGTGCTGGGGGTTGAACCCAGGACCTCGTGTACACGAAGCACGTGCTCTGCCCCTGAGCTACACCCTCCCCCCGAGCTGGGTTTTTTTTTTTTCCTGTTGAACATTTGAAAAAGACAAGAACTCGACTGACAGGATGTATCGAGTGAAAAAAGGAGCACGTAACCAGGGTGTTTAATCTGCATAAGACGTAATTTTGAAAGAAAAAATACGGGGGTGGGGCGAGGGCAAGTCTGCCACCTGGTGTCAGCGGGCCTTGCGGCTGGCTCCTGCCTCCGAGGGGAGAGACGTCCTTCATGCCGGGTTTCCTTCCACCCCTCGTAATTCCTCCATTTAAACTGTTCAAGTGCACGTATAACTGACCCAGCTCCCAAACCTGGAGGTAACACGGTGTCTTCACGCCAGTTGAAACCTCCTCAGTCACCTTGACCGTGGAGCTTAAAATTAGAAGCCCCCTCTGCCCCCGCGGGACACGGCTCAGAAAGGGCTGGTTTCAGAATGAGGTTCAGAAACCTCGACACCTGCTCGGAGGGGGCCCCGCTCACAGGGGAGCCGTTTTCAGGGCCCCGTCACACGAGGGTGACAATTCTTGCTTGTTGGGGGCACACAGGGTGGGAGGGGTCCCAATGCTGCCGTCCTGTTTGAGCTTCAAGTCCATCTGGTGTTCAGGGGAAAGTGAGACCCACAGAGATTGAACTTCACTCCAGAGACCCCTGGCTTGCTCTGTCTCAGGTAACAACCTAACGTCCAGCAGAAGAGGCGGAAGAGAAGCGTGCAGGTCCCACCTGCGCGGCCCTTTTGTACGGAGCTCAGGAACAGGCCAAATGAATCCGTGGTGACAGAAGTCACAACGGGGGCTACTCTGGGCGGGGTGGTCGGGCGTGCTGCCCCGGAGGGGGCCTGCGGGGCCTCCCAGGGCCACAAGTGTCCTAGGTCTCGGCCTAGGGAGTCCTGCCTGGGCGTGCACACAGTAAACAGCCTGCCCACCGAGCACGCGTGCCTTTCACAGCACGTCAGTTCACTTCTAATCAAAGAAAACAGAAAGCAAATAAACCCGTCGTTCGTAAGCAGCGCTTGAACAACAGCACGACCAAGCCGTGATTAGCACGGCGACGCCGGGAACCCGACCCCTCAAGTCTTGGTGGCCCAGAAGTCAGGTTGGGTTTGCTCTCATTTCGTGCCTAGCCTCTGCTGGCATTAAAACTTCAAAGCGTTGCCTCCTTGAGTGGGACCGTGCGTGTGGCTTCGCAGACAGTAGTCAGTCCAGTGGGTCTGTTTCTGGAAGGCACCATCTGCTTGACAGAGACAGGCTTTCGGTTGGAGCACACCCCTGGGAGCCCGCTGCTTTGCGAGGTGGGGAGCCCCCCGGGCCTGGGGGTGTGCAAACACAGGCAAGGAGGGCGCAGAGAGGGTGGCCAACAGTGACGCGGGGTGGCCCCCTTTCAACAGGCAGAAGGCTGCTGGCACCAGCACCTGTGACAGCCCGGCTCACACATCCCCCAGCAGCCCAGCTGTGGGCTGGTTCCTCTTCACTGACACAAGTGACATGCGTCTCCTCCATGTAAGAATTCAAACGTCACAATAGGGCTGGGGCCCCCTGACTTGACATTCCCCCGGCTTTGGGGGACCCTCGTGCGCCTGTGCTCCCGGTGACGTTTCCAGCCGAGGGTCGGGGTGGGATCTGCGTGTGACCTGACCCTGGCAGGCTGCCCTCCAAACAGTGGTACCGACACGCTCCCTCCCGCAGGACCAGTTCACGTCTCCCTCAATGTTACCAAACGTTGAGACTCGCCAACCTGGTGGACAAAAGTCAGTTTTTCATTTTGCTAAAGTTGCGTTTCTCTGGTTATTGATGCAATTGGGCGTTTTGGTATCTCCTCTCCTGTGGTGCTCCCCCCAACCCCGCTCCCGCCCTCACTCGGCCCCAGCTCTCCCCGGAAGGCCTTCTTCTTTCCCTCCACCCACCAGATTCCTCCCCATCTCTCAGAGCTTCCTTCCCAAACACCTCGGACTTCCTGTGACTTCTGACCCTGGCTCACTCCAGCCCCATCCCCGCAGAGGCTGGAAAGACATCAGTGAAGTTTCGATGTATCACAAGGTGACCATCTACTGAGACTATGTGCCCAGAACCTGCTCGAAGGCTTTCACTGTGCACCCCTTCCATTCTCATAACAACCCTGGGAGACTTTACAAAAGAGAAAACAGAGGCACAAAGAAGTTAAGTAAATCTCCACCAAGGCTTCAGCTTCAAACCCAGTCGGCCTGGCTCTGGGGTCAGCCTCTCAAGGGCTTTGATAGGGCTCAGGGAGCACAGAGAACAGCTAACCTGGCCTGGGGCAGTCATGGACGGCTCCCTGGAGGAGGTGACACCTGAGCTGAGCCTGGAGAAGGAGCAAGAGGAGATGACTTGGCAATTAAAGGGGAAATGTTTAGGGAGAGGGAACGGCCCTGAGCAATGCTTGGAGCCTGGAGAGCTGGTCCACCCTGGCTGCGGCCTGGGGGTGTGCGCCCGTGGGCAGCGTGCCCTGGGGGCTCCGCAGACAGTGCCCGGCGGGACTCCTGGAGCACTGGGCCAGGTCCACCACCTCGGCTCCCGAGTCGAGCAAAGCACGCAGGCGCGGGGTGGGAGGGGGCCCTGATTTACATCCTGCAGGTGGGGGGAAACCCAGGAAGTGCAGCCCAGGCACGACTAAGATCTCAGGCTAATAATAAACGTCTTGAGTGATGAGCGGCCTGGGCCGGAGCAGGCGCAGCGGCCGGAGCCAGGCGGGCCAGGAGGAGTGGGGTGAGTGGGCGCACGGAGGGCCGGGCCTGGGGCCGCGCGAGGGTCTGGGGGGGCAGTGGGCGCAGCGGCCACCGCAGATGGGCAGGCTCGGCGGTCCCGGGGCCTCCCCGCGCCCTGCACGTGGAGAGCCCTGAGTCTAGGGGCCTCGGGGGTCTGGCCTTGCTTTCCCGGGGGGCAGCGCGAGGCCGGAGGGTGAGCCACACGGGCAGGGGCTCCCCTGACCTCCCGCCCCAAGCTGGCCCTGGGCCCACGGCCAAAGCAGCCAGGGCTTTTAGAAACATTTACTTTGAAGTTGACACTGATGCAAACGTAGAGAGTTTAAGGAGCCCCCTGCCACCTTCGACACTCCCCGAGCCCCGCTGGAGCGATCGCTTTAGACACGGTTCCGAACGTCACACTTCGGACTTGTGGATAGCTCAGTATTTCTCTCCTCAAAACAAAGACTCTTAAAAAACAAAACTGCAGAAAGCCATCGCGCCGTGACGACTTCTGGGAACAACCCCTTGGGCTCACCGAGCCGCCCGCGTTCGGACGCCCCCGACGCCTCGTCAGCGTCCTTCCCAGCCGGTTTGTCCAAGTCCCTCCCGGGTACGTCTTCACGTTCCTGCCCCATCTTATTTTTCCCCTTGCTGTTTATTTGTTGAAGAAATTGGATCATTTATTCTGTAGAATTTTTATCAGGGCAGTTTTGAAGCTTTGTTCCAAGGCCCAAACCTGGAGGAGTAGCTTACAGCAGACGAGAGGGTCCAGGCCCCTCGCTGCGCAGGTGGGACCCGCGGCCAGGCCCCCACGGCACTCCTGCTGCTCCGCCCCAACGTGGGGGGGGGGGCACGTCTCTCCTGTGACTCCCTTCGTGCAGAACAGTCACGTCCCCAGACGTGTCCCCAGCTAAGGGCTCAAACGCACAAGACTTCTGAGAGGGCTGGACCTGGCAGGGACCGGGAGTCGGGAACCTGTCGGAATGGTGACCTGGCGTGACCGAGGCTGCCTGGGGCAGCGGTCAGGCCTGGCCGACTCCCCTTGCCCACCGACTCGCTGTGTGACCTTGGATGAGCCCCTTCATCTCTCTGAGCTCCATTTCTTTGGTCATAAAGTGAAGGAGAGCCTCTGTCCCTGGAAAAACACAGACGGGCTTTGGAGCCGCCTGAGCCCTTTCTGAGAGCCACAGCAAAGGCTCTGACAAGGGCTGCAGTTACAGCAACTTTGCTTTTCTCTAACCCAGCGATTTTCAAACTGCTTCGACCACAAAGGTCTCCCTCGGTACAGCACCCACAGAAGCAGGCACGCGAGGGGGCGCAGGCAAAGGAGAGCTGGGGGCGAGCCCCGTCCGCAAACCCAGGCCGGGAGAGCCCCCTCGCCCCTGCGGTCAACAGACCTGTTCTGAGCTCTTCCTCCAGCCTGGCCACTGTCCCTCTTGGTGTCTTCCTGCCCCTCCCTGGGGCTGGTGACGGTTCAGGATTTTACGTAGGTCCAGGTGGCGGTGGAGAAGGGCTGGGCAGGGAGAGGCACACTTGGGTCAGCTGGGCGTCTGCCATGAGTCCCCGCCAGGCCCAGGTCCTGGTGGCTTCCTGACCGCGACGGGTCTCGGAGGCTCCCGAGGCTGCCCGTGTCCGCCTGGCCGTCGCTTCACAGGGTCTCTCCCTCCCATCTCCCCAGAAAGGAAGGAAAAGGAGGAAGGGGTCAGGGCTCTCTTTTCAGTTTTGCTGGGTCCTCTTCTTTTTAAATTTGCTTTTTGAAAAGATAGTAGCCACATGTTGGAAGCCCAGAAAGTACAAAAAGGTGTATAGTACAGTCCCCCTTTCCTCCTGGGCCTCCAGCTGCCCCGGCGCAGCCATCTCCTTTAAATGCTGAAGAAGAGTTGACGTACAGTAACCCTATATATGTTACAGGTGCACAAAATAGCGAGCCACAATTTTTAAAGGTTAAACCCCACTTGTAGTTTTTAGAAAGCACCCGCTGCATTCCCAGGCAGTGCAGCGTCTCCCTGCCACTCATGTTCCACCTAACAGTGGGCGCCCCTTAGTCCCCGCCCCCTGCCGCTCCCCTCCCTCTCCCCGCTGGAAACACTGCTCTGTCTGCGTCTGCTTCTGTTTGTTATGCTCACTCGTTTGCTGCATTCTTAGATTCCACCTAGAAGTGCTATCATACAGTGCTTGTCTCTCCCTGACTTACTCCACTGAGCATACCGCCCTCCAAGTCCATCCATGTTGCTGCAACTGGCAGAATTTCCTTCTTTGTCGTGGCTGAGTAGTGAGAACAGACAGCTTTGTTAAGGTCGTTCACATTCCATAGGGTTCACCCATTTCAAGTGTGCAATTTGGTATTTTTAGTGTATTTACAGAGTTGGGCAACCATCACTACAATCTAATTTTAGTGTTTGCATCACCCCACAAAGAACCCTTGTCCCCCCTGCCCCAGCCCTAGGCCACCACTAATCTGCTGTCTGTTTCTGTAGATCCGTCCATCTTGGACACGTTATAAAAATGGAGTGTGCTGTTTGATGACAGGCCTCTTCCACTCAGCACAAGGCTTCTGGGGCCCACCCACGTTGCAACGTGCGTCAGCCCCGCAGGCCGTCCTGGGGCCCAGCAATACCCCACTTGATGGAGAGGTCGCATTTTGTTTGTCTGCTCATCGGTTGGTGGACTTCGGGTTGTTTCGAAGGTGAAGTGCTGCTGTGAATGTTCGTGTACAAGTATTTAGACGGACATGTTTGCATTTCTCTTGGGGGTGGAGTTGCCGGGTCAACAGTCATTCTGTGCTTAATGTTTTGAGGAACTGCCACGCTGTTTTCCAAAGTGGCTGTGCCGCTTTCAGAACCCCACTTAGTACGCGAGGGTCCCCTCTCTCCACCTGCTTGTCGTTGCCCATTTTTCCATCACAGCCACCCCAGCAGGTGTCTCGGTGTGGCCTGCTTGCGTCTCCCATGCGTGACTAGGCCTCTTCCCGTGTGCTCGTTAGCCATTCAGGTAACCCTTCTGGAAGCACGTCTCTTTACTCCCTAACCCATTTGTAAATTGGGCTGTTTATCTTTTCATGGTTCAGTTGGGAGAGTTCTTTATCTATTCCGGACAGAAATCCCTCATCAGATACGTGACTTGCAAGTACTTCCTCCAAGTCTGTTTTTATCTTTTTATTTTCTTGATGGTGTTTCGTGAAACACAAAAGGTCTTGATTTGGATGAAGTGCAACCTCTCAATCTCTCCAACCCCTTGTGCACTTGGTATCATTGCCTAGCCCCAAATCAGGACGATAAATCCTATTTTCCTCTAAAAGTTGTCAGGCACCCGTCGGCCCGCGATCCAGCCTGAGTTAATCCCCGCGTGTGGTGTGAGGTCGGGCTCCACACGCGTACTTGCGTACCTGGCTACCCAGCTGTCTCAGCACCACCCGCTGGCGGCTTTCTCCGCTGAGTTTTCTTGGTGCTCTTGTTGGAAATCAGTTGGCTGTAAATGTTAGATTCCAAATTCCACTGTGTCCTTCGCCCGCACCACACTGTCCTCTTTGCTGTTGGTTTGCAGTAAGTTTTGAAACTGGGAAGTGTGAGTCCTCCAACTTTGTTCTCGTCCAAGGGTTCAGCTCTTCTGGGTGTTTGCCCTTCCCTGTGATTTTAGGATCAGCTCGTCAAACTTTGCGGAAACGTCAGCTGGCATTTTGGGGCTGCGCTGGATCACTGCTGGCTTAGCAATGTTAAGTCTTTCAGTCCGTGAATAGAGGATGTCCTGTCTGTTTGGGTTTTCCTTCATTCCTTTCAGGAGTGTTGGTGGTTTTCAGCGTACAGGCTTTGTACTTCTTCTGCCACACTTATTTCTAAATCCTCTGTTTAGGCCCCGTTTCTGGTTTCTTATGTCTCCTCACAGAGTCCTTTCACCGTAAGTGTAGATTAGGGCTTCCCTCCCTTTTGCAAAAAGGAAGGAAGGAGGGGAGCCTTTGAGTCATGCTTCTATGGACCTTGTTTTGTTTTTATTTCTATTTTCCCACTCAGTACATCCTGGAGTTTTTTCCAAAGCAATACGTGAAGAGCATCTTCATTCCTTTTTGTAGCTGCATAATAACCCTGTGTATGTGTATACAATCCACTCCGCCAGCCCCGTCGATGGACGTCGGGGTTATTCACAGTCTTCTGCTATTACAGACGTTGCTGAGTGAATGCATCACTTTGCACCCTGAGATGAAGCACCGAGCTGAGTCACTGAATCAGCACGGAACCCATCGGCCGCCTTGACAGATGTCACCGAAACGCCCACCCTCCGAGGGGAGGCGGTGGTCCTCTCCTTCTGACCTTGCCGTCAGGAGGTGGGGTTAAACTTCCGGGTTTTAACACGCTGCTGGGGGCGGACGCTATGCGCGGGGTCTGCCTTTGCCCGCCTCTGGGGAACGAGGCCAGGCCCCCTCGTGCTGCTCCCGCCCGTGACGCTGGCCCAGTTTTCTGTTGGGAGCTGTCTTCTCCTTTCTGTTCACTCTTCAGGGATGAGTTGTGAAGGCTTTGCTCTCACTTTTCATTTACCTCTGGACTTTCCCGAAGGTGCCCTTGGCCACGCAGAAGCTGTCTGGTTGTTCTGTGCGGGGCGCTTTATGCCCTCTCATCTTGCAGACTCTGGATTTGGGGTCACAGCCAGAAAGGCCTTTCACACTCCAACATTACAAAGAAGTTCGGGACGGTTTCTTGTTTAGAAGTTTTTATAATTTTATTCTTTTCCACATTGAACTCTTTTTTGGTTTTTAAATTATTATTTTCTTAAGTTCTTTTTGGGGGGATTAGGGTTTAATTAATTGATTAGCTTACAGAGGTGGTGCTGGGGACCGAACCCAGGATCTCGTGCTGCTAGGCTTGCGCTCTGCCACCGGAGCTCTTGGGTTGGGCAGTTTTTTGTTTTGTTTTTAATTTAGGGGAAATCATTTTCCAGCCCAGTCACTTTGTGCCAAGAATCCTTTCCTCTAAGTTTTGAAAGCAAAAACCCGGATCTCTGCTCCCCGGCCCTGCCGCAGGACACCTCTGCCCCGAGTCCTCTGGGGAGGGAGGGGATGCTGAGGGCAGGCAGAACAACTCAGACAGCGTCCCAGCCAGCTGTCCAACGCCGTGCAGAACGGGGATCGGGTCCCGCCCCGCAGGCCGCTACTGAGGACAGCTCTGTGTAAGGTGCTCAGCCATCTGCGAGCATCTGTCGAGGACATACTGAGCGCCTGCGGTTACGGAAGGAGGCACTGGGCTCAGATGGATGAGACACTGCAGAGGGGCAGGCTCCCCCAAGTGTCAAGTCACGAGACCAGAAACATCTCCAGGCAGAGGCTCAGGCCACAGAACCGCCGGGAAGGCACACCTGAGACAGCTCAGGGCAGGCAGGTGACATGGAGGCTGTGGGGACAAGCGTCTCTGGGCGGCTGTGGTGTCAGAGCTCCAGGTGGGGGCCTGGGGGCAGTTCCCAGGCCTGGAGTGCGAGTTTGGTGATACCACTACCATTACTACTAATACAACTGGGGAATGATTTAATTAATCCACTGTATTTTAAACTTCTTGTATCGGGGGTGGGGACGGTACAGCTCAGCAGCAGAGCGTGTGCTTGACACGCATGAGGCCTGGGGTTCAGTCCCCAGTGCCTCCTCTAAAATAAATAAATAAACCCAATTACCACCCTCCTCCGAAGAAAAACACCTAAAAAAAATTAAACCAGTTATATCTGAACAACTACCATTTGGCAACCGCATCCTGTGCACGTCCTCGAGGAAAGCCCCTTTGAGAAGGGGAGCCCTTAGTCCCTGTTTCAGACGAGGGAAGTCGAGGCTGTGCTGCCCGGCTCCCAAGGCGGCCGGGCGGTGACTCAGAGCCGCGCCGTCCCCACCGCCACGGCTGCTCTCACGCACTCTGTCACTGAACCGTGGCAAATCGGTTTTCAGAATGAGCCAACGGGAGGCAGAAATTACGGCAGGGAGAAACGGTCCCCCTACCTCTCCGCTCCTCCTCCCTGATCGCAGTGACCGTGAACCAGCCCTGTGACTCTCCCACGTGCTGCCCAAGAGCTGAGGCGGCCAAAGCCCCCTCGGATGCCCCCACCCCCAGGGCTCAAGGACAGACCATCCTCTCTGTTGCCAGTCTGCCCCCAAATGCAGCTCTGTTCTGCCCCCTCCTCTGCCAGCTCTGTCCTGTCACCGCGTGTTCACTGACCATTGTCTAACGCTGCATCCCGCTCGTGGGGGAGTAACTACAGGTCAGGAGGCATAACTCGAGTCTGAGTGCCGCACAGACAGCTGTTCACGTGGTTAGGACGACGCGTTTGTTCACAGCCGGTCGCGCGATTCCCTGGATGTCTCCCTGACTCACGCCCAGGTCCGGGCAGGTCCAGCCCATCACTGGTCAAACCTACTCGCTTACCCACGGTCCCCTGTTTTCACCAGGGCGGTTCCTCCCTCTCTTCCCTGATTCAGCTGGGGCAGGGCTCCCCTCGGCCGCCAGGCCACGTCCTGGGACTCCCTTCACCATCATTCTGAGAATTCTACCTTCATCTCTTGGCTGAGACGGACCCTGCTTTCCCTCTCCTCCCACTGCTGAAAACCCGCCGACCATCTGCGGAGAGCTCATTTCCCCGCTCTGCCCCACCCCTCTGGCCTTCCTTTCTGTCTTGATTCCAGGATCACACTGTTTACTTCAGCTCTGCAGTAAGTTTTGAAACCAGAAGCATGAGTCCTCCGACTCTGTTCTTCCTCGGGGTGGTCTTGACTAGTCAGGGTCAGAAGAACTGCGGGGATGGGTTTTCTACTTGTACAAAAATGTCCTGGGATTTTGTTAGGGGTTGTGCTGAACGCGTAGGTGGCTTTGGGTTGTGCTGACAGCTTAATGATATTAAGTCTTCCGATCCGTGAACCTGGGATGTCTTTTATTTAGGTCTTCTTTAATCTCAGCAACATTTCCTACTTTCAGGGTTTACTTCTTTTACCCCCTTGGTTAAATTCATTCCTAAGCATTTTATTAATTTTTATGCCTTTGTCAATGAATCTGTTTCCTTAATTTCCTTTTAGGATTGGTCATTTAAGTATATGTAAATGCAGCTGATTCTTGTGTGTTAATTTTGTATCTGCAACTCTGCTGCTTTTTTTTGTTATCTTTCACAGTTTCTTGGGTGTGAAGTTTTTAGAGATCTTACATATAAGATCATGTCGTCTGTGACCAGAGATAATTTTACTTTCTCCTCTCCAGTTTGGATACCTGTATTTCTTTTTCTTGCCTAATTGCTGTGGCTAGAACTTCCAATGCTAGTTGCATTGAAGTAGTAAAGTGGGGATTCTTGTCTTGTTACTGATCTTGGGGGAGAGCCTTTCCATCTTTCCCCTCTGAGTACAGTGTTAACTGTGGGATTTTCATGTGTGTCTTTTACCATGTCGAGAAAGTTCTATTCTATTCTGACGTTCCTAGGTCATGAAAAGTTGCTGAATTTTGTTAAATGCTTTTTCTACATCAAGATGATCATGCAGTTTTCCCCTTAATTCTTCTAATGTGGGCAATACTGCATCAATTGGTTTTCATACGTTGAACCATCATTACATCCTGGGAATGAATCCCACTTGATTGTAGTGTATGATCCTTTCGATATAGTGTTGGATTTGACTGCCTAATATTTTGTTGGGACCTTTTAAATCTGTATCATAAGGAATATTGGTCTGCATGTTTCTTTTCTTAATGTCTTTACTTGGCTTTGAGATCAGTGTGAATCTGACCTCGTGGAATGAGTTAGGAAGTGCTCCCTCTTCAATTTTTTTTTTGAGAGTCTGAGAAGGATCAGTGTTAATTCTTAAGTGTCTGGCAGACTTCACCAGTGACGACATCTGGCCATATGAGTTTCTTCTTCTTGGTCAGTCTAGCTAAGGGTTTGTCAATTTTGTGAATCTATTCAAAAACTTTCGGCTTTGTTGATTTTCTCTATGACAGCTTTTCTGTTCTCTACTTCATTTATCTCTGCTCTAACCTTTATTATTTCTTTCCTTACTCCAGCTTTGGGTTTAGTTTGCTTTCCCTTTTCTATTTCCTCATGGTATACAGGTATCATAGGTTATGATCTGAGAAATTCTTCTGTTTTGGTGTTTGCATTTATAGCTGTAAACTTCCCTCTTAGCATTACTTTCACTGTAGCCCATAACTTTTTTTTTTTAATTTGGGCAGGGGAGGAAATTAGGGTCCATAACTTTTGGCACGTCTTGTTTTCATTTTCATTTATCTCAAGATATTTTCTAATTTCGCTCGTGAATTCTTCTTTGACCCACTGGTTGTTTAAGAGTGTGTTGTTTAATTTCCACATATTTGTGAACTTTCCAGTTTTCCTTCTGTTACTTTCAGTTGCATTCCATTTTGATCAGAAAAGATACTTTGAATTATTTTAATCTTTTAAAACCAGTTAAGACTTATTTTGTGACCTAACATGTGGTCTGTCCTGGAGACTGCCCTCTGGACACCTAAGAAGAATGAGCAATCCGCTGTTGTTGGGCACAGTGTTCTGTATGTGTCTGTAATACGTTTGGCTTATAGTGCTGTTCAAGTCCTCTTTTCCTTATTGGTCTTTTGTCTGGTTCTTCCACCCAGGACTGAAAGTGGGGTATTGAAATATCCAAATATTATTACAGAACTATCTATTTCTTCCTTCAGTTACATCAGTCTTTGTTTCATGTGTTTGGGCTCTATTGTTATGTGTATATATGTTTATAATTGTTATATCTTCTTGTTGTATCAAACTTTTAATCGGTGTATCTCATCTTTCTTTGTCTCTTGTCATCTCTTTTGATTTAAAGTACTTTGCTGGACAATAATACAGCCACCTCAGCTCTCTCTTGGTTATTATTTGTGTGAGCGATATTTGTCCACTGTTTGACTTTCAGGCTCTTCGTGTCCTTTTATCTAAAGTAAGTCCCCTGTAGACAGCATATAGATGAATACTGGTTTTTTTAAATCCAATCCGCCAGTTTTTGCTTTTTACAATGGCAGAGTTTAGTTCATTTACATTAATGTGATTACTGATAAAGAAGGGTTTACTTCTGTCACTTACCTGTTTTCTGTATGTCTTACATGTTTTTTGTTCCTCAATTCCTCCACTACTGTCCTTTTTAAAGTTTAGTTGATTACTTGTAGTATGCCATTTTGAGTCCCTTTTTCTTTCAGTTTCTGTATTTTTGAAGTAATTTTCTTAGTGGTTACGCTGGGTATTACAATTAATATCTTAAATCTGTAACAACTTAGTTTCAATAATACTAACTTAGTTTCACTTAGAAACACTCTGTTCCTGCATCTCCATCCCTTCCTGTTTGTATTGATGTTGTCTTGGATTACCTCTTTATACACTGCATGCCCGTTAACAAAGGTTTATAACCATTGTTCGTGCACTGGCCCATTAAACCATACAGGAAGAAAGAGGAGTTACAAACCTCACAAACAGCGCGACACAGGTGTTTCTATTTGCCTGTGTCGTTACCTTTACCAGTGCTCCTTATTTTTTCTCATGACTTCAAGTTACAGTCTATTGTACTTTCATTTCTGCATGAAAGGCTCCCTTTAGCTTTTCTTGTAGGACAAGTCTGCTCATAATGAACTCCCCCAGCTCTTGCTTATCTGGAAATATCTTAATTTCTCCCTCATTCTTATAAGACAGTTTTGCTGTGTATGCAATTATTGGTTAATAGGTTTTTTTTTTTTAACATTTTCTATTGATTTATAATCATTTTACAATGTTGTGTCAAATTCCAGTGTTCAGCACAATTTTTCAGTCATACATGGACATATACACACTCCTTGTCACATTTTTTTCTCTGTGAGCTACCATAACGTTTTGTGTATATTTCCCTGTGCTATACAGTATAATCTTGTTTATCTATTCTACAATTTTGAAATCCCAGTCTATCCTTCCCCACCCTCTGCCCCCCTGGCAACCACAAGTCTGTATTCTCTGTCTATGAGTCTATTTCTGTCCTGTATTTACGCTTTGTTTTTGTTTGTTTGTTTTTTAGATTCCACATATGAGCGATCTCATATGGTGTTTTTCTTTCTCTTTCTGGCTTACTTCGCTTTAATAGGGTTTTTTTTTTTTTTTTTTTTTTACCCTTTGGGGATTTTAAACACATCAGCCCACTTCTGGCCTCCATGGTTTTGGAGGAGAAATCAGCTGACACTTGTACTGAGGACCCCCTGTTGATGACGACTGTTCCTTTGTTGCTACCGTCACAGTTCTTTGTCTTTGGGTTTCCGCAGTTTTATTACAATGTGTCTCAACGTGGGTCTTTTTGAGTTTATTCTGCTTGCAGTTCATGGAGAATCTTGAACACGTATATTCATGTCTTTCCTAAGATTTGGGAAGTCTTCAGCCATTATTTCTTCAAATATATATATTCTGCCCTTTCTCTCTTCTCTTTGGAATTTCTATACGCATGTGGTGGCATATTTGATGGGCTCCCACAAGTTCCCTCAGGTTCTGTTCATTTTTCCTCATTCTTTTTTATGTCTGCTTCTCATACTAAATAATTCTAATAGTCTTGTCTCCAGGTTCACTGCTCTTTCTTCCCTCCTGCCGTTGAACCCCTCTACAGAGTTTATTCATTTCAGTTATTGGGCTTCTCAGTTCCAGACTTTATGTTTTTTTCCATTTTTAATAGACTATTTCTAGAGTTGTTTTGGGTTCACAGAAAAACTGAGTGGAATTTACAGAGAGTCCCCACATACCCACCCCTACACACACATGCACAGCCTCCCTCACTGTCAACATCCTGCACTAAAGTGGCAATCCGTGACAACTGAGTAACATACATCATTGTCAGTACATCGTTATCTGGCCATTCTGCCCAAGGAAATCTACAGACTTAATGCCATCCCTATCAAACTACCCAGGACATTATCCCCAGAACTAGAACAAACAATCCTAAAATTTCTATGGAATCAAAAAAGACCCAGACATGCCAAAGCAATACTGGAAAAAAAAAAGAACGAAGCTGGAGGAATAACCTTCCCAGATGTCAGACAACACTACAGAGCTACAGTAATCAAAACAGCACGGTATTGGCATAAAAACAGACATATGGATCAATGGAACAGAACAGAGAGCCCAGAAATAAACCCACAGACAAAGGAGGCAAGTATATACAATGGAGAAAAGACAGTCTCTTTAGCAAGCAGTGCTGGGGAAAAACTGGACAGCTACATGTAATCCAATGAAGTTAGAACACTCCCTCACACCATACACTAAAATAAACGCAGAATGACTTAAAGACTTAAATATAAGACAAGACACAAGAAATCTGGAAGAAACCACAGGCAAACATTCTCTGACATAAATTTTAGCGATGTTCTCCTAGAGCAGTCTACCCAGGCAATAGAAATAAGAGCAAAAATAAACAAATGGACCTAATTAAACTTATAATCTTTTCCACAGCAAAGGAAACCATAAGCAAAACAAAATGAAAACCCATGGAATGGGAGAAGATATTTGCAAATGATGTGACTGACAAAGGTTTAATTTACAGAATATATAAACAGCTCATACAACTTAATAACAAAAAAACCAAACAACCCAATCCAAAAATGGGCAGAAGATCTAAACAAGCAAGTCTCCAAAGAAGACATACAAATGGTCAGCAGGCACATGAAAAAATGCTCAATACCACTAATTATCAGAGAAATGCAAATCAAAACTACAGTGAGGTGTCACCTCACACCAGCCAGAATGGCCATCATTCAAAAGTCCACAAACGATAAGTGCTGGAGAGGCTGTGGAGAAAAGGGAACCCTCCTTCACTGCTGGTGGGAATGCAGTTTGGTGCAGCCGTTATGGAAAACACTATGGAGATTCCTCAAAAAACTAATAATAGGCTTACCATGTGATCCAGTAATCCCACCCCTGAGTATATACTAGAAAAGTTGAAAACCCAAATTGGAAAAGACACCTGCACCCCAGTGTTCACAGCAGCACTATTTACAACAGCCAAGACATGGAAGCGACCTAAATGTCCGTTGACAGATGACTGGATAAAGAAGTTGTGGTATAATTTATACAGTGGAATACTACTCAGCCATAAAAAAGAATAAAATAATGTCATTTGCAGCAACTTGGATGGACCTGGAGATTGTCATTCTAAGTGAAGTAAGCCAGAAAGAGAAAGAGTGATACCACTCGTACGTGGAATCCAAAAAAAAAAAAGAAAGAAAGAAAGAAAAAAGAGAACACTAATGAACTCATCTGCAAAACAGAGACTCACAGACTTAGTAAACAATCTTACGGTTATCAAGGGAAAGAGGGTGGGAAGAGACAAATTTGGGAGTTTGAGATTTGCAAAGGTCAACTGCTACATATAAAAATAGATTAAAAAAAAACAAATTTCTCCTGTACAGCACAGGGAACTGTATTTAATACCTTATAATAACCTTTAATGAGAAAGAATATGAAAACAAATATACGTATATATGTGCATGACTGGGACATTGTGCTGTGCAGCAGAAATTGACACACTGTAACTGACTGTACTTCAATTAAAAACAACACTATTATCACCCAAAGTCCATAGTTTACATTAGGGTTCACTCTTCGGTGCTTTACTTTCTGTGGGATTTGACAAACCGACAATGACGTTCATTTATCCACCAAGACGGTATCACACAGGAGTTTTGCTGCTCTGCACGACCCCCTATGCTCCACCTTTAGCTCTTCCTCCCACAAACCCCTGACAACCACCAGTCTTCCCACTGTCTCCAGAGTTGTGTTTCCCAGAAGGTCATACAGCTGGAATCACACAGTGTTTAGCATTTTTAGCTTGGCTTCTTTCAGTCAGCAATACACATTTAAGGGTCCTCCATGTCCCCCGGTGGCCCGGCCACTCACTTCTTTTTAGTGCTGAATGAACTCCCCGTTTGGATGCGTCACTGTTCACTTACCCATTCACCTACGGAAGGGCATCTTGGTTGCTGCCAAGTTCTTGGTTCCTGTTTACGACCTCTGTCTCTTTATTTATACTCTCGTCTTTCCAGAAATCATTTTTCTGATTTCCTTTACTTCTTCCTCTTGGTTTCCTTGAGCGCTGTGAGCGTATTTCAGACGGACGGCTTAAAGCCTTTGACTGGCATTTGCAATGTCCAGGTTTCCTCAGGGACAGTCTCTGTCAAACTCTTTTTCTGTGAAGGTGCCACGCTCTCCTGTCCCTTGGAGTTTTGTGGATGTTTTGCCAACTGGCCCTTTAGAGCCCTGGGGACCCGGCCTCTCCCTCCTCGGGCCCTTCAGAGCGTGGTGCTAGGGTCACTGGGGACCCAGGCCTCCCTCCTCGGGCCCTTCAGAGCGTGGTGCTGGGGTCACTGGGGACCCAGGCCTCCCTCCTCGGGACCTTCAGAGCGTGGTGCTGGGGCCACTGGGGACCCAGGCCTCCCTCCTCGGGCTTCTTGTTGTTGAGAGTCTGCTTGTGGCTCTTCCAAACTGTTTTGCGAAGCCTGTCTTCCGCGTGTGTGGCACTGAAGTTTCTGTTCCTTTCCCTCTGCAGTCAACCAGACCTGACAGAGACTTCCTGACAGATTCCCCAAACGGGGGACAGCACGTTTCCTTAAATCCCCTGGAAGCCCCCTCAGCCCAGGGCACCAACCTCTACGCGGGCCCCTCGGGGCTGAGCACCACCCTCCCCATACTCGGAGCACAAGGCCCTTACTGCCCACCCGGTTCCCGCAAGTCGCCCCGGGGACACGGGCACTGCCACCGCCGCCCTCCTGGGTGGGGCTGGGAGGGGCAGCCAGCACCGCACAACAGGCTGAAATGCACCCAAACCCCCAAGTCTACCGGCCTCTTTGCCCGACTGTCCCATGGACAACCCGAGTCCCCCAGCCACCGCTCCGGACGGTGCTGCCAGCTCGGGTGCTGGCGGCGAGGCAGGTCGCCGAGCTCCCTGTCTTGCATCCTCCCCGACGCCGTCCCCCCATGGCCCTGCTTTGACCTGCGACGTCCCCCGACTTCCTGACTGACAGAGCTCCCTGCTGACCCGCTGGTTCTCAAGGAGGCTCCTTCAGAATGTGCTCTAGGTCTCAGGTGCTCCCGAACTTCCTGGTGGTGGGTCTCGGCTGGAGAGAATTTCTTGAGCAGGACGCTGACCGGCTCTCAGAATCTGGAGGCTGACGCCCTTCCAGTCTGTCCTCTGGGACGCCCAGCGGCAAGCTCAGGACCTCCGGAAACAGCCCCGTGGTTGTCCTCTTCTCCCTCCCCTTTGCTGGGGTGTTTCTTCGGTTACACTTACAGCCCTCCTACTTTCTGTCCTGGCTACTACATTTTTAATTCCAGCAATTCTCATTTGTTCCAAGCATACTGCTCCTTAAAAGAAGCACACCTCTCCTGAGCGTGTGAAGGCCCTCTCCTCTGAGGACACCTGCTGCTGTCCTGTATTTATTCTGTGCCTGCACCATCTCCGTCGGCCCCGGCGCGTTTCTTCTGCTTCGCTTTGGCCGAGGTCTCGGCTCCGGGACCAGGCGAACTTGGTGGCTGGTTCACAACTTGGACTGAGGCACCAACAGCTGACTGGAGGTTCGGGGTAAGCAGACAGGGCTGCCGACGGGGTAGCTTTGTCCTGGGGGGTCAGGCAGTGTTTTACTTTCTAGAGAGATCCTCCCAGTCAGTGCTCTGGTCAGTTTCCCCAGCTGCAGGACAGGGAGGGAGAGGTGTCTTGAAACCTGGCTGCAGCATCCTTAGGTATGGCCAGAGGGGCCGGGAACGGAGACTCCCAACCTCCTGCTTGGCAGGCGAAGCTCCAGCCACCCACGCAAACTTCCAGCCAGTCCTTGTCCTGCTGTGCCCTCCCGTCCCCGCGGTCAGACGTGCCTGGTTCCAGGAGCTCCCCCGGGTTTGTGGCTCCATGTGCTTCGTTCCCCAAAGGCATCAGCGTAAAGAGATCCTGAACTGAGGTCCCCCCACCTTCCCTTTCACAGTGTCGCTGACACCTGTCCTCTGCGGTGCTAAGTGCTTCATCCTCTTTGCCTCTGAGGACAAGCATCTCTTCCTGTCCTTTTAGCAGGGATTCAGGAGGGGAGGAGGAGGAACCGTGTGAAACCGGTGCTGCACTTTGGTTGAAGAAAACACATGCCTCCCCAATGTTTAAGGGAGAAGGGGAAGCAAATGGCAGGAAACGAGACAGAAAAGCCCAGTGAGGCGCCGCGCCCGAGCAGTGAGGGGCTCATCACACGGCTGACCGGGGCGCACCTCAGACGCCCTGTGGCGCCAACACCACCAGACACAAAGTCCGCGACCGGGCAGCAGGGACAGCCGTGGGGATCAGCCCAGGACAGACCGTGTCCCTGGACCGGATGTTGGACAGGAGGGGCCCAGGGTGGGCTTCAAGGTGTGGGACACGGTCTGCGCCTTGACATGGGTGGTTGTGACTCAAGAAAAATTCGTCAAGCTGCACTCTTAAGGCTGGTGCCCTTCACACACGTCACTGTGCGTGCCCCATACCTCAGCAGAAAAGGAAAAGGGAAGGAAACTGACACTTACTGAGTACTTCCTGTATGCTGGGCACTGGCTAGATCTGCTTGTCCTTCGAATTCATTTAATGAGCACCTACCACGTCCGAGGCACTGTCTAGGTTCTACAGACCCAGCAGCAGACGAAACAGCTGGAGTCTCTGCCCACGTGATGCTCTCGGCTAGTGAGGAGACAGTATCAAACAACCACGTTAAGAAAGGGAGGTGACCACAGTGACAAGAGCATATTGGTGTGCAGAGGAAGGGGTGTGTCCCCCGGGGTGGGGGTCAGAAAGGCCTCCCTGAAGAAACGATGTGAGGGGTCAGGAGGAAGTGACCCGCCGAGGGGCGGGAAGAGCATCTCATGCAAAGGAAACAGCACATGCAAAGATCCTGTGGTGGGAGGTGCATGCAAGTTCGTGAGGGCAAAAAGCAGGGCTGAGCAGGGCTCCCAGAAGGGAAACCGAGGCTCAGGGAGGCGGCCCCCAGCTTTGTCCGCTTCCCTCTGCTCGCCAGACAGGGTGGGGAAGAGAGTAGGAAAGGCCTCCAGGTGCTCCAGCTGCCCTCATGTCCCTGCCTCTCAGCTCCACAGGGCCTGCAGCCGGGGGTGGCCATGGCGCCCTGCCCTGAAGAGCAGTACTGGGACCCCCTCCTGAACGTCTGCCTCTCCTGCAAACCCACCTGCAGCCATCAGGCTTCCCGCACCTGTGCAGCCTTCTGCAGTGAGTTCTGGGGCCTGAGCCAGGGCTGGACACCCCCTCACCCCCCGAGACCCCTAGCCACTGTACATGGGGCCTGAGGAGGGGCGGAGGGAGACGGACAGTGGCACCTTCCACACTCCACCTTCCTGCCTCCTTGCTGTTTGCGACCCTGCTGTGTTCCTGCCTGCCTCAGGGCCTTTGCACAGGAATGCAATTCCCTGTCCTTCCTCCCTCCTCCCTCCTGCCCAGCCTCAGGTCTCAGCCCAGGAGAAAGTGGGCCTCCTTTGCATTCCCTGTTTACACTTTCTTCTGCAACTTTTTATCACAGAAATCATCAAATGCAGAGAGGATAACAAAATAAACCCATCTGAAATTCTGCCTTTTTAGTCCCCAACCAATTTTTTCCCTTGTGTATTTTAAAGCAAATCCAAAAATGCATATTGGTTTACCCATAAATATTAGATCATGAATCCCTAACACAGAAGGGCCTGTAAAATATAACTTCAGTTATTTATCACCTCCAGCAATAATTCCTTAATTCCATTTCTACCCGGGCCACATCCAGTTTTCTCTAATTGTCCTGAAAAGTGTTTTTCACTTGCTGTTTTTGTCTTAACTTGTTCTTTTCTTTGATGGAACTTAAACCGTGAGCTCCTTTCCTTTCTTAAGCCCAGCCCAGTGCCCAACACATAGTAAGTGCTTCATAAATACTGGCTGAGTGGGGCTCAGAGAGGCTGAGTGACTCGCCCAAAATCACACAGCACGACAGTGGAAGTTAGGTTTTGAACAACAACCATGGCTCTGAGCCACTCTCCGTTAGTGAAGTAGATGCTCACTGTGTGGCCCCACAGACCCCTGCAGAGAGGAATCTGACAGACCCTTCAGGGACACTATCATCCAATGGGAGAAATGACTACATTTCAAGGCTGAAAGGTGAGGTGCCACAAGACAACGCTGGTGGGAGAGGCCAGCTCTGTGACAGGCTGGAGAGCAGGCAGCTGTTCTGGGAGGAAGTGCCACCTGAGACGGACTGTTAGGAGGTGCAGACATGGGGGCAGCCCAGGAGGAGGAAGTGTGGACAAAGGCATGGCAGTGGAGAAACACAACAGTGCTCAGCGGGGGTCTGAGAGGTCAGGCAGTGGGGGCAGGTGGTCTCGGGAGTTCAGGTGCCACCTGCAACAGCCACGCTGGGGTCCCTGAGGTGGGGGGAGGTCGTGGCAAACCTAGGGGCACCCCTGCCATCAAGCTAGCTCCATCTCACGCACAGCGGTGTCAGTGGGACCCCAGGGCCAGATGAGGGAGGTTGCTGGTCCCATCAGGGCCACTGAGTCTCCCTTGAGGGCCCAATTCCATGCCTTCCTGGTCTTGTCCTTTACTCTGGGAAGGACATAAGGGTTAGTGAGTCTGCAAAGAGGTGCAAATCAATATTCTACTTAAACATTCCATTAACGGAGCATTATTTATTATGGGCCGGGCGCTGTCCTGGGGACTTCAAACACTCATACAACCTTAAGACGTCAGCATGGTTATGTTATCATTACCCAACTCTTGGGAAAGAGGAGACTGAGGCACGGAGAGGCTGAACCCACAAGGTGGAGCGGACCCAGGGCTTCCCTGAAACTGTACGGCTTTGAGGTCTGGGTTCTCAGCCTCTGGCCTTGCGCTGCCTCCAGAGTGCGCCCTTAAAACCTGCCTACGAGTCACACTTTCACATGAGCAGACTTTTATTCAGAGGCAAGGGACCTGGCCCAGTGAACGTGTGGACTTCTGCTACACACTCAGAGCTGCTCTCTCTGGCAGGTGTGAGTGGGCTTCAGTTTGCTTAGCTTCTGCTGCTCGGCTCTGATCCCTGTTTAAGCGCCTGTAATTCTCATTTATTATTAAGACAGAAACACCATTAACTTGACCTTTCCCACCTTCCTTCCAGTCCCCTCCCCAACTTACCAAGGAGAATTCTGGCTTCCCTCTCCACTCCTTATGTTTACACAAAATATGTTTCTCCTTTATGAGGTTTGAAAAATCCAAGTAAAGAACTTAAGTGACAACACAATAACCTAGCTATCAATTTAAAAAAATAACCAAAAAATCCTTATATCATTCGAAAGTAAGAAGTGCACTTTTAAATGATATATAGCTTGAAGAATAAATAACAATGAAAAACAAAAACATTTTAAACTAGACACAGAAAAAATACAACATCAAAACGTGTGTGATGCAGCTAAAACGGCATATAGAGGACAATGTATAGCCTTGACTCTGCGTATTGGAAAGGGACTCGGATAACCCTGGAATTACTTTTGGGGAACTGGACTAGGATTTTTTTTTTCTTTACCTTTGATGCCCTGAGGCCAGACGCACAGTTCCTGCCTATGTCTGTCACCCAGTAGCAGCACTCATCTCTGTCTCCCAGAGTCACTCAGTTGCCGCAAGGAACAAGGCAGATACTACGACCAGCTCCTGAAGGACTGTATCAGCTGCGCCTCCATCTGCGGACGTCACCCCAAGCAGTGCACACACTTCTGTGAGAACAAGTTCAGGAGCCAAGTGAACCCCCCTCTAGAGCTCAGGAGACAGCGGATCGGGGCGGCCTCGACCGGGGCGGATAACCTGGGGAGGTACCAGGGATCAGAGCACAGAGGCTCAGATGCGGGTCCAGGTAAGCCACCTGAGGTTGGCCTGCGTGGTGTCCCTGGGTCGGAGTGGGTGGAAGGCCAGGCACCAGGCCTCAGTAAGGAGGAGCTGCAAAGTGGGAAGTCCAGGGGAGGCAAATGACCAGAAGCCAGGGGTCATCACAGGACAGAAAAACAACTAGAAGTCTGTGCACAAGAAGGAAGCAGGAAAATCAAAAGCCCTGACGGCTGGGAGCCTGATGACAGACCCGGGGGCAGGTGGCCAGCACAGCTGAGCTGTGAGCAAGTACCCAGTTCCACTTAGAGGCTGCAGAGGTTTCCGAAGAATGAGAAGGAAGTGTTAACCAAAATAGCTCATGGTGGGGGTGGCCACCTTGGGCATGTGAGAAGGAGCCCTGAACTGGGCATCTACTAAGCATTGAAAATGGTCTAATTAATCCTTCTGGCAAACACCTCCTGGCTTGGGTCCCTGGCTCTGTGATATCAGGAAGGTTGGGAGGGGGTGGGATGGTGTGTGGACCTGCAAACACTTGGTATTCACCCTGCTCTTGGACAGTCAGGTGCTGGCTGGTTCCCTTCCTCTGCTATGACTTTCCTCACAAAAATGTCATTCCCACCAGGCCAGGCCTGGTGTGTGCTGGTGACGGAGGTGCCCAGGCCAGGTTCTGCTCCATTAGACTGTGGGCTCTTACTCCAGTGAGCTGCTGCCGTGTAACGAGCAGCCCCAGGTTCAGTGTGTCCTCCTCCTCTCGAGTGTGGGATTTGGCTGGAGGGTGCTCTTCTCCACGTATCTCTTGTCCTCCTCCAGGGCCAGTGGGCTGGAAGGGCATGTCCTCCTCATGGGGCTGGCAGGAGTGTCAGAGGTGGGACACACGGGCCTCTGGACACCCCACCCAGGGGCCTGCCTGTGTCACCCTGCAACCTAGTCCTCCAGGTGCACAGCCAGGCAGATTCAAGACTTCCTCCCTCTGGGTAGGAGGAAAGGCAAAGGACTAGCAGCCACGGAGAATCTGCAGTCTTCACACAGCATGGTGCCTCTGGTGAGAGGAACTGCAGACTCACACGTGGCAGGCACAGAGCGGGTGACGAGCGAAGCCACTGGGGGCGCGCTCCCCCCACGTCTGGTGACCCACACGCCTGCCCGGCGGTCAGGGAAACCCAGACCCCACCCACTGCCAATGCAGCAGGTCCCCTCCCCTTCAGATCACTCCTGGCACTTTATAGACACAGAGCCTGAGCCTTACCACATGTGAGTCACATACCAAGTGCATGGCTGAGTCTCTGGGGCCAAAGCCTGTCTACTCTGTAAGAGCAAAGCCCAATGCTGAGTCCATGGGTCTGTCACACTCCCAGGGGGCCTGCTGCCGGTGGGACACGGTTACCCTTCCTGTCTGTGGCCACAGCCAGCCCCTCCCCAGAAGGCCCAGGGTGAGCCTCTAGTTTCACATCCCCCAGGAGGTGTGGGCAGGGTCAGGGTGGACATGCGGGGAGCCTCGGCTGTCCCACTCAAACCAGGGCCTGGCCAGGGGACGCTGCGGCCTCCCAGGGCCTGTGTCTCTGCGTCCAGAGGTCTGTTCTGTCTGACACCAGGCTGTGCTGCCGGGGTAGGCGGGGCTGGTGTGGACTGTAAACAGGAAGTGCAGGGCTGCACACCCGGGGATGGCCAGGCAGGGCCGTGTGACAGGAGGGAGTGGAGGATGCGGAGTGGGTAGCCGCTGCACACAGTGGGGGAGCTCAGCTGTCCCCACCCTGTCTCAGCCCTCGACGCAGTTCTTTCGTTTGACCCTTAACCATGGAGGCTTAGCCGGACCTGGGGAGGCAGCGAGAGCACGGCTGACCCCTGTCCCTGACCCCTGGAAGTCACAGTCTGATGGGAGACAGACAGTGGACCAGATTCGTGCAAATGACAACGCAGTCTCAGGGTACAGCAGCAACCTGGCCGGCGGGGGTGCGATGGGGCGGGGAAGGGGTCCCCAGGAGAGGCCTCTAAGGCAGACGGGGCTGGTGGAGGCTGTGGAGCCAGGTCCCTGGTTCCATCTCCCACCAACCGTGTGACCTTCAGCAAGCGACTTAACCCCTGAGCCCTGGCTCTGTAAGACTGAAGTCACCTGCCTTCGTGTAGTTGCTGTGCAGGTTGTAAAAGAGGGCACATGAGGAGCAGGGATCCCCTGCAGCACACATTACTGCTGCCACAGAGGAGACGCGTGCCTAGGAGACGAGGCGGAGGAAGGGCGCTCCAGGTAGAGGGAACTGCAGGTGCAGGTGCTGGGAGGGGCTCGGGGCTGGAGGCTGCGGACCTGAGGATGTAGGGGGCTCCAGCCTGGGGGTGTGGTGGCCACTCTGCAGAAGCAGGAAGGACCCCCACCCGGAATTTGTGCTGGGTGTCAGCAAGACCAGTGCTGCCAGTCTCGCCTGGTGGACCTGAGGCCCTGGGGCTCACGAGAGGTGCTGCAGGGCAGGCTCCCAAGAGCAGGCTGGAGAGGGAGGGGAAGGAGCCGGCCTGGGGGCTCACTCTCATGGTTGACTCTCCCAGGGGCTCCCTGGCTCTCCTGTCACGTGGGCACCAGAACATGGGGACAGTGAAGCTTCCAGGCCCTGGAGGAGCCCCTGGCTAGGGGCGGGACACAGAGGAGGGAGCTACTGCCTCCCTGCTCCCCACCACAGGCTCACCCAGGGCAGGAGGGTGTCTGGGCAGGAAGGGGAGGCTGGCACCCTGTGGGCAGGAGCAGAGAATGGGCTGGAAGGGCCCGAGAGGGGTCAGACGCCAGAGGTCAAAGGCCCCATCTACCTGGTGCTCCTCGGGAGACCCCCACTGCCCCAGGGGAAGTGTGTGTGGGGGGTCCTGCAAGAGGCTGTTTCTGGAGCAATGGGTGATGGGAGTAGGACGGGGACCAGGTGGCTGCGAGAGGCCCTCAGCTCCGCGGACCCCTGGGCACCAGGGGAGCCCAGGCCCCTGCTGGGAACATGCTCTAGAAGCATAGGGAGGGCCAGTGATGTGAAGATCCTATCAAATTACACCTCAAAGTATCTAACCAAATACTAAATCTAAATATTACCAAAACTGCGCAAACTGCGCACTCCAGGTGCTCTGACACACCTCCGCCGATGCATTAGACAGCATGGTGGTCCGGAGGCCTGCCGGCAGGCTGACCTCAGTGAGCAGCGGGAGCACCCAGCCTCAGCCCCACCCCCAGGGTGACCCGGGGAGTCCAGGGTCTGCGAGCTTCGCCGTCCCCACCAATTACAGTCACCCCAGCACCTACCTCACAGGCCCCCCGGGGCCTAAACAACTCTGGGCTTTGACTGCAGGACCCCACCTGGCACTTACGGGCCCTCGCTGGGTGGTAAGGGCACACGTGGGTCCCTCTAGGGCTGGGCTGTCAGTTTCCCGTGGCTGCTGTGACCACGGCCACAAACTGGGGGCCAACAGAGCACAGATGTTCTCAGTCTGGAGGCCAGAAGCCGGAGGTCAAGGTGTCCCAGGGCCGCAGCCCCTCCGGAGGCTCTCAGGGAGGGTCCTTCCCGCCTCTTCCAGTTCCCGGGGGCTCCAGGCGTCTGTGGCTGTAGCCACGTCCCTCCAGTCTCTGCCTCTGGCCCCACCTCCCTGTGTGTCTGTCTTCCTCCTCTTCTAAGGACATTTATTGAATTTAGAGCCACCCTCGTGCAGGACGGTCATCTCGAGGCCCTTACTTGATCACAGCCGCAAAGGCTTCCTATTCCCAAATGAAGTCACAAGGTCACATGTGCAGGTTATGAAAGGGCACTTCTTTGGTGGGGGGCCACTGCTTGACCAGCTATGCAGGGCCGGGGCGGGGGTGCCCAGAGCTCTGAGTCCCCTCTGGAGGCTGGTGCGCACCTCTGGAGATGGGAAATAGAGGTGTTCTCACGTCCGTGAAGGCTGGCCGCCGGGGCAACGCCGTTCTGTCCCAGGGTAGGGTGGCCTGGCGGTTGGCCTTGTCACTGGCTTTTTCTCTGTTTTCCTCAAGGATTGGAGCGTTTTTTCTCTTCTCCCCTGATGTCACAGTGAAGGCTGGCCGCCGCCCCCTCTGGCTCCCCAGGGCTGGAGTTGAGGTCCCTGGACTGACACCCCCAGTGACACCTCTCGATAAGACAGACGGGAGAGGGTGGAGAGCGACCCAGAGGGGCTAGAAGGAGGCAGCTCTTTCAGAAAATTGGGCAGCGAAGGGAAGAGAGGACGGAGCGGTCCTGGAGCAGGTCTGGGGGTGAGGGCGGCTCCCTTTGTTACGTGGAGAGGCTCGCGCAAGCGCAGAGGCCCGTGGGCAGGTCCAAGTCGGGGAGAGGCTGGAACAGGAGCCGTGTGCCCTTCCCCTCCCCACTCTCCCCTCAGCGGAAAGAATGGCTGCTCGGCGCCCAGGCCCTGGTGGGTGGCAGGTGCAGTGGGGCAGGTGGTATCCTGGAAACAGCCCCCGACCCGTCCTTTCCCAAACTTGTCTCCCAGAATGATGACAGTCGGGGGTCACACACATGTGGGAAACTGGGTCCTCTGCGGGAAAGGCCCATGTACTGGACATCTGGAGGCCCCCCCAGTGACCTACAGGCTCCCACTCCCCACAGGAACGCGCTCCCGGGGGTGAGCGATCACCCAAGCGTCATCAGCGTGTGCAGAACTTGAGGGAAGGAGGGTCCAGGATGCTGGGTGGGGGTCCTCAAGGCCTTGGGGGGGGGAGGGGAGGGGCAGAAAGCCTCATGCCTGGAGGTATGGGGAGGCTGGCGGCCTGCGGGACGGTCCTCAAAGGCCTGGCTGCTGTCGAGACGGTGCGGAGGCCGGAGTGGCCCGCCCCATTTCACAAGGAGGCAGGCCTGACACTGAGTAAAGCACCCAAAGCAGGACCAGCTGAGCCCTGGCAGCTGCAGGGCCCCGGCTGGAATCCCATCCTGCCCGGGCCACACCCAGCTGGGCCCAGGGCCCAGGGCCACAGAGGCCCCTAAGGACGAGTCACAGCGCTGCCCTTCCGGCCAGCCCCAGCCCGGGCAGCAGCAGTCTGGGAAACCCTGTGTCTAGGGGAGAGTTGGCTCTGAAAACAGTGAAAGAACCAACCAACCAAACGGAAAGCCGATTTGGAAATAAACCATCCACGCTGCCCCCTGGTGGCGGCGCCCGGAACTGCACCCACAGGCCTGGTTTTCAGCCAAGGACGGAGGTGCATCCTCTCTGGACAAAAGCCCGACTGCGCCCTGGGCCCCTGGGGTCAGCAGACCGGGAGGCAATGCGCGAGACCTCTCCATCCCGGGGCCAGGTCACTGAAGGCCGACAGAAGGCAGCGTCCGTGGCTGCAGACCTGAGTGACTTGAACAAGGGAAGCAGAGACGTGGCTGGGGCCGCCCCAACGTCCACGGCTGCTGGAACTCCAGGACTCCCCGTCCTCTGGCCACTTGGCCCCTAACTCAGCTTTAAGTGAGACTGCCAGCAGGCTCCCACCCTCTCCTGCTTGGACGGGGTGATACACACCGATGGTGAAAAAGGGGAAGGTATTACAAGAGGTCTGGGGAGAAATCTCTCCACACCCCAGTCCTCAGGGTCTCCTCGGAGGTGCCGCCTGCCAGCAGTTCCAGGCGTCAGTTCCCAGGTGTTCTGAGCGAGCACATGTCCACGTCCTCCATATCCCACACCAGCCTGCGTCCCAAGTGCCTGCCTTTCCCTTAGCTCCCACCTCCTACCTCCTGGGACTGGACATGCTGCAGAGTGTTCCCTGCTGTGGACCAGCCGCCGCCTTGTAGCTGGTCCCTGCTTTTGTTTGTTACAAACAAAGCTGCTGCAGTCTCAGAGTTGTCCTGGGAATTAGAATTCACACTGAAAACGTCTGAAACGTGGAGATATTCCGTCTTCCTTCTTGAATCAACACCACAGTTCACTTTGTCCCTGGCAGCAAGCGGGGGGCCGGCCTTCTGTCTCCGATGTGGATCCAGCCAGAACCATGTTTTCACCCTACTCCAGAGGCCAGTGGGAGCAGGTTAGCAGACGAGAGGCCTGGGAGCTGGGAAATATGGGGGCTCTGTGAGCCCTGAGACCTTTCCCTGGATCCTCCCACCTCTGAGGGCCTCAGACTCCCGATGCCAGCACCAGCGCTGGGTGTGCCCCACTAGGGGTCCTGCTCCCCTCCTCCCATGGCCTCTCTGAGCTCTGGGTAGGGACTCCGAGGCCAGCACTGCCCACCCAGAGTTCCGTAAACGTCAGGGTGGCACCTGCCAGCCCCGTCACCTCATAACACTCGACTCTAAGGAGGTGCGCTGGAAGAGGAGCAGGTCACCCTCGTTGCGTCTGTGCGGCCTGCCCAGAGCCCCGGCCTGGAGCCATCAGACATGCCCCAATGCAGTCTGCCACTGGGACCAGGGTGACTCTGAGGCTCAGTCCTGTCATCCGCGAAATGAACTGTGAGATGGTGATTGCCGTGGAAAACATTCTGCAGCTTCCTTGAACCGCCTGATCCAGCAATCCCACTCCTGGGAATGCACCCGAGAAGTGAACACACACGTCCGCCCAGAAGCTTGTACACAGACGTTCACTGCAGCACCACTCAGCGGCCAAAGGGTGGAACGACCCAGACGTCCCTCCTGGATGAACAGATGCACACGTGGCATGTGCACACAGCAGACTGTGATTCGGCCACAGGAAGGACTGCAGCGCTGACACGGGCGACCACACGGATGCTAAGTGAAAACACGCCGCGTGGAAGAAGTCAGGCGCTAAGGCCACGTGCCACATGACTCCGTTCTCGTGAAACGTCCAGAACAGGCCACCCAGAGACAGAGCAGGGTAGTGGTGCCTGGGCTGGGGGAGGATGGGGGTGGGCAGAAGGGTGCCGGAAACACCGCCCATTAGACGGAGGTAGAACCGGGTGAATACCCTGATCCCCCCGAGTGCCCACTTCGACATGGTGAATGTGGTGGCAGGCGAACCACATCTCGATTTCTACAGGGGGCAGTCACCCCTTTCACAGAAGTGGCAGGATTCAGGGTCCGCGGGCGCTGAGGGTGCCTAGGTGGCTACAGGTACATCACACGTGCGGGGTGCCAACTCCGCCCGTGGCACCCAAGCCCAGGGGCCAGGGAGATTTCGAGGGGAGGGCTTGGTTCAGGGCAGAGTCTCCCCGTGGCATCCAGACCAGGCTCAAGGCCCTGAGACGCAGGATGACTAGCTCTCCGTTTCCTACCTGCTACCCAGAATCACTAGCAACAGCACAACCGTCTCCAAGCCCTTGCCCCCAGGTCAGGACAGAGCTGTCCTCCCTGGACAGTCATCCATTTGTCCATCCTTCCACCTCTGTCCCATCCCAGTCTGCATCCCATGGTTAGAAGAGACACAAAAAGGGCCAGCGCCAGAGACGTCCAGCTCTGAGGTCTTAGAACATGTCGCCACCAGGCTGGGATTGAGGGGGCTCCCTTCCTCCAGGGTCCGCAAAGCAGCCCAGCCTCACGGTGAGGCGGCTGGGGCTCGACCTGGCCCTCCAGGGGGAAGGGGACCTTGGCCATGTGGCTTGCTTGGCCTAATGAGGGGAAAAACAGACCTAGGACCCAGGGCTACTAGCCTGCGGAGGGAATGCTTCAGAGAAGGGCCTTGGGCACGACGGGCCTCTCCTGAACGCAGGCCCCCCTGTCTTGCAGCGCCCGCGGGGCTGAAGCTGAGTGCGGACCAGCTGGCCCTGGTCTATAGCACGCTTGGGCTCTGCCTCTGTGCCATCCTGTGCTGCTTCCTCCTGGCCGTGGCCTGCTTCCTCAAGAGGAGGGGGGACCAGTTCTCCTGCCAGCCACCCCCAGCACCTTGTGGGACCCAGGCCAAATCCGCCAAGGGTGAGCATGCGGTGGGGTCCCGGGCATCCCTCCGTCCCTGCTCCCCCCCACGTCTAAGTGGGGAGGTCTGGGCAAGTCCCACAGGACGCTTTCCCTCTTGGTGGCATCAGGTCAAATGTCAAGACCAGAAGAGAGGGGCAGCTGAGAAAGCGTGGTGTAGGGTGTGGCCCCGAGGGAGGGGGTGCAGGGTCGGCAGGGCTCGCCAGAATACGGCTAAAAGCGCAGGTAGCGGTCCCCGGGGGGTTTGGGTGCGGGCAGAGTGAAGGCCAGCCCCTGCACAGGCTCCCCAACCCGGAGCAGGGTTTCCTGCAATGCGGGCAGAGGGAGGGGTCGGGCCAGGGTCGAGGCCAACACCCTCTCCCTCGTGCACAGATCACTGGATGGAAGCTGGAAGCCCCACGGGAGCGCCGCCTGAGCCGGTGGAGACCTGCAGCTTCTGCTTCCCCGAGCGCAGGGCGCCCACCCAGGAGAGCACGGGCGCACCCGGGACGCCCGGCCCCGAGTGCGTGGGGAGTTGGGCGCGCTGCAGCCGGAGCGCAGCCGGACAGCCCTGTGTGCACACCGCCGATGGTGGCCTCGGGGTCGTGTGCGCGCCTGCGCAGGAAGGAGGCCTGGCCACGTGAACATGGGGGCAATGGTGAGGGGGGAGACAGAGGGGAAGGATGGGGGAGCCCTGAGGGAGAGGAGTGCAAGGCGCTGGCCACGTCTTCACCTCAGGTCTCCACTGCAGGTCACCGTCACGACGCACCTGCAAGGAAGGCGCCCACGCATGCCGGACTCAGCCCCCAGGACTCTCTCGTAGAAATAAAACCTCCCACGCTGCCTCCCCCGCACTGTCGCTGTCCAGGTCACGTCTCCTGTGATGACCACACGGTCCCACCTCCCCCGCTTCCCCTGGGCTCAATGCCTGGTTTCCCGGGACCTGCCGTCTCTCCAGTGCTTGTTGGCTGCAGGGGGTGCACGCTGGGCCCTCCACCACTTTCACTGAAGAAAGGTGGTCAAGAGAGGAGACAGCTAACGGCCACTAGGGTCAGCGTGCAGCTGACAGCAGAACCAGGGCTGGGCCTCCCTGTGTTCAGTTCACAGGACAGGTTCCCTTCTGGGCCTCCTTGGGGAGGGCAGGCAGCAGTGCGTGTGTGCGTGTCTCTCTCCCACGCACGTGCGTGTGTCTTGCGGGCCACCGGGTGGGCGGGCGGGCGGGCGAGCAGGCTGAGCCGCAATGACAGCGTAGGGCCACCATGTCCGGGGACCACAGCAGAAGTGCTTTCGTGTGGCCACTAAACTGCACTACTGTTCACTATTTTTCTTCACATTAACTCACCTTTTCTTCCAGGCCCCCTTCAGCCTCATGTCAAGTTCCGTGGGTTCTGACTGACACTAATCACGTCTTGGCGCTCACACATTTCTGATGCTACGTATCTCTTCATGTCTCTATTAGCACTGAAACCTACAGATTTAGTAGCACTTGAACCTGAAAATGCACAACCGAGAAGCATTGACACAGAAAGATAAATACATGATCATGTAAGTTTTCATCCTGTACCACCCGGAAGCGCCTGGTACACCTACGGCTCTGGGAGGTGCAGACAGAAGCCTGACGCTCCAACAGGCCATGTGGGCTTCCCTGGGCTGCGGGCAAAGCACCGCACGCGGGTGTCCTCACGACAGAGACCTTCTGTCTCAGGAATGGAGCCCAGCAAGGTGTCAGCACGTCAGGTCCTGTTAAGGCCATGGGGAAGGGAGTCCCCGTCTTGCCCCCCGGCACCACCTTGCCCCTTGGCTGGCAGACGGCCTCTTCTCCCAGTGTCTCCTCACATCAGCTTCCCTCGGAGCATGTCTGTCCCTGTGTCCAAATTCCCCTTTTCTGTAAGGACACCAGTCACCCTAATGCCCTCATTTTAACTTGACCATCTCTGTAAATCTCCAAATAGCTCAGGGCTAGTGGAGTCAGGATTTCAACACGTGGGTTTGGGGGGATGGTCAGCTCAGCACACAGGGGCCTCCCCGCGTGCTCTTCTGCTCCATCTGTCTGCAGCCAAGTTGGTTTCTGACAAGTGTCTGACCAGCTGTTCAGTCAGCCCGACGGGGCTGAGGCCCCCGTCTGCATCTGGTCACCCTCCAACAGGGCGGTCCCTGCTAGACATCTGCAAACCAGGAGCACATCTCCAAGCCGCTCGGGATGTCTCGGCTTGTCTGAAAGGCGGGCAGAGTCTGTTCCTCTGCAGCTCTGAACTTCTGCTCACCTGAGCCCCAGGACTCCGGGGCTGCGGGGGAGTTAGCGCTGCAGAGAACACAGGGAGCTAGGTGCCTGACCACAGCTTTCTCAGACAAAAACAATCGTTTTTTGGTCAGTTTTCCAACTGGTCTTTTGTATGAGCTTTTGTTTTATAACACACGGGTGCCTTGCTGGAAAGAAAATCTGAACCTCTAAACAGCATCCATTTCCCATCACGTGCTGTAGTCGCAGGCCGAGCTCCGCCACACACCAGCCCCCACAGGCCTCCCCGGTGCCACCACGTCCCCCAGCCCAGCAGCTCTTCTGAAAAGGCCCCTGAGGCAGACGCTGCTGTGACCACACAACTACCCGGCTCTGCCGTGGCTGTGCCCGCACAGCCAGAGCCAAGGAGAAACACGGGGGAAGGGCCGGAGGGGGAGCCCGGTGCTGCAATAGCACACAGCCGCCGGGTTAGGACCGTGCGCCGCCACGCCCGCCCACCTGGGCCTGCTGCTCAGCAACAAAGATCTTTCCTGGCTTGACTGCGATGAGAGGTGTACGTGTCGACGTGGTACTCTACATACAGACGAAATTACCTGTCTGTGGTGAGAACTATTACCACTGGCCTCCCTGGCACCTGTGCCCTTTGAACTACACCTCCCAGCCCCAGCCCCTCAGCCCCTGGCAACCACCACTCTGTCTCTAAACTCTGATCTTTCATACCTCCAAGTCTTTTCCAACGGTTGTTGACAACACACACCTGATGTAGCCGCAGCCCTCAGAGTGTCACCTCCCACCCCCTTCTGCCCTGCGGTCGCCGTCCATCCCGCTGTCAGTCTGCACACCCACGGTCGGTGCTGCCACTGGCCTTAGGAAGTCAGTCTGAGAGGGACTGCAAACAGGAACAACGATGCCTTTCCCATCCACCTTCGCTCGTAGGTCTTCACTCCGTGCGCAGACCAGGCCTGCCTGCTGTCTCACCTCTTCTGAGGAGCTTCCCTTAGCTTTTCTCACAGCCCATCTGCAGGGATGAACTGTTTGGTTTGAGTCTATTTCTCTCACGTTCCTGAGATTTTTTTCCGGGTACAGACTCAGCTGCCAGTTTCCCGTCCAGCCTTCAGAGATGTGGCCCTGCTCCCTCCGCTTGCAGCTTCTCACAGGCAGCTGTTCCAATCCTGTCTTTGATTCCTTTACGTGTGCCTTCAGTTTCCTGTGTGGTTTTCCAGCGGTTTAAACGTGATGTTCGTGGTATTCTGTCGTGAGTGGTTTTGTTCTGCTGTGCATCCTGCTTGGGGCTCTGAGACACTTGGACATGTTCTTTGTGATTAAAAAAAAAAAAATTCTTGCCCATGATTTCTTCAAACAGCTCTTCCATCCCATTGCTCCAATTTGGGTAATTTCCAGGGACCCCACTGCCTGCTTCCTCCGCTGGGGTCCCTCACAGGCCTCCCCTGCCCCATCACCGTGCTCTCGTCCCTGAGAATCTCCCATGTGACCCCCCCGCAGCTCTGCTGAAGCCCCCCTGCTCTCCACGTTCACCGTGACAACCTTCAACATATTAATCCTCACTGTTTAAACTCTCCTGCCTGCATCTCAACGCCCAGGTCACCGCAGTCTGGCTCTGCTGACTGCTCTGTCTCTTGGCGGTTTTACCTACTCTTTTGTGTCTCGTGATTTTTACCAAGTGCCAGACCCGAGTGGAACCTGTGTGGGACGGCAGTGCCTGAAACGGCGGCCTTTCTCCCGCCAGGCCGACGATGGGCAGGGCCCGTGGGCTCACACCCCTGTGGTGCCACATCCCCGGTGGGGGCTGCTCCCTCAGCTGTGCGTCTTCATGCCCGGTTCAGCCAGGCCTTTCTCCAGTGGGAACTCCTGCCCTCCCTTGGCAGTGGACGCTGTGTTAGCCACTGCTTCCTCCCTGGGGTCCTGGGGGAGGGGCTGAGGCTCCTTGTGGCCCTCCCTTCCGGAGCAGGAGCGGACTCCTCCATGGGGACGTCTCGGGGCGGGACAACCGTGGCCTCTACTGTCGGAGTCCGGGACACACCCGCCACTTTCAGTGTCCAGAACACCACCTGGTCCACTACCTGGCGCTGTGCTGACTGGAGCCGGTGAGCAGGAAGCAGCAATTCAGATGCTTTAGTAACAGTGAACTAAATGAAGCACGAAAAGTGAACTCCCCCAAACTCAGCTGAAGTTTCTGGGGATTCAATGGTCTGCAGCCCAGCTGCCGTCCCCCTCGGAAAACATGCAGGTAAGGGACGCACTCGCAGCCTTGCTGGATTCCGGGGCAGCATGTGCGACATCTGGGTGTGTCACTTCACCCTTCCACACAGCACCACGTGGCTCCCGGTTCCAAGTGGGATGGGATGAGGTCAGGCTGTCAAATGTGCTGCTTGACCACCGAACCTTATGACCAAGGAGCCCCAGCGACGTTCACAGCGACGGAAAGCACGGACGTGCCCCGGAGACGCCAGCAGGGATGGCAGGGACAGCAGCACAGACCTCCAGGCTTCTGAGCACATCAGACCCCGTCCTCTGGAGACACTCGGCCTCCTCTCCTGAGCACAGATCACAGACATCAGTGACCAAGTGACCCCCGAACATGAGTGCACTGACCCGCTGGGCCAGAGCGGGGTGTGGGCAGTGGGGACACGGCCCGTCCCAAGCTGCAGCAGGAGCCTCCAACTCTTAGACGCCTGCTGCCGGCCTCCTCCAGTGTCCCTGTGCCCACGTGCCAGGATCCCTGAGGGGCAGTGACCAGGGAAGCCCTCCCTCCGAGCTGTGCGTCCGGTAACCTACCTCGTCTGGAATGCGACTGGGCCCAAGGACTGACCCACATCAACTCATGGGGTGATGCCAACAGCTCAGCCAAAGGTGCAGAAGGACCAGGACTGAAATCAGTGACATAAGATCTGGGTGGGGACAGACATCTGAAAACGTGAAGGGACCAGGCTCACCAAACGATCTCTGCAGAGAACACTCACCACTGGGTGGACAAACGGCCTCTTGTGGAGTAGACAGCTCGCGGCCCAGCCCCCACGCCCACTCTGTGGGCCCATGAGCTCTGGGGACACCGAGATGGGGCAAAGGCCAGAACAGGAACCCCCGTGGGGCACCCAGTGGCCATCAGACCAGCACTGAACCCCTGGCGCAATGCCACCTCACTTCCTGGGACCAGCTGGCCACCTGCTGGCAGGTCAACCACACAGAGGGAAACGTGGAGCCTCCTGCCCTGCCCATCAGCGCCGCCCAGGACACCTCCCAGGCATTGCCTGACTGGGGGCCGAGTACAGCCCGGGCCACACAGCAACAGGCTGGCATCCATGCAACTGATCGCTTGTGAACGGCCCGCGCCTGTCTTCCAGGATGACTCGCTTCTAATCAGAGACACTGTGGGGTGCTGACCCCTGTGGCTGAGTGTGCAGGGCCCAGGATCACGGGCCGGGTGACACCAACAACCTAAACGTTCATTCCCGGCCTGGAAAACTCTGGTTTGAAGGTCTCAGACCCCAAGAGGGCGCTTCCTGCAGTGGACACGTGGTGGTCCCAGAGAACCTGGGGAGATCACTACACACCAGGACTGGACGGCTACTTGGAGCCCTGGGCACTCGCAGGTGCTGCCCGGTGTCCCATGTAAGGGAAGTGAAGACCAGCCGAGGGCGGGGGAGTGTGTGGGGGAGGGCGGGGACCATCAAGCACAGCGTCAGACGGCACCACCCGGGCTGCAATTCCCTCTCTGCACCCTTCTCTGCACCTGTTTTCTCATCATGTGGGGACCCTGTACACACACATTCTACACGTCCCGGGACCTGTCAACGAACTCAGATGAGGATTCCTGTGCTTAGAGGCCCTTGGTGACTCCCCGGCCTCCTGTCCCCGACCCCTCTCCTTGGCCGCAGGCGCTAGTAAGGGAGAACCGGCCAATTTTCAGAATAAAACGCAGTTTTATTATGACAAGGAAAGACTACAAGCCGTTAAGGGGGGAGAAAAGTCAACAGGTAAACAGAGAAGTGAACATCTCGGCAAGAAAACCCACAGCACAGTCACTGGAACCTTGTTCTTACGATCATTGTTTTCAAAGTCATAGTAAATCAAACAGTCACGTGAGTTATCAAAGGAACGGCAACTTCGAACAAGGGAAGCACACGGACCCAGCGCAACCACCGCTCCACGACACACACGGCGGGAACCCCGGCGGCCCTGGCCCCGCGTCCCCGTCCCAGCTTTTTACTGGTCACACCCCCACTCACGACACCTTAAGTGGGAAAGCCCACCATCCCACGGCGACACGCAGGGACGCAGCCACCATCCCGGAATACGAGTTGCTCTAAATTGCGCCTACATGGTGGTAGTCAGGGAACATTCCCTGCGTTGAGTAGCCAGATGTGAGCTGAAAGGAAATAAATTCCTAAACCCGTCACATGATCTGTTCCTAACGAGGTGAAACCACAGCAGGATGTCAGCACAGGGGGAGGCCACTGGCTGCGGGAGCCCCCAGGAGTTCTCCATCACAGGGGGCGCTCAGCAGAGGTAAGTGCTTAGAACATCAACGTTGGAGGGAAAAAGGGGATTAATTTGGATACAAAAGGTTAAAATAGTGTCTAGTAAGATGAACAGCCTGTCCACCCCATCCTCACGCTCTTGGAGCAGCTGAGCCCCGAACACAAGCGAGGAAGGGGTGCAGGGCTGATCAGACCACAGGGACCTGCCAGAACCCCTAGGACCAACGTGTCTGCCCCCTCCCGACCTGCAAGGAGGGCACCCGGGAAGCAAGGAGCCAATGGGCTGCAGCAGAAACCTCACGGCTCAGAGCTTCGCGGTAACCTCGGCCGAGGCCCCGTGGGACGCGCTGTCATCAGAGGCCCGACGGCTCAGCCACGCGCCAGTGGGCCACGCAGGCCCGAGAACACACATCCACCCGCGGGTGCTTCCTGCTGTTCCACAACATGCCTGAGACTTGTGTGCCTCAAACACAGAAACACAACTGGGCCAGAGCCCAGCCGTGTCCTGGGGATCCCCCCAGGCATGACCTCTCTGCGGAGCAGATTCCAGCTCTTCCCACACCGCCCGGAGCGGCTCAGCGCCCTGACCAAACAGCTGATGGGCCAGCTTCTGCACAACCTGTCAGCTGAGGACACTTGACACGTTTTTAGGTAGTGAAAAGAATTAAAATTCTGTGACACGTGAAAAGTGTGTATGAAATTCAAATTTCGCTGTCTGTAGAGGGAGTCTTCCTGGCACCCAGCTATGCTCACTCACATGTCACCCGAGCAAAGGCAGCAGGGCTTGGACCTTCGTGGAAATAGTCTGCCAACACCACTCTTGTCCAGGAAGGGACGTGGGCGGGGCCCCAAACTGCGCCCCCACATCCCCGAGCTGTGACGTCTCAGAAACGGACAAGCTAACTTTGGGTCTAAACAGACAAATGCATGCAAGATACCAGACGAGGAACAGGGACACTGTCCCACCTCCTGCATCAGCCCTTCCCACAGCTCAGCCCCAGTCCTGCGGCCGCGGACACTGAATGCAGGCAGAGGCCCAGCTTGAGGTGGCTGCCCACTTCAGCCCCTCACACCAGCCTCCAAGCCGTGGCCAGGAGAGCTCGCGGGACGGGAGGCAGGAGGAAACATAAGGAAGGAAACGCTTCATTTACGCAGGAGGTTAACGTGACGGAGACCATCGGGACGGCAGCCTGCTTCTCCTCCGCTGCGCCCGCCAGCCTGCGCCAGGACTTGGTGCTTCCGGGGATGGGGGGAGGCAACAAAAACAGCACCGATTAGAAAGCAAGATTCACGCCCCAGAATAAAGGGAACCGATCTAAACGTCAGCGTGAGCTTGGTAATTCGTTCACATCACTATCACATTTATGAAAATCACCATTGTGGAAAGAGAGAGCAAGAAGTGTAAGAAAATGCCTATTTCTAGAAAACCGGGGCTGGGGAGAGACGGTGATGCCCGGCATGCAGGGGGGTCTCAGTAATCAGCAGAGCGGACGTGCTTGGAAACCCATGAGTGTCTCCAGCTCCACAGGCCCGGGGGGGGGGGGGGGCCTCCCTCTGCCGGCAGGACGGAGGCCGAGCCTGTGCTGCGTGAATGTCACACGAAACTTGGGGAGACGCCCGCCAAGTCCCCCATCCCCTCCACTCCCCAGCTTTCTGACCCACAATGTGAAACAGGCCGGTGCAGTAGAACTGAGCCCCGGCGCCCAGGGGGTCCGTGGGGAGCACAGGAGACACCAGTGGCGCATCCCCCCAAACCCCCACCCGCCGCCACCCAACCGTCTGAACACCTCGACCCTGGGCACCCGCTCCTCGGGGCCCAGGCTGCAGGGGAGCCGGCACTCTCGGGGTGCTCCTGGTGGGTGGCGGTATCCGGAGGCTGGGGAGGTCGGGGTTGTTCTGCGGGCCTTGCCAACGCGCCGCCCGCTACTCGTACTCCAGGAACTGCTTGTGGTAGAACAGCAAGTATCTGCAGGGGAGACAGCTGCTCGTAACCACCCTGACCGCAGCACCACCCCACGGCCTGAGGACGCAGGGCACCTGCCTGCAGGGCCCCCACTGCCCCTCCCTCATGTGGGGTTACTCTCGGAAGGATGCCTGCAACGGTTCCAACCAAATCCACCTCCGCCCCGGCCTCCTCATGGCCACAAGGTTGTCCCCTCAGACCCGCACTCCACGTGGGGGCCTCCCAGCCGCTCAGGCAGCTATGCTGGAGCCAAGAACCCCACTGACAGTCTCTCCACCAGGGACTCTGTGGAAATGAAGGGGTCTCCCTTCCAGGCCCCCCCAGCATCGAGCCTGGTGGGTTCCGGCCCAGGTGAGCAGCGCCTCCGGCTGCAGACGCACCCCTCGCTGTCCAGCACGTCGGCGATGCCAGCCTTGGTGATGATGGCGTCGTCACATTTGAACCACTGGTCCTTGTGCTGACGGATGAAGCTGGTGTAGTGGCCGCTCTCCAGGGTCCCCTGGTGGTTGACCACCGCAAACAAGGAGTACCTGAGTCGGAGAACGGCTGTCACCACTTTCAGCACCACCGGAGACCACTGTCCCGCAGCCAGAAGCTGCCCCGATGGCAGCCCCCCGCACTCAGACACCAGGACACACCCCTGCGCCCCCCGCACTCAGACCCCTGCGGGACACCCCCTACCCCAGCACTCAGACCCCTGCAGGACACCCCCTACCCCAGCACTCAGACCCCTGCAGCCTCACTCACTTGTTGTCGTTACTGAAACCGTCTGTAGGCGGCTGGTGCTGTCCATTCATCCGGCTCTCTTTGCTGTAACAGACACGGCAAACTCTGCACCACCTCAACACTGACACGACCACGCACAGCAGCAAGGGGTCGGGGTGGGGGAGGGGGGCGCCAGGCTCTGTGCCACGTGAGTTTTACAGACGCTTTCTGCTTCTCCCAACAGCTGCCATCTCAGGCAGAGCTCACCCTTGAGTGATGGTTGGGGACCTGGAGCCAGGGTGGCGGCCCGACCCAACAGGACCACACCAGTTTCGAGGCTCGGAGGCAGGGCCAGCCCAGACCCGTGGCCACCCTCCTCGGACCCTGCCAAGGCCCCGTCGACACTTGGACTTCAGGGCTCTGGCCTGAAAGTGGGCAAATAGAATTCTGTGGCTTCAAGCCACCCAGCCTGTGGTATTTGCTACAAATCCCGGGAAAGGACATCTGCTAAGCATGTATTCTGGTGTTTCAGGAGCGTAAACTGTAAGTGGCCTAAGACACAGACTCGAGAACAAGGCAGGTGGAATCCACAACTGCAAAACCACTGTGTCGACCTGCAGTCCAGCCTTGGTGCCACTGGCTACAGCACTGCCCCGCACCCCCGCCCGCAAGTCCAGGCCTGCAAGTCAGCAGAGGAAACCCGGCCCCAGAGCAGCCTGTCTGAGGAACGCCACCCCTCACACGGGGCGACCTGGGCTGAGATCAGGACAGGCAGGTACCCAGTGCCACCCCTGCCCGACCGCGGACACAGGGGCAAACCTGGAGGCCATGAAGGGGGTCATGTCCAGCTCCAGGGGGAACGACACGTAGGTGGTGATCTTCCGCCGGAGTTTGGCCGAGTGCTCGAAGCGCTACAGAAGCCGGGGAGAGGGAGGGAAAGGGCTGCACCCAAACCGGGCCTTCCGTTTCTTCTCCGAGCCTCCTGCGGCCACACCCGGAGCCCGAGCCCCACAGACGGCACGGACCCCCACGTCACCCAGGGGCTGCTCCAAGCACAAACCCAGGTGTAAACCCCACACAGCACACGGGGGAGGGAGACCAGCACACTGTGGTCTGTGGCCTCTCACCAGACAAGACACCTCTGGGTCAGGGCCAGGGCCTGGACCCACCAGGGAGGCAGGGTGGGGTTCTAGATTTTGTTTTACGGTTTTAAAGGGCCATGGAATAAGACAATAAGCAATGGAGACTGTATGATTTATATACAAAATCAGATCAAAAATATCCAAGAACAGCAAACACACGATCTCTGCTGTGCAATCTTCTTTCACAAACACGTGCACTCGACTGACACCCACTCCTGACCCTTTGCGGGAAAGGCCTGCCCACCCCCGACCAGACCTTAATGCTAAAGGCCTTGTGTGCTTGTAAGAAAAGAAAACAGGAAGCTTAGGGAGAGTATGGAAAAATCTAGGGGCTGAGAGGAGTAAAAGGCTAGCCCCCGCTCCCTTGGTAACACACACTATTTCATCCTGAAACAATCACGGACCAGAGCCCCGGCCCCCACCGAGGCAGCACAGCCCTCACCAGGGCCGCCGCAGCCTCACCTTGAGGTGGAAGCAGGCCACAATGGGCAGCTTCTTCATGGTGAGCTGCTTGGTGGACTCCTGGTAACTGTGGCAGCCGCTGCACTTGATCTTGGCGCTGCTTCCTAAGTGCTCCGGCCTGGTAAACCTGCAACGTGTTGAAGAAAAATTTTAGGAAAAAAGAAAGGAGAAATGAGAGGAAAACAGAAAAGAGTTATTTGCGTCACTTTCAATCGGTTCATTTTTCTCCTAAAGACGCCCGTACCATTTGGGATGTTTATCATTTTTCAATCAAAAAGAACTGCTACTTCTTTCATCTTCTCTCCTGTCACTTCAAAAAGTGTTTATCTTAAAAAAAACTTAAACGTAAAGTCTGATGAAATTGTAATGACTTTCTACCATGACCCAGCAATCAAGTCTGTCCCTGAGAAGTGAACGCTTCCATCCACCCAGACGCTGTCATGAATGGTTACTGCAGCTTCATCTGCAAAGGCTGAAAAACCCGGAAGCAGCGCAGACACCCTTCAGCGGCTGAGTGGCTACACCGGGTCCACCGTGGAACACTAGTAAGCAATGAAAAGGAACCAACGCGTGATGCATGCAACCTGGGTGACTCTCCAGAGGATGATGACGAGTGAGAAGAGCCAATCCTGAAAGGTAACGTGTTGTATGATCCCGCTGACGTCACACTCTTGACATGTGGACTTTGTAGAAATGGAGAACACATGTGTGCCGGCCAGAGGTGAAGGAGGCAGCAGTGGTGGGAGGGCGGGGGGTGGCTGTGAGGGACCCTGCAGTGAAGGAGATGCCCCGCACCCTGACCGCACCATGTCAATGCCCCGACTGTGATGTTGTGCTATAGTCTGACAAGAGGTTCCCACCGGGGGAACCTGGGTAGAGAGCACACAGGGTGTCTCTGGATTACATCCTCCAACTGCATGCCAAACTGCAGTTATCTCAAAATTAAGAGCTAAAAAATGAGATGTTTGGGGAAATGGTGATTTTCTATAGAAGAAAGCAGGTAAAGGAGATGCCAAGTAGTCAGCAAGCATTTCTGGCAAAGGAGGAAGCTTTGATACAAAGATACAAACCCACAAAACAAGCGTTTGAATGTATTTTATATCGAATCTTAAAAGTTTAAAGCTGAAGACAAACAAAAAATTCAACCTTTTCACAACCAGGTCTGGAAATCCTTGTTTATCCTACGGAAATTGTCAGATAACGTAGGGCAAACTGGTGCCCAGACCAAAGCGACCCTCCTGACCGCAGCACCAGGAAGAGGGGCCGGGCAGTTGGCGGGATCTCGGAGGAGGGAGGATGGAGCCCAGTCCCTGGGGGCTCATGCCCCTGCCAGAATCAGTCCACAGACGCCACCACCAAATCCAGGTGGGAGATTATATGTACAAACAACTGGTCTTTTCACTACAGAAATGGCAAAGCAAGACAGACCACTGGACCTGAGGGGCTGGGAGACCAAGCCCTATATGCGGACCCAGTTGGGGCCGTGACTGGGACAAACAGTATTAAAAAAAAAAAAAAAAAAAAAGGCAACCACTAGGGCAGTTTGGACGCTGACTGGACACCCCTGGAGGGGAGAACAGAGCCCCCGGTGACAGGGAGACTGGACAGACGCCAAAATCCAAATGTCCAACCCAAACAGCTGTGCCTCCTCACCCGCTGGCTCAGGGCTCACAGGACCTTGGCTGTGCTCCCCCCTCAGCCAGGAGAGGACCAACGTGGCCTGTCGGGCTGGGAAGACACCCCCATTCCAGAATCCCAAGGCCAATGCTGACCACTCCTGGAACGTGGTGGACCCAGTCCTGGGTGCATCCCTGTAACTGGCCAGCCCCTGAATCACAGAGACCACGCTGCTGCTGCAGAGGGACCTTCCTCTCCCACCGAGCGCGGGCGGCTCCTACCTCCGCAGGCAGTCCGTGAGGGTCGTGGTCCCCGTCACGTGGCTCTCCCCGTTCACCACGCTGCCCTCGCTCCCAGGGCTCAGTGGCCAGAAAGGGGTGGAGGAGCCAGGCAGGTCCAGGCTGATGTCCCAGAAGGGGTCGATGGTGGTGGAGACGCCGCTGGGGGGTGGGAGAGGAGGACAGGTGAGCACCAGTGGCCCCCACCCCAACGCCCGGGCTCTGGGGCCACCTCAGTCATCTCAGGAATTTTGGGAAAATATAGATTCTCAGGCCCCAAATCCAGAGGTTCTGAATCAAGGGATGTAGGTGAGCCTCTGAGGGCCGTGGACACTAGGCCTGGGGGACATTGGACCTCCAAGGACAGTGACACCAGGAGCAGCAGCACTGGCCCAAGGGCGGCATGAGATGGCCCCTCCTAGAGATTCATTTTAAACTTTGCAAAAAGGAGCCCCGCAGGTTGGGAAACGCACTGGAAGTAGCTGATCAGTCAAGGGAGACGCCCTCTTGCTGACAGTTGGGTGGAAAAGGGCCGACAGGGAGGTGATTCGAAACAGACCCCAGGCCCCACCCAGAGCGATGGCCCTGCTGTGTGCTGCTCCACTGGACATGTGCCACATGGGCCACACCGACCCCTCCCCAAGACCGCAGGGCCTGGTGGATCCAGGTTCTGAACTTCAGGGGATCAAGACCAGGGTTTTTACAGACTGAGACGAGCAGCACGGAGGGGGAAGCGGAGAGCTCCCTTAGCCTCACCAACGTGCACCCTTGCCTCCCAGAGCAAAAGTCTGAGCCCAGTGCACTAGGGGCACAGCTCAGAGGAAACGTAAAGGGTCTGTGAACTGACTGACGGCTTGTCAAGTGGTCCTGTCCCTCTGAAGGGGGCTGTGCTCGGCTCTCGGTACAGGGAGCCCAAGGGATGCAAGGACGCCCTGACCTGTGGGTCACCCGTGAACCCCTTAGGCCTCTTCTCAGAGCTGCTTCCTCCTGGGGATCTGACGGCAAGGCTGCCAGAAGGACACGTGTTTCTCCTCCAGCTGCCGCGTGAGAGGTAGGGCCCTGGCACCGTGAGGCCTGACCCTCAGAGAGTGCCTCAGATATGGGCCAGCAGGAGGTGCACTTACTGGCACACCTGGCAGGTGACGTCCGACTGCAGCCCGCCCGTGAAGATCTGGTCTATGATGCAGCTGCAGTGGTTGGGGTTGTCAGCCTTCTTCCCACTGTCATCACCTGGGGGGACCGCAGCACGTCACATGGGCCACCGACGGGGTAGCCCCCAGGGCAGGTGAGGGGCCCAGCTTCCACCGGACGGACTTCTACCCGTTTCCTCGGCCTCCCTACCGTCCACCTGACACCAAAATGTGTCTCATGCCCGGTAACTGGGGGCGGTTACCAATTCCTTTTTCACGCACAGAGTAACTGGGTAGTTTCCCGGTGTGGAAGGGGCTGGACACACGGTGGGTCAGACGCCCCAGGTAGCCCTGCTCTCCTGCACCAGACGTAAGGTATCCATGACCATGAGGCGTCCCTGCAGGACCCTTGCCCTCTCTCGCACCAGCTCCTGCCTCCAGGACCCCAAAAGCTGTTCCCTAGCCGCTGTGCCAAGGTGAGACCCACTCCTCCTCCACAGTTCAGCACATTTTATTTATATAATTTATGGGTAAGTCGAAGACTGTGAAACTCCCTTGGTGGAACATGAAACTCACTAATGTACATCGTATACACATTCTGTGTGACTTTAAGTCAGCTGAACAATAGGGAGTGAGTGTGTGTGTCCATCTGCGTGTTTATTAAATAACAAAAAGTTAAATTCCGACAGAGGAACACAGGGTAGCCCCTGGATCTCCTGACAGCAGTTCCCTGGAGACTGAAGAGTAAACGCTTCCCAGAAGGATTTCAAACTCATGGGACGAGATGTTAAGATCTGGGAAAACACACACAAGACAATGCCAAGAGAAGGCAAAGCTCGCCATCTGAGGACACGTGACCCTGAGCCAGGGGGCCGGGCTGCCCCGTGAGGATGCTGCACTGTGAGGAGAGCCATACACATCTTCTCAAACATTTCAAAGCGAATCGCCCCTGAGAAGATCACAACGGCCCCACTGTTTTTGCCACGTGACCACTGTGACAGCAGTGCACTTCCAAACAGAGGACGCTCAGAGGAGACTGACGCCAGCAGGACTCTGCTTTGGCACAGTGGATCTTTCCTCTGTGCTACAATCTACCCCAGGAAACCAAATCTTACGTAGCATTAAAAGGATCATGTGTGTGTTTTAGGGAGAAGAAAATCTAAGTTCCCCCTCCACCCCCCACAAAATACGCAACAACAACAGCTAGAACCAAAGCCACAACAGGTGACCGCAAGGAGACACCACCACCAACTGGGCCGTCTCTGAGATGGACCCCTCACTCCAGACCCACCAAACACCCCAGCCCCCCAGTCAGTTAGATTCACCCTGTGTCCACACGCTTCAGCCCAGGCCCTCAAACAGGGAGGCCCGGGGGAGGGCAGGAGCCCACCCCCATTCTCCCCGCTCCAGCCCGCTGCCCCTCCCCCAATCTGAGGACCCCGGCGAGGCCGCAGCCCTCGGGGGCCAGGCTGTGGGGCTGCATCACAGGAGCCGATCCCTGTGAAACCCCAAGAGACTTTAAATGAAAGGCCTAGGAGGGACCCAAACTGGACGCGACTTGGGGTCAGTCAGGGCGGTGCCAGCGAGGGCGCAGCTTCACTTGTGTCCCCAGCTCCTCTGGCCACTTAAGACCTTTGGAGACTCCCCTGGAGAAGGGAGCCAACCTGGAGGTAAAGCTAGGATTCGAGCCCATCGGGAAGCTCTGGGCAGAGTAGCTCCTGCTACCGGGCAGACACGCGGCTCCCCCACCAGCTCCCCAACCCCAAACGAGTGAGGGCGGAGGACACACCCCCACGGCCTCCTCCTCCTCCACACTGGGGACACAGATCAGACATGACAGGTTCCGCGCTCCTAGCACCAGCCCCCCTCCCTGAACCTTTGCAGTCCCTCACCCCGGCCCCCCAACCTTTGCAGTGCCGGTGCAGGACGTCCAGGGCCGCGATGAGGAACTCGTGCGCGTCCTGCTGCTCGTACCCCGCCAGGTGGCGGGCGTGAGTCCACACCAGGTGCAGCAGCTTGTATGGGATGTGGGGGGCCCGGTGCCCGGAGTAAAACTGCTCAGAGAGGAGAAACCATGGCCTCAGCAGGGGTGAAGGCTGCCCTCTGAGCACAGGGCCCATGCTAGAGTATCCAACAGCCACTCGGAGTTTCCTATGGCTACTTTGACAAAAACGACCCATTTATTCCCCTTTTTGTGCAAACTTTTTTTTTTTTAACTTTTGTTGTAGGGGGAGGCAATTAGGTTTATTACTTACTTATTTAAAGGATGTACCGGGGATTGAACCTAGAACCTCAGGACTTCGTGCATGCTAAGCATGCACTTACCCCCGAGCTCTACCCACCCACTGTCCAAATTGTTTTTATTTGAACTTTCTGGGTCTGCACCTCCCTTTCTCCAATCCCACCAGGTGTTTTCTGACATAAACCAAAAGGATGGACTGTGACAAACACCTGTGAAAAGAGACCCCACACACTAAAAGGTGACTGCTGTCTGTGAACCGCACCTCAACAAACCTGAGCTTGAAAGCCAGCAGGGCAGAGACAAGCTCACCGCCCAATGGTGCTGAGTGAGCCCCGTGCCTGCAGGGCACACCCACCAGCCCATTCCCCGCAGCACCACTCAGCCCGTCCATGCCTGTGACCCCAGGAGCCGCGGTAGGACCTCTGGGACTGGTCAGGCCCGAAAGAGGTGGGCAAACTTTTCCTGAAAAGGCCCAGACAATAATTAACTCCAGCTCTGCGGCCAGACAGGCTCGGCCATAAGGGCTCCCTGCTCTTCCTTGTGCAGCAGGGAACGGGGGGTGCTATCCAAGGTTCTGACAAAGCCAGGCAGGGCTGGGCCCCTGGGCTGGACGTCTGAACAACAGCCAGGTCCTCAGGACAAGTGGAGGTGCCGGTCCCGCTCTGCAGCCGGGGCGCCCGAGGTCACACGTGAGGCTGGGGAACCCTCCAGGCTGGGGTTCCGTCCTGCCCCCGGTGCTGGTGGGGAGACAGGGCAGGCAGCCCTGAGTGGGAAAGCGGCAGGTGCCTGATGCCCACCCTCCTGTGAACCAGGACGAAAGACAACAGGGAGGAAACTGCCAGTGTCCACCGCTCACACCCCTTTCCAAGGACTCTCCTGTCTTCCAAGTCAGTGGCAAGCATCTAAAAACGATGCCACGACTCCCCTCAACAATCCCTTTGGGAAGACCACGTGTTCCACAAGAAACGCGTTCGTCAACTGTCTCCTCAATAGGTAAGCTCGTCAACACCTGCCCTCCTCCATTCCAGTCAGCCCTGTCTTACCGGTTTAAGGGAAGGAGAGTTTTGGAAGCGCCCCGGCAGGAGCAGGTGCACAGGCTCACCTCCTGGAACAGAGACGACATCTCGCAGACCAGGCAGGAGCCGGGGCTCTGCATCTCGCAGCGGTGCCGGTCTGACAGGAAGAAGTCCCGCAGCAGTGGAGTGTGCGTGAGCGCCTGCACGATGCAGTTCATGAAGCACGTGTTCCCCAGGTTGATGAGCCCGCGGAGACCTGGGTGGGCGGACGGGAGCGCGGGTGACTCTCCCACCCCCTCAGAAGCACGAGGAACTGAAGCGTGGCTCTGACTTTCATGCTGCTTCTGTACGAGGTGTCCTGAGGGCCGTCCCCCCACCCCAATTCAGCATCACCGCAGGAGGAAGCGCCCATAGGTACTGACAACTGGGCCTGACAAGCAACCTCCTTCAAAGTTTCTGAATGCATTTCAAGTCCTAGAAAACCTGGAGAACCTTCTCATCTGCATCTCTCCCCTGCAGATTCCTGCCCACAGCCTCGACTGCCCCCCCCCACGCCCGCGTCCCACCCACAGCCCACCGATGGTGCAGTTGGAGGTGATCTTCCGCCGCTTGGGGTTGTGTTTCAGCAGCTCCAGCTCCCGCTTTGTCGGCTCCCAGGTGGAAAACTTCTCCCCAACACCTAAGCAGAAGGGAGGTGGTGTCTGCGTCTATGAGTCAGGGTGGCGGGACGCAGACCTCACCAGGCTGCAGCTCAGAGAGGGAGACGTGCGACTTGGGCCCTTCCAGAAACTCCAGTACAGGGCAGCGAGCTCAGCAGCCACCCAAAGGAGTGTCTGTCAGAGCCGGTGCCTTGAGTGAGCCGTGCTCCCCGCAAGGAGAGCGGCACTCTGCCAGAGACCCACCACAAACACAGAGACGCCTGCTTCCTCAGCCTCTGGTCCCCAAGGAGAGAGGGACCAGCACTGCCAGCGCGGCCCCCAAACCAGACCCAGCCACTCTCCCACGCCCCTCCACTGTCCCTCCCTGGTGCCAGCCCCTTGCCCAGCAAGTCTGTCCCGACAGAGGGGACGGGGGTGTGGACTGCAGGACTGAGACGAGTCGGGCGCACAGATCTCAGAGAACCAAACCTTGCATTTTCCAAGCTTTCCGCTGCTCCTCTTTAGCGATGATTTCTATGTCCTTGTCGTAGATGTAGTCCTGACAGAGAAAGCAGTAGATGCCTCCATACACCAGCTCTATGGCTGCGGGGGGGGGGGGGGGGAGACAGCCTTAATAAAAACCCAAAGGTCACAAATACAACATGCAAGCGTTTTAGACATTTCTGTGTCTGCACCCTTTCTCTAATACAGAATCCTATTGTTATAAAAGGGCTCCCTCCCACATCGGACAGGAAATCCTGAGCAGATGGGTGTGTGTGTTCTCTCTGGAAGCTCCTGCCAAGGGTTGAGGAATCTGAAAGAGAAGGAGGCGCCAGGTCCGCATTTTATGAAGCACCAGATGCCCTGGTGCCAGGACCTCCGCCCAGTCTCCGGGACAAGGCAACCCTGCAGGAGCACTTCCAGGGCATGAGCACTCCCAGCACCCAAGCTTTAAGGACAGGGCATGAGGGGACCCAGAGCCGCTCTGCACCCCCGAGCAGGTCCTGCACTTTCTCAGCCTCATCCTGGATGAAACAGCAATGACGCCTGAGAAAGGAGCTACTGCCGTTCAACAGCTGAGACAGAACTGCTGCGGCTCAGAGTCTCCAAGCAGCACAAGGCGTCTGCAAGGCAGAGCGGCCTGGAGGAGGCACCCCAGACCTAGAGCGACGGGTGGGACGGCGCCCCCCAAACCCCGGGCCGTGCACCTCCACCCTGCACTGCACTCCCCGGGGTGATGAATACAGGACCAGCACTGCCGCCTCACGGTCTGTCTGTGCGACAACCAACCAAATACACACAACTACGTCCCACAAGCCTCCCAGTGGACAGTGACATCTTAGTAAATCACAGCCTTTATCGCACTTCACGTCTTAATTTACCAAGACACAGACCAGTGACACTGTGGTGCATCTTTAAAGCCCTCTAACACAGAGCTACCAAAACTCAGAACACAGGTTAAGAACCCCACCCGGCTTCCTGCCCTCCCAAAAAAGGAACACCCCACCAACTGTGTAAGTCATGTCACGGGTGTTCACAGACCCACTGCAGGAGGCACAGGGACCAAGGAGAGACCTGGCCAAACGGCTTGCAGTGAGGGTGAGAGAAACTTCAGGAAGGCAGAGACACCACCTGCCAACAGCAGGGCCACCAGCCCAGGAAGACCACACGCCACGTTCTCCCAGAGAAGCGGCTTCCGATACTCAGACCACCAAGTGGGGCCCCCACGCACGCCAGCTCACTCGGGGAGCCCAGCCCTCAGCCGGCCGGCGCAGGCAGGGTGCCTCCCTACCACAACCTGAGCCCCCAGTGCTAAAGCTGTCACGCCCTCGGGAGAGGGCGGAGTGGAGCACGATCCCACCCCCACCACTGTGAGGGCTGGGTCCCATGACACACGCTCCAGAAAAGGTTCTGCGGCTGGACCTCTTGAAAGTGGTTTTCCTCTGGACGCCTAAGGCCCTCACCACCATTAACAGAAAACACTGCTCTCAAGGAGCGACCCACCAGTGACCAGTCACAAAATAAGGCCAAGAGCAAAACAGCTCCATGTAACGTCCAGAGGGCACAGCCGTCCGAAGGCGTGATGGTATGAAATCCACCTTTACCTTGACGCCGTGTCACTGGCCTTCCCACAAACCCCAAGCACAGTGAAACCCGTGGCAGGAAGCAGTCAACTCAGCCAGGGACACCCAACCACAGCCCACGCCAAGGGCTCAGCGCTGCACTGAACACCTTTCTCTGCGAGTCTCTGCCTCATCTAATCCATAACCAAGCTTCTCAGAGGGAAGGATGAGTGTCTCTTCTTCTGTTAAAAAGAAAGCACTCTGCACACACAGTTACCCTCACGGTCACAGGTGGCACCAGCACCAGCCTAAAACCCTAAGGCGGGGGGGGGGCAGAGACCCAGCGAGCTGCTTCCCTCATCTGCCAGGAGTCCTGTAGGACATACTGCTTCATAAAAGTGGGCTCTGGAAGAGGGGACGTCAAACTCAAAGGAGGAGGTGGTGCGGAGACCCTGAGGCCCAGAGGCACCTGGGGCCTTACCCAGGTTGTGTCTCTTCGCCTTGGCGTGCTCATGGATGTGCTTCTTCGTGAAACAGCCAAAGAAGACACAGTGCAGGCAGGAGTGCAGCCTGTTCAGGTGGACGCCACACACGTGACAGACGCACGACTTCGCCTGCAATTCAGAGAAGACAGTCAGAAATCAGGAGTTCTAGGAAAGACTGTGACTGGGGTCCCGACGGCACCGCCGGGATTGGGTGGGGAGCATGGATTTCCTCCCTAAGAGACCATTTTCTTAACCCTTTCAACAGCCCGAAAAGGTACTTAGGTCACTAAGCTCAGAACTAGGTTCACGGAAAACATAGCTTTCTTCATAGGAGGATTCCATCTTGTGCAGGAGAAAAGACAACATAAAACCTTCATTTTAGAATCATCACAGTTATTAATAACTGGCTCAGTCTGCACCAAAAGGATGTGAAAACCATGGGATAAAAAAATATTGGGTGGTTCACAACAATTAAAGGCAGAAACAGTCCAAATCTCTATTAACAGACAAACACACAAAACATGGTGTATCCACACAATGGAGTATTAATTACTCAACCGTGAAAAAGAACAAGGTACTGATCCAGGCTACAGCAGGGATGACCCCTGAACACACACCAAGTGAGAGAAGTCAGATGCAAGGTCACACACAGCATGACTCCATTTGCGTGAGGCGTCCAGGCAGAGCAGAGACCAGAGGTCACCAGGGCTCAGAGAGAGACTGGAGCAGATGACAGTGATCTGAAACTTGAGGGGGGAGCACGTGCTACACACGCACCAGGTCCTGGGTTCAATCCCCAGTCCCACCATTTAAAAACAAAAAACAAACAAAAAAAAACCTAACTACCTCCCCCAAATTTAAAAAATAGCAATAAATTTTTTAAAATTAAAAAAAGGCTCAGCAGAGGTCAGGGTGAGTAGACAACTGTGCACACACTGGACAATTTTAAGCGGTTAATGTCTGTTACGTGCACTCCACCTCAGTAAATGTGTGTGTGCGTACCCATGCACTCATGTAAACTGGAGCACTGAATGTTTACTGTTTCAAAGTGTCACCCGTGAGATTAGTTTTGTAATTAAAAGGGAAAAGGTTTCCTTTACAACAGACAACTCTGGCCAACACCATCGTAACCTAACTGCACATCCCCACAAGGAATGATGGGTGAATCTAGACGCTAGATCCAGAGCTCTCAGCAGCACTCCGGGCAGTCAGACGACCAACCTGCCACTGGTGCTGCCAGGCTCTCCGTCTACCAGTGTGTCCTGTCACTCCACGGATTCTGCCTAAGCCAGTGACAGCAGGACTGCTACTCTCCAAAGATGGTTTCTACCAAAAAGCTCAACATGAGAGTCATTTGTGTCTCGGAATACAATCTGACTCCAGCACTGAAGCAGCACTGATAAAAGGGGCACCCGGCACAGAGCCCTGCCGTCAGTCTCCTCCTAATACACAAGCAGTAACACTCACTCAGGATAAACAGTAACAGACCATCCTCCCCCACAACCAAAGGCCTGAACCACGCTTCTAAAATACTGACCACAGAAGCCTCCCACTTCTTAGACAAGGGTCCACAGGCTGACAAGTCACAGTGTCGCTTTGTAAAGATACAGAATGGAAATGAGGGCATTCAAGCTTCATGCTTTACATTTAGTTTTTTATTTCTCTCCTTTGCTTCCCATACATAAAACTGCACTTTGTAAATACATCTCAGGTTTGTGTCGAGTGAACAAATCACATTTCAATCCGTCAGCAAACCAAAACATAGGCAGTTAAAAAGGTCTTGCCTGGGAGAGGGGGAGGATGTGGCTCAGCGGGAAGAGCCCATACTTAGCGTGCACGAAGTCCTGGGTTCAATCCCCGGCAACGAGGATTACTCCTTCTTTGAACTGATTACCAGGCTTAAGTTTTACAAATCCTTAGTAAATCTTCCAAACTGAAAGCCAGAGGGGAAAAAAAGGAAAATACACAATGCCATCTCCATTCGATAGACTATTAATTGTGTAGCTAAAGAGAATGACATCTAAACGCACAGGCAACAAAGAAAGGAAGGAGTATACACAGCATGATTAAAAACAAAAACCATGTAACTCTGCTTCACAGGCACACGTGTATTTGCCGTTGTTTGAAAACCAGGGAGACTCGGGCAGCACAGTCTGCATCGCGGTCATCTAAGGTCAGGGAGACTCACTGACCTTTCATATTCTATGCACCTTTGAAGTGTTTTATCTTTAAACACTGAGAACACATTCATACAGCCATTTCTGTAATTACTTTTTAAAAATACAGACTCATGAATTTTAATCTTTCTCAGTAAAACATTCCAACATCTGAGCATCTAGAATTGTCTACACATTCCTTTACATGTGTTTAGCCTACAATTACCTCAGGTATAGTAACTACTATTGGACACCTACAAATACTCTGCATTTTTAGGCAAGAATTTAGTACATTGCTATTTGACATCTAGTATTTAAATAACCTTTGACAATAATGGTTTCAGTTCCCCAAGACAGAAATCCAGGGCAAAGAGTTAGCTGACTCAAGCCAAAAAGAGAAAGAAAAAGGCCACATATCGCTTATATGTGGAATCCAAAAAAAAAAGACAAAAATGAACTACTTATTATTTATGACTTAAATGATTGATTTCTTGAATATATGTAAGCACATTCAACTGTCATTTATGACTGGACTGCTGCATTCTGTTGATTCCTATTTTGTGGTTGGCTTTATTCCTTCGATAACTTTGCAAATTAAAAAAGCTAAAGCTCTCAATTGTTCTTAGAAACAATGAACAGTACATATATGTAAATTTTAAGTTTTCTCTCAATGAGTTGCTCTTCCTAGAATAAACTTTGTTTACCGCCCCCAAAAGTTAGTTAACTCTAAAAAGAGTTGGCATAGTCCCACTTCCTCCCAAAGGGTGCCCAGTCCAAAATTCTTGAAATAGTGGTGTTCAGACCACAAACTCGGAGACAGAAAACACACCACAGCAAGGAAGGCGTGACTTCTGGACCTGAGCACCTACCACTTCCCAGAGTTTCTTCCCTCCAGCACCTTTTCTCAAACAAAAACCTCCCTGAGATCTTCTACCTAAAGGGTTGCTTCAGTTCCCAAATTTTGTGCCAAGAAGACTTCAAAGGCTGTCTGCCAGCCTCCGGATTACTGCCAAAATCAAATCAGGATCAGTAATGGTCCAGAAGTGCCAATGTTTCTTCACTTGTGGTGAAGTACTTTGGTAAATATATTTACTATGGTTACAAAAGGGGGGCTTTGAGGACGAGCTCCTGGAAAATTTCAGAGCCACAGAAACGGTTCAAAAGAGAGAAACAATTATTTTTAAAAAATTACCTGTTCCCCAAAATGCCTGTTCAAAATATAACACACACTACACTAAGTCATAACAATCAAGTAAAAATTTGTACGTCTTTACTGCCAGTTTCCAAACGCTCAAGTCCTCAGGTGGTAAGACACGTGCCAGACACGCACAGGAAGGTACGTTCAATACAGAAAGTTAGCAAAAGTGACCACCTCTTCTCATTCTGCCTACCAAAAGAATCAAAGTTTAGTTTAAAATTCATAACCCTCCTCTACTTGGAGGAAAGAGAGTTTTAACTCCCATGGCTACGTTGTAGCAGAGACTGGGACCTCAGAGAAGTTTAACTTGGGTTCAAGTATTTATACCAAAGGTACCATCAGCTGAGTCCCAGCGAACTGCCAAACGTTCATCACTCTTCACCAGCGAGTTAAACTCTTTCTCAAACCAACTCCTCCTTGGCTGGGCCATTCCAGTGCTAGAAATGCACAGGACACCGCCCCCCCCCCCCCCAATATTCAGAGAGAATACCGGATGGAGGACGTGAGGGTTCACTGCTGGGATTCGACAAGGCACTGCGCTGCGGTCGGACCTGAATTCTGGAAGTATTCCACCCTCTCCTGTCTGTCTGTAGTTCAACTTCCTACCAGCAAGTAACAGAGGTGCAGTTCAATAGCGCTCAAACTAAGCAACTGATAGAAAAAGATTAATCCAAGCCACACAGAACCGCCCAAATGTGATTTCTTCACTACGAAATTAGGCAAAGTTAATGATCGGTTGAACCTGCCTCCTTCAGCGCCTTCAAAAATTACGGGGCGGCTGGGGGATGGAAATGGGTCACATAAATCCTGACCAATAAACTAACAATGTGGAGAGGTAACGCAATCATCCTTGGAAAAACGGTTTCAACCAGGTGATTTTTAAGGGCACATAATTCCGTTAGCAGAAACCTCACACCCATCCTCCTAGAAATGTTTCATCTCCGGCGTTAGTTCATCCTAAGAGGTAACACTTCCCAACACTGTGACCGATTAAACAAAGAAAAAACTGGTGCTTAACGTTCTCTACAATCTCAGTGGATGTTAGTTTTCCCATTAAAAAAATGCTACTTAAGATGGACACTGCTTAACAGCGCTCCCGACCTCAGACTGCAAACTGCAAAATCGCGTTACTCTGTAAAAGCAAAATTAATTCAGGTAAGTAAATACAGTCATTTTCTTATTTCCAAATCACTAATAAACCTACTCGCTTATATGGGGCGTACATCCGAAAAACAGGACACTGAATATCGTTCTCTCAGTGTCTCAGGGAGCGACTGGTGTGTCGCAAGGGGCACCCAAGGCCCATCGGCCTTCAGACCCATCTCTCCTTTAAACCTGCTCCTGCGCAGCTACAGGTGACACCGCAAATCATCATCGTGCCGAACGACGGGACTCTCAGCAGCAAGACCGCCTTGTTTCTAGGTGCCGCTGCGCTCCGCACCTGCGCAGGTGCACACCTGGGGGGGGGGCACGTCCTGGAATGTCTCTACGGACCCTGGGCCCGGGGTGCGCCCCGCGGCTGAATGGGGGGCGCGCGTCTCTGTGGACCCTGGGCCCGGGGTACGCCCAGCGCGGCGGCTGTACCCGCATCCTGGTGACCCCGCGGACGGCCCTCCCCGGCCCAGCGACCTCCCCCACCGCAGGGCAGCGGCCAGGACTAGGGAGCTCCGCAAGGCGCGTGCAGCACAGGCGGTCTCCCTCCCCGCTCGGTCCTCCCGCTCTCGGCACCCCCACCCCCACCCGGCGGGAGGACCCCTTGGACACGCCCCGCGCTGCGGCGTCGGAGACCCTCCCCCTCCTACCCGGCAACCCCTGAAGAGACCGAGACCGCCCCCGCCCCCGCCCGGGACTGGGCCGAGGAGAGTGGGGGAGGGGAGGGCGCGAGCCCCACCCCCCGGGAGCCGGGCCCAGCCGCAGCGGGGTGGGCGCACCTTACGCTTGCGGGCCTCCGCCGAGCCGCTCCACACGAAGCACTGGTAGATGGCGCGCAGGTTCTGCTTCCAGTTGTCCACCTTGAAGCTGCCCAGGTGCACGCAGCCCGGGGGCGTCACCACCAGCTCCGACTCCATGGCCTCGCCGTCCGGCTCGGGCCGGGGCGCCGGCGGGGACGAGGACGACGCCAGCGCGGCGCGAGGCTGCGGGCGGCCCGGCCGAGGGACGGGCCGAGGACAAAGCGGAGCCGCGCGACGGGAGTGGCGGGCGCCGCCCGGGCTGCGCTCGCGGGTCGCCGAGGCCGCTGCGGGGCTACGTCATCGCCGCCGGGCGCGCACCGCGCCTGCGCTGCCCGCCGCCGGCCCGCCCACTGCTCCCCTCCCCCGCAGGCTCGGGCGGGTGAGGGGTGGGGCCAGCGAGGCCCCGCCCCTTAGCCCACGCCATTGGTCGTCGCCGGCCGCGTGATGTGGGGGCCGCGGGGGCGGGGCCGGGCCGGTTTGCGCCGGCCGGGGATGCCGCAGGGGCGGGGCAGGGCCGTTCTGCAGAGTCCAGCCAGGCGCCCTGCGTGCCGCTAGTCTGGGCTTCTCGGTGGAAAGCAGGGAACCAGGTGCTAGCACGCCTGGCCCGCTTTGGTCCACCGTCGCCATTTCGGACTCGCGCGGGCCGCACGTTCGGTTCGGGGTTCGAGTCCCCAGAAGGCCTGTCACCTGGCGCTGCAGGTGCGGAAGGTCCGAGACGACAGGTGCGAGCATCTCCGGGGAGTCAAGAGACAGCGGGGCCCCGGAGTCGCCACAAGCGAAGAGACACAGAAACGTAGATGATCTCCGCGCAGCTGAGGCTACAGGCTCGGGACCGAGGCCCGGGGTGACGCTTGCGGCTCGGACACCGCCCGGGCGCTGTGCCGCGGCCTTCGCCCTGGACGCGCCGCCGCCGCCCGTCTGCGCCTCGCCTCCTTCGGGGCCTGGTCGGAGGCTGCCTTCTCGGGGACGCCTCCCCGCCGTCCTGTGGGACGTTACAGCCCCCAAGTCCTTCATCTGCTTACCCCAAGAGTTTGTTTACTTGTTTATTCTTTAACTGTTCCCTCAGTAGCGTGGAAACTCCGTAAGGGTAATGATTTTTGTGCGCTTTATTAATCGCTATATCCCCAATACCCAGGGCAGTATTGGTAATATGCAGGTTCTCAAAAATCAATGTTTAGTTAACTAGTCAATCATCCCAAACTTTTGTTTTGTTTAATAACAAATATGAATAGGATTATTCTAAAAATAAAACGCGGTGAAGTAAGGCACGCCATGGATATGTTAAAGAAGTATCAGTTTAATACGAAGTGAAATCGGAAATGTCAGTTAGGAATTACAAAGTACACGATACACCTCTATAAACATTGCTTGTGATGAGCATTCCAGTGCACCGGGCATGCAGATATGGCTCGGTTTCGGGTGCCCTTAGCATTCAGGCCCCTCGGCTCTACATTAATCAAGATGGTCATTCAACCGTGGAAGGATTTCTGTGCTCTCTACTTGGATTATAGATAATGATTTCAAATGCCCCGCGATCACAACAGCTTTATACATAAATAAAATTAAAACACAAAATATATCCCTGAGAAGCATTCCCGTAAGATGCGTGGACAAAACTGTTTACTATAGCTTTTTTTCTAGTGGGAAAAAAGCTGAAAACACTAATGACCACTAATAACACTAAATGACCACTAATAGAATGAGTTAATCAACTATAGGATAAGTATTCTAGGGAATGCTATGCAGCTGTTACAGAATGACGTAGGTCTGTAAGTACTAATGTGGAATGCCTGTTAAGACATAAGTGAACAGAGCAAATTGCAGAAAAATACAGAGGATGCTGACCCCTGAAAAGTAATGCTATATGTAAGTACGAATTAAATGGCTGGAAGAAACAAACCAACCCACCTATCATGGTTAACTTCTGGTGAGAGAACGTTATCTATGTTTGAATTCTTTTATGGTAAGAATTAATCATATATTGTGCTTTAAAAATCACTAAAACTTAAAAAGAGAAGAGAAAATGTTATTCTACAACTTAGGCTGGGAAAGGGGACTTGTTCAGGTTCCACTCATCCAGCCACCAGAAAACTGCTAATCTTAAGTATGGCTCCACTGCTGACTACCTGCATAACCTGGAGCAGATGGCTTACCTGTTAAAATTGGGGTGACACCAGCTCAGTGTTTACATTAAAGGGTTATGGCAAGGAACAGATGGGCCAAGCTCTTAGAACCTGTCTGTCACTTATTAAGGGTTCAAGAAACAGCAGCAATTACTGATCCAGAAGTGGCATCCTACTTTAAGAACCCACAGTGTAGTGGGTAGACAGCAACATTCGCAGGCAAGTACGGTACAGTCCTCCGTATCTGTGGGTTCCGCATCCAAGGATTCTATCAAATGGGGATGGAAAATGTTTGAAAAAAGTTTCCCAGGAAGTTCTAAAAAGCAAAACTTGAATTTGCCGTGTTTTATTTACACAGCACTTACATTATATTTAGAACTATTTACACAGCGTTTCTGTTGTGTCAAATATTATAATTTAAAGATGACGTAAAGTATACGGGAGGATGTATTATATGCAAGCAATGCACCGTTTTATAGAAGTGACTTGAGCATCTGTGGATTTTGGTTATCTACAAAGTGTCCTGGAACCAGCTCCCCACGGATCCTGAGGGACGATTGTAATAAGAGACTGCAGAGATGAAAGAAAGTCCAGTTAATAGGAAAACACTCCATGACACCTCGTACCCTAACCCTGCCCAGGCGGTTGCAATGGAGGGGGTCTGGAAGTGTTTTCTCTGCCGACCTAAGTGTAGAAGGGTGGGTAGAAATTGGCCAGTTTAAAAATAAGTGACATGATGAGGTATTTGCCTCAAAAGGCATTTCCCCCTATCCATGGGACTAACATGGCCTAAAGCGTTTTTCTATTTATGGGTTTTTAATTTTTTTCAATTTTTAAAAAATGTAAAACAACCATGGCATTATGCTTCCAACAGGGTAAAGTAATATCCTAAACTAATGCGCTTTCATATAACAAGTATGAACTCTGGACAGAAAACAAAAACAAATCCCTGAAAGCACTGTAGTGAGCCAAACAGGCAGACTTGGAAGGAAGTAGACACTTGGAAATAGGGAAAAGGAAGTGACATGTTTTTTATGGCTTATAGTCAAGGACAGGCCAGACTAGGAGCCCAAAAGGGAGGCTGAAGCTCTGATTGAAAACACACAGTCTCTCTGCACTGAAGAAGAAGAGAACAGAGAACAGAACAGCTAAAGCCACAGGAAGTGAAGACAGAGCCAGGGGAGGGGAGCCCAGAGTCTGTGTATAAACCACATCCAGGTGTCTAGTTGAGCACTGGCCATCTGTGTGTGGGGCAAATTCCAGCAAGCCAACTGGAAAAAAAGAATTGAGTAGAGACAAGCTGCTGCCCAGGAAGCGGTTAAATTCTTTTCAAAAAATGTTTACCATTTTTAAAAATGTAAGACTCAACAGTATACCCACATTGCTTGATATGGAAACAGTGTGGTTTAGCTGAAATGTGGTTTTTAGGTCTGAAGGTCACACCTTTAATCCATTTTGAGTTACTTTTTGTACATGGCACGTAGTCCAGTTTCATTCTTTCACATGTGACTGTCCAGTTTTCCCAACACCGTTTGTTGAGAAGACTGTCCTTTCTACATTGTATGTTCTTGGCTCCTTTGTTGTAAATTAACTGACCGTGTCTACCTGGGTTTACTTTTTGTTGAGTTGTAGTTTTTTAGATATTCTGAACATTAAACCCTTACTAGGAATGTTTTGCAAATAGTTTCTCACCCTCTGCAAGTTGTCTTTTCACTTTATAGTGTCCTTTGATGCATAAGTTTCAAATTTTGCAGAAATCCAATTTATCTATTTTTTATTTTGTTGCCTGTTTTTGGTATCATGCTTAAGAAACCATTTCTAAATAAAGGTTCCATAAACATTTTCTCTAATGTTTTCTTCCAAGAGTTGTAATCCCTAAATTTAGGCCTTTGGTCCATTTTGGATAAATTTTTGCACATGGAGTAAAGTAAAAGTCTAACCTCACTCTGCACATGGCCGCCCAGTCTTCTCAGCACTATTTGGTGTACAGAGTGGACTTTCCCCATGGGATGGCATTGGCGCCTTATTGAAAGTGAGCTGACCACAGATGTAAGGGTCTCCTTCTGGGCTTTTTCACTCCCGTGGGCCTGTGTGTCCATCCCTATTCTAGTGCCACAGTTTGATACTGTAGCTTTGTAGGAAGCTTTATTATCAGGAGGTATCAGTCCTCCAACTATTTTTTTTTCCAAGTTTTTTTTTTTTTTTGGCACTTTGGGGCCCCTTGAGATCCCATATGAATTTTAAGCTGGTTTTTCTATTCCTGCAAGAAATCCCATTGGGATTTTTTAAATATAGCACGGGCTTTTATTTATTTTTAAGAAGCATTTTTAGTCCTGAAAAATGATAGAAGGCATACTTGTACTCATTTTTAGAAGGGCAGCAGTACTCCTGATCTGAGGGCTGAGACAGACTCTATTAAACATCTCTGGGACAGGTGACATAGGGTATTATCATCTGAGATGATTGATTAGACTTGGTCATTAGAGATACAGACAACACTGACAAAACTGCATTTAATCCCGAATGAATCTGTAAAGTCACTGCACACATAAGAAGAAGTAACGGTGCTGGGTGCCCCAGTCCAGCTGATGGGGTTTCAGGTGTGGATAAGATGCCATTTTTAAAAAATTTTTATTTATTTTATTATTTTCTGAGGGGGAGGGAGGTAAACTTGGTTTACCTCGGTATTCATCTATTTTTTTAGAGGAGGTACTGGAGATGGAACCCTGGACCTCATGCATGCTAAGCATACCCTCCCCCCGGCCATTTTCCATTTTTTGAAAACAGGAAACACTGAATTCAATGACAGTCCTTTAGCTGAGATGTTCTTATAGGGTGTGGGTTTGATTTGTTAGGATGGAAGGTGGCCATATAATTTATTGTCCAAACCAGGACAATTTTAGAGTGTAAGAGAGTGCAGTTAAAAGTGACCCAAGGACAAGAGGCATAAACCAGGGCTGTCCTGGGCTAATCAGGATTGATGTGTGTATTGGGAGGGGCGTGAATAGTGGGAGAGTGTGTGTTGGCTCCAGTCAAGGCCTCTGGTCCTTCTCACCACAAATGCTACCCCTTGTGGCTTTGGGTAAGTCATTCTGCTTTTTTGAACCTCAGTTACCAAAATGGAAAAGATACCAAACACTTGTTCTGCTTACACCCTGAGGTCTGTATTTTTCCCTCCTTGGGTATGAGGGAGGGGACTGTGTTGACTTTCTGTTCATGTGTCTTCATATCCCTCTCCTTGTATGATTCTCTCAGCTGTTAGGTGGGGTTTAGTGCATAAAGACACTCAGGAGTAGGCAGTTGGGATAAACGGCCAAAGGCCCTTCACTCAGCAGTAAAGGGGCGAGACTGGAACTCCCCCAGGTCAGCCATTGGGACTTGCACAGGGATCTATAGATCGCTTTGGGTAGTACTGACAACACTGACAAACTGTCTTCTAATCCGTGAGCACAGAATGTCTTTCTGTTTATTTACATCTTCTTTAACATGTTAAAGTTCTTAGTTTATTAATCCTCTCATGAAAAATCTGCACAATCACCACAGATACAGTCACTGCAGAATCTTTACTCCTTCTTTTTGCCAGCACCAACATTGGCCTTTGCAGTCCCCCTGACTTTCTTCATCCTTTTCTTCCATTCCTTGCCCTGTTTCCTTGAGGTCTTTTTCTTCTCGTATAGGCCATGTCTTGCAAGCCTGTGTTTGGGTTCATTTTTTCTTCGCATAATCAAAGGAATCGTAAATCATGCCAAAACCAGTTGTCTTGCTGCCACCAAAATGAGTTCTGAATCCGAATACAAAGATGACATTTGGCGTGGTCTTGTACATTTTGGCTAGTTTTTCCCGAATTTCTGTTGTAGGTACTGTTGCCTTCCCAGGGTGAAGGACATCAATGACCATTTGTTTCCGCTGAAGTAGTTGGTTGGTCATGAACTTCCTGGTCCGGATAGTTACTGTGTCATTCATGATGGCGGCTGGTCTTCAAGCAGCCAGGGAGGAAAAGCCATTTATTTACATCTTCTTTAATTTTTCAATAATGTTCTAGTTTTCAGAAGGATTTCCTTCTGCCATTTATGTTTTCTGTGTATTATATTTTTTTTGTTTCTCAGTTCCTCTATTACTGCCTTTTTTGTATTTAGTTGATTTATTGTCACTATCATTTTTAGTTCCCTCTTCATTCCTTTTCTGTATATTTTTCCTTTTTAAGAGGTTGCCTTACGGATTATAATTAACATTTTAAACTTCCAACAACCTAGTGTGAATACCACCAACTTAGTTTAAGCAGCACAGAACACTCTACTGTCTCCACTCCCCCCTCTTCATGCTGTCACTGTCACAGATTACATTTTTATACACTGTGTGTCTGCTAACATAAATGTATAATTGTTTTATGCATTTTCCTTTTAATCATATAGAAGAAAAGAGCAGTTTCAAACCAAAAGTACAGTGCTGGCTTTCCTATTCACCCAGGCGGTTACCTTTACCAGTGTCCTTTCTTTCTTCATACAGCCTTGAGTTACTGCCTGATGTACCTTCATGTCAGGACTCTTTAGTATTTCTTGTAGGGCAGGTCTACTAACAGTAAGTTTCCTTAGCTTTAGTTTGTCTTGGATTGTTTTAATTTCTACTTCATTTTTGAAGGGTAGTTTTGCCAGATACAGAATCTTCGTTGGCAGTCTTTATTCCTCAGCACTTTGAATACATTATCTCTCTGCCTTCTGGACTCCATGGTTTCTGATGAGAAATCAGCTGTTAAATCTTACTGAAAATTAAATATTTCTCCCTTGTGCACAATCTCCTTTAATAAAAAGCTTTGCTTGCCTAAGAGTCTTGTGGAAGCGACACTAATTCCTATGGTACTGCTGTCCAAGAAACTGGAAGGGGCCTGATAACACTAGGGGATTTTGGAGGAGTGTGGGGTTCTTAGTGCTTCCGTGTTGGGTAGTAAGTCAGTGGAATGAGGAGGTATAGCTCAGTGGTGGAGCACGTGCTTAGCATGCACAAGGTCCTGGGCTCCATCCCCAGTACCTCCATTAAAATAAGTAAACAAATAAACAAACCTAATTACCTACCCCCCAGCAAAAAAAAATTAAATGGAAGATTATTGCTGTGGGATTGGGCAGGCCAGCACGTGGGCAGCAAAGGTCTCTGCCAAACACAAAGGATGAAGATGGGGAAGGAGTTTATGCAGAGACGCTGCCGCAGACAACTGCGGGCCACGTGGAGGACAGCTGCCTGTGTGAGCCCCAAGGCCCAGCTGCTGAGGTCTCTTATTAGGGAGAGTAAACTTTCACTCTGTGCTGACATGACATCAGGCACTAAGGGGGTCGCGGGGGGCAACATTCGCTTGTGCACAATCTGACTGGTTGATTTTGAGGTAACAGGAAGGGCAGGGGTCATGAAAGGGAAGGACTAGGGATTTTGGTAGGGGTTGTGACCGGTTCTGGTGGTCAGGCTTCTGGGCACTGTACAGATAATCATTATCTCAGCCAAGGCAGGTATGTATTAGGAAAGGAATGTTCTCTGTTATCTTTAAAGGGCAGCAGCCAGGTGCCTGAGGGGCCTTGGAGCAGGAATCTGCCAGATGTCTGTGGACACCACAATTATAGTAACCCAAGAAAAATGAGACCACTAGGGCCTCAGATCCTTCTGGAAGTGCAAAGCCCTAATCAGCCAAGATGTTGGCAGAGGGTAGAGATAACACGGAATAGGTAGTAAGAGGAGCTGTAAACATTGATCATGGTCTCTGACCAGTTATGTAAGGAAAACTATAGTAAATATGCATTTTTTTCTGCATGTCTTTCTGTATATTAATCAGTTTCAGTATTCTTGGTTCCTGTTTTACATAAGACACATTTACATATTTTCCCCAGCTATTTTACGTAAGTGGTGGTGATGAAAACCCTGAAATGTTAAAATTTCGCATCATGTGATGCCTTTCCAACCAGAATTGTGTTAATAAAGTAATTCCAAATGTAATGTTTGGAATCAGTTTGAAGTTAGTAATGTCTACTACATTCAAACACTAGGAATGTGATGTCTGTAAAAACAGTTTTTCTAGATGGAACAAGAGTCAACCTCTGCTCTGACCAGGATGGATGATCACAATTTCTTAATCAGCAGAGTTCACACTCTTCATTTACACTCTCAAACTCTTTGTTAAGTGATAAACCCAGGAGAGCTGGACATTTTCCCACATGCTTGCGGGAAGAGGATGGCGCCAATGATCCTTGTGGTCGGATTTAACAAATAAATCCTGTAAGTGTCTATTAAGAACACAGAGACTTCAACTACAAGACTATCCCCCAGAGCAACAAACTGTCAACTAAGATAACCATGTAAAAGTCGTGGCCTTTATGTAGGGCTTTTTTTTTTTATTTGCAGAATGTGGCAACTTCTAAAGCTACTGTGTTGAAATAACACTTGCAAGAAAAAATTTATTTTGACCACAAACACAAGTTGGTAACTGTCATATTCACACCATTCTCAATTTTTCATCAGCCCGTAGGATCTTGTGACCACTCTCAACTTACTGTTTTATCAAATCAGGTTATTTTAAAGTGTTTGTGATTGTAACAGATTGCTTAAATAATTTAGATTATTTAAGATAGATTATTTTAAACAGATTATTTTAAATAATTATTGATGCAGAACATTCTAACCCTTGTATCTTCAATTCTTTCCGAACCTCCCTTTGTTAATTCTTTAGACTTAGTTTCTAAGGCCTGGCTCTGCATACTCAGCATCACATGAAAGAACAGACCTGCAAAGTGCCCTTTTACTGGCAGAAATGGAGCAGAGACTGAGTTTGGATTTTACAACAGTGAAATGAAAGTGAAGGATGTGGGGTTCGGGGACAAGTGAGAGGCCCCATAGAGAGCAAAAGGGGGCGCTAGTCACAAGATGCAAACCTGCGCCCTAATTATTTACACCATAAAGACACAATAAATCAGAAAACAGAGAACGTTCCTCTTCCAACATGTAATTGCTCTAGCCCAACTAACAACCCTGAGTTATGACCTAACAACGCCTCCCACCACAATTCCTCCAGTCACCAGACCCCCTACCTCCTCCTAAAAATAACCCCTTAGATAATGATCAACTAACTCCTGGAAACGTTCAACACGACCCCTTCCCTAAAGCACGTAGGCCCTTCCTCATAAAAGGCTCTAGAATTCTGCCCTCGGTGCACACACAGGCACCTCTCGTCCGCGTGGCCCGCTGCTGTCTGTGGCAGCATACCCCTACTAAGCTTTTTATTTCACTTTGTCTCTGGTCAGTTCTTTCACCACCCGCGGTACCGGCCTGCCTAGTCCCACGACAAGAAAAACTGGTTACACAATTTTTTCACACTCGCACTTCTAGAGGGAGGCAAAAATATTATTTCAGCCCAGGAAATCTGGCCCCAGAACCTGCTCCGGTAACCACAATACTACGTTAGTAATCAGAGCAGTTTGCACCTCAACCTGAGGATGTTACGGAGCAAATAATTAGAAAGTGGCTTGATTTTGGAGCCCCTGGGAAACACTGACTCAAGAATGAGTGTCACGTCCTTGGCCTTTTTTGGGGTGTGATGTACACAAGGCTGCAACATACACACAGTAAGGTGCACTGACCTCAAGGGAACAGCCTGAAGCACCTTCACGTGTGTGCACACCCACAGGACTGTCCCCAGGTCCCGATGCTGACGAGCCCCCGCCCCACGAGGCTCGCCCGTGCCCCTTCCCCGTCACTACGCCCCGGCCCAGGGAACTGCCGCTCTGGCCTCCGTCACCCGACCCTGGACTTCAAGACACGGCGCTCCGCGTCTCCGTGGAAGGTCGCTCATCGTCAGGTCGGCCGTGCAGCCCCGTGGACACCGCCCGTGGCTGCCGCTCGCTCCTTCTGGCCCTCTGTCGTCAGTCCCCGGTCGGCCCGTTGGTGAGCGATCCGGGTCGCCTCTGGGTTCTGGCGATTACGAGCAGAGCGGCCAGGCGCGTCTGGCTCCTCCCTTGGTGGCTCACAGGGTGGGTTACGCCTTCACCACCCAATCGCGCGACTTTTTTGCAAGAAGCGCGGACCGAACGCCGCAGAATCGCCGGCCCTCTGGGGACCTCAGGGACCTGCCGACGGCGGTGCGCGAGGCGGGGCTCCCGGCGCATCACGGGCCCGGGGGCGCTTCGCCGGAGGGCGCCGGAAGTGGGCGCAGCTGCTGACGACCCGTTGGCCCACCTGCCTGCAAAGGACGCCGGGAAGCGCCGTCACCTGCGCGGCGGGGCGGCCTGGAGGGCGGGTGGTCTCACGGCGCTGCGGCCAGAGCGGGCGACGCTCCTCCCCGCTACGGTGACGGAGGGGCTTTGTGGGGACGCAGGAGCTGGGAGCGGCCGGCAGCGTCACAGGGCGGGACGCTAGGAGGCAGCAGTCCACACCCCCCCCCCCCGCTTTTGTTCTTTCTGGAGACGGAGCCTGATTGGCCGGCTGGGACCGGACCGCTTGATTGACAGTCGAGGGTCCGGACCGAAGGTGTGGGGGAGACCACGGTTCCGGGAGCGGGTCGTCGATCCGGGGGTCGCGACCCAGAACCCGAACCAGTCCTGCAGTGCTTCCCGAAGCTCCTCCGGCAGTTTCGGTCACTGGTGCCCGACCAGCTAAGAGCGCCTGCCAGGAGGCGCTGCCTCCTTGGATGGCGGGGAATTTGCATGTCTCTGCTTTCAATTTAGGGTGAAAAAGGAGAAAAATTAGTAATTCGTCGGGATCAGAAATGTGACATCTGATTCTCGGGGAGGACGGTATCCATTTCACACGCAGCCGGAAACCTAGAGAGTGAAGAGGAAATCAGAATTTAAGTGCATTCCAGCCAGCCTTTCCCTGTCTCTCAGTTACAGACTTGCCACCATCTGTCCGCGTTCAGCAGACCACCACTTGACATTTGGACCCAGTAGCTCTTTACAGCCTCAAAATAACTCTAAATGTCATCCAGATTCACTTTATAGATAAGTAGCCCGTGACTTCAAACACTGGAACCTAAATTAACAAGGTGGAAGTTAAGTATTCATAAACACAAGGTACCGATGCTTTCAAGGTTCATGTCTTAAAGCTCTTCTCAATAAAAGGTTATTAATAGGGGTGGGGAGAAGAAGGGTTGAATACGCAGAGCACAAATGAGATTTAGGGCAGTAAAAATGCTTTGTATGATATTATAATGATAGACGTATGTCATTATGCTTTTGTCCAAGCTCTCAGAATGTTCAGCAACAAGAGTGAACCTGAGAGTAAAGTGTGAGCTTAGGGTGATTATGATGTGTCAGTGTAGTTTTATCATTGGTAAAAAGTGTACCACTCTGGTGAGTGAGTGGATAATGGGGAAGGCTGTGCATGTGTAGGGGCAGGAGGTATGTGGGAAATCTTTGTACCTTGCTCTCAGTTTTGTTGTAAACCTAAACTTCTACTTTTAAGAAGTCACTTTAAAAAAGTCCTTGACACTTAATCTGTGCCAAAAAGGCTGAGATGGAGAAATAAGTTTCCTGTCCTCAAGAAGCTGCCAGTGGAGGGAGGGGGTGGACCAAGGGTGATTTGGATAATGAAGACAAATATATAGCTGATTTGTTCCCCAAGGCGCCATGTGACTCTATGAGACTCTCTAAAGGTTCTGGGAATGGGGAACTTTTTCAGCCTGGGGAAGGGACCAGCGTTCTGATCCATAGATTATTTTTAAGTATATTGTTTAGCTTCCAAGTTCTGGGATTTTTCTACTAGCATTTTCTTAATTGATATCCAGTTTGAGTCCATGTAGTTGGTGCACACTCTATATAATTTCAGTCCTTTGAAATTTGTTGGTTAGTTTTTATGGCTAGGATTTGGTCTATCTTGGTAAGTGTTCTGTGGGTGCTTAAAAAGAATGTGCTTTCTGTCATTGTGAGGTGTCCTACAAATGTCGATTCAATCCTGTTGGTTGATGGTATTGTCAAGCCCTTCTATATCTTTGCTGACTTTTTATCTGTTCTATCAGGTACCAAGAGAGGGATCTTTAAGTCTCCAAGTGGTAATTGTGGATTTGTCTGTTTCTCCTTTCAGATCTATTAAATTTTGTCTCTGGAAAGATGCACACAGCTAAGAGCATTGTTATCCAGGTGAAGGAGAAAACGGTACCTGGACAGCAGGAAGCGAGATTTTTCAATTCGTACACTTTGCCATCAATTCAATTTTGAACTATGAAAATTCCCCCCAGTTTTTCTGTCAACCTCTTTCCATGCTTCTTCTTCCACCACTTCAGGTCTTTAAAAAACATTTATTTGCAAGAATTACTCATATATTCTGAGTAGAAGTTATTTTCAGGTATGTGTATCACAGATGCCTTCTCCACTCTGTTCCTTGCCTTTTGCTCTGTTGATGTTGTCTTTCCTTGTCTTAAATTTAACAACGCCCATTTATCAGCATTTCCCTTTAGGGTTGGTTGGTACTGATGTCTTGCCAAAAACTGTTTTCTTATCCCATGGACACGATACTCTGCTGTTAGCTGTTATTTTCTAGAGGTATGTCTTTCACATTTAGACCTACAATCTATCTCGGATTGATTGGGGTGGGGTGGTAATTAAGTTTATTTACTTATTTTTAGAGGAGGTACTGGGGATTGAACCCAGGACCTCGTGCATTCCAAGCACGCACTCTACCACTTGAGCTATACCCTCCCCCCGGATTGATTTTTTTGCATGAGGTAGGGGTTAAGGTTCATCCCTTCTCACCTCCCAATGACATTCAAATAATGTAGCACTATTTTTTGAAAAGAACCTTCCTATTGGATCACAGTGGCTCTTTCATGGGGAGAAGAACGTGGCTACACACCTGTAGTCTGTTTCCGGCCTCCCCTTTTCCATCGGTTTTTTAATTTATCTTTGCGCCAATATCACACTGCTTCAATTACTGGAGCTCCAACCCTGTGTCCCCTCTCTTTCCCTAGAGCGCACATAACTCGAAACCTTTCGAATTGCCTACCTGCGCCTTGAGGGACGCAGCCCAGTGCGCGTGCGCAGCCCACGGTCTGGGATTGGACGAAGCCGCACGGCTGGGCGACGGAAAAGCACGTCACTTGTGAGGTGGAAGGATGAAGTTGACTCACCATGGTCTCCGCAGCGACCAGGTAGGGCTTGCGAGAGGAACCTGGCTGGCGAGGGGCGCGGCGAGTCCCGGCTCGAGCGCACTTCGGGCGGCTGAAGGGAGGAAGCGGTGCGGAGGCCGCGGGCCAGAGGGCCCCTGGCTCGGCGTTTCCTGGCTGGGGAGCCCGCGACTCCGCTCTGGGCCTCGGCTTGCGAGGCTGCAGATGGGTGTAGGCTGGCGGCGACCGCGATGTCCCCGATTCTGCGCGTGCGCCGCAGCCCCGCCCCCGCGCAGGTGGCAGGTGGCGTGCCCGAGGCGGACGGCACCTGGCCTGGTGTGGGGCAGGACGGCAGGTGCCCGTGTTCCGAGGCAGAGACGGGGGCCGACTGCTGCGCCCCCGCGGGATGGCTGCTGAGGAGCTCTGGCTGCGCCGCTTCCCAGGCTGTGTGGCTTGGGCCCGTGTCCTCAGCTGTAAGCTGGGAACCCTCACGTGGTTCTCGTGAAGCGTAGTGCGGATTGGCGTGGACCGTACTCTGCTAGCGTGTGGCGCGGGTTAGGTACTCAACAAATCGTGCCCATAGAACTCTTTTCAATTCCTTTTGCTGTAGTGATTTGAGATTTGACAGGTTACTTTTGTTTTGTGCGTATTGTTTATTTTTTTGACAAGTTACTTTTGAAGTAACTTTTTTTTTTTTTTTTTTAACGTTGGTACCGAGGATTGAACCGAGGACCTCGTGCAGTCTAAGCACGGGCTCAACCACTGAGCTACACCCACCCACCTGAAGTAACTTTTGGACTTCTTCTTCACACGTATTTAGCGAACTTCTCTTAATGGAATTACCAGGAAGTGCTTTTCACGTCTTCCACCCTGTGTGTGGGGAAAACAAAGAGGAAGTCGTTTTCTAGAAAAGCGGCAGATGCAAAGAGGGACCCTCAGCTTGGTGATGCAGAGAGAATTAGCAAAACTGATCTTAATTCTTCTGAAGGATAGGGAAGGAACTAAGTTTCTTGGGCACCCACCAGAGTGAGTGTTGTAGATACCTCTCACTCCTCACTACAGTGTAAATCCTACTCCTTCTCATATAGGGGCTGCTTTGGAAGGTCCTTGCTGAAGCATGTATATTTAAAACTAGTCTGGGTTGTTGCCATAACACAGCTTATCAACCATATAGAGGTAATGATGCTTTTTATTTCTCTTGAGGCTTAGGAAGGGAGGGAGTGGAGAGGGAAGGGAGGGTTAGGATCAGGACTGGGCCTTGGTGAGGGGTGACCGGTAAGACTGAGTCCTCCTCCTTGCTGGGATTTCCTGGATGGCGTTTTGCTATCCCTGAAAGCAACGTGCTGAGATTTCCAGATTAACATTAACTGAAGTTTATGTCCTAAGAGGGCTTGCTTTAAAGGAAGGCATCATAAATGCAGGTACATAAATTGCATTTTGCTGAATTAATCTTTTCTTTTGGGAAACTTCGTTAAATTATTTTTCTTTGCAACACTTGGATATTCTTTGTGATTGTCCATTTTATTCCAATACGTTGGCTAGTGGGGTGGTTGAGTTCTTTTATTGCTGTATACAGACTCTGAAAAAAACATGTATACCGTTGGAAAAGGTCTTTATATTGTGATTTTTTTTCTCTATCATAGATAGGATAGGGATCTGGTAGAGACCCCAAAACAAGATTATCATGTAGTAATGTGTGGCATATTCTGTGCTATTCAGCCAAGAGGCAAGTACTGTTTTAGTTCCATGTTTACAGATGAAGGAATGGAGGCTTGGAGAAGTTAAATGATGTATCCAAAGTTGGAAGATCTAAGTAAGGACATATGCAAACTTAAAGGGGTGTGTTGGGGATTGTAGAACACAGCAGGGAGGGGGAGGGAGGTGGCCCTGAGATGCTGGAGGACACCGGAGCAAGGGGCATTTCCTCATTAAGTCATGGAGTTTCCTACTAGGAGGAAGGGGCCGTTGTCTTAAAGGCGAGAGCCTGAGGTCCTCTGGGTTTTGAAACCCAGGTTGGAACCCTGCTTCCCTGAGGAGGGGATTCCTGGCACACTTGCTTTGAAAGGAGCCACACTGTGCACGAGCAGACGAGCCATGGAGATGCAGGGTCGCTTCACATCCAGACAGAGTCTTGGCTTTAGAAACAGGCCTATTTCAGAGTTCTTTTTGATAATATATTCCCCTGGTATACTTAAAATATTTGTTCTATTCAGCTTTGCAACTCAGTGTTTGCATTAATGAGGCTGTGCCTGTGCCCTCACCGGCAGCAGGGGGTGTGCTGTCCCCACCACACACTTGCCGCCTGTCTCCGTCCTGTCAGAGGATAAGGGTGTTTAGTGTGCACTGAGTGTCTTAAGACTGTGCTAAGAATTCTGTCAGATCGCTCAATGCCCACAATAACCCTGTAAAGTAGGAACAATAATCTTCACTTACAGAGGAAGACGTGGGCTCAGAGACGGTAAGGAATTTCTCCAAAGTGCAGAGCTTGTAAGGGCAGAGCCAATTCCCTGTCACTCCAAAAGCTGGTGCTTCTCTGTGTGTGTCCTTCACCCCTTTACGTAACAGCTGCTTCCTTAGGGCCTGCGGCGTTCCGGCAGTGTGCTAGGCGCGGGTACACTGACGGCGGAACAGGCACAGCGCCTTCCCTCACGCTGCTTGCGAGTCCCACGAGGGAGATGGACAGAGCCGAGGCTGTGTGGGCGGCCGTGCGTTCCTGTGGACGGCAGAGGGCGCTGTGGGGAGGTGCCTGGCCGGCAGCGGGGGCAGTGCCTGTGCCGGGAAGGCCTTCCTGGGAGTAGTTCTTAGCTGAGACCTTAGGGACTGAGCTGGAGTTACACTGGGCAGGGAGGTGAGGAGAGGGGACAGACGCGCTGCCCGGCTATAGGAGGGGCACGTGCCTCGTGGTGCTGGGAGGCCCGTGGGCCAGCAGAGAAGTCAGACACGGACAGGGCGGGCCTTACCCAAGAGCAGTACTGAACTTCAGTCTTGCATTACTTGCTCCTGGGAACGCAGACCAGCTCCTCAGGCTGCATCTGTGTTCCAGCTCTGACTGTGCTCCGGCCTCCTGCAGAAGTGGTCAGGCCTCCAGTTGCCCAGATGGGGCAGGTGTGCCGAGTGGCAGAGACCTCAGTTGGACCCTTGTCGCTGTTGGTAGCTTGCATGGCAAGGAGTAGACAGGAGTGCCAGAGCTGTGTTTCGTCATCGTTGTCTCTGGTTTGCAAAATGATTTAACATCTTTTACCCAACTATAGCCTGAACCTCCCTCTTCCTTCTTACCCCAGAGAGAGTCTGTCACCCAGCCCCACTGATCCCACCTCTCAAATAGCCTGGGATCCACAGATGTCGCCTGCACTGGGGGAGGAGCCGGAGCCAGATCTTAGAACACATGCCTGCTGGTTCCACTCTCCTGACAGACTCTTCAGTGCCGCCCACTCTGCCCTGCCCCCCACCCATCTCCGGATAAGCCCCAAATACTGGCACGAGCTGGGAGGCCTGCATGGCCTGACCCTTGCCTGCCTCCACCCCAGCCAGTCTCCCTGACTCTCCCCCTCCTTCACTGTCCTCCGGCCCCACCTGGGAGGACAGAGTCCACATGTGCCCGCTCACGCCACCTCCCTAGCGCGCAGCAGGTGGTAAATAAATACATGCTGAAGAGCAAGGTGGGTAAAACAATGGCAGCTTCTTCGTGGGAGGAGATAAAACATTAGCTGGGTTGATAGCTGTCCTGTACATGCTTGCACCAGGGCAGCTCTCTCTCTGGCCTGTGTGTCTGAGATGGGAGGCCCCAGGGGAAGGACATGAGGTCAGTGTGGAGTAAGATGTCTTTGAAATAATGCCCATGAGGTGTCGCCACGGTGGTGATGTAGGAGAGTCAGGCATTTGGATGACAGGCCTGGGCCAAGTCTCTAGAGAGGAACACTTTCCTCATTGAGGGCGCCATCAGGGTGGCCCAGTGAGAGTAGAATTTCTCCACATTTATGTCGGGGGAAGGTTAAAAATAACATTTCCTGCCAGCTTAGAAAATGGTGTCCACACACGAGGAAAGAAAGGAAACAACTTTGTTACTGAGTAATCACTCACTGGAACTGAGCTGCACCACGGGCGACCTGTTAGTGAGTCTGCAGAAACGGGAAAGGTCCCACCATTGACAGTCCGTTACCCACATGACCTCAAGGGTAATTGCAACCTGTCCTCTAGCACAAAGGCCAGACAGCAGTGTTGCTGAACGAGCTTTCACCCTAAGCTCCCCTGGTCAGTGGGAAGGCCATCTGTGCTGTTAAATGCCTTTCTCCGAAGGAAAAATAAGAGATCCTTAATTTCTGTGAGCAGGTAGCCAAGGTGCCTAGGCTAAACTCCACAGTGACGGGAGATGGGCTGTTGTGTTTCTGATGTTACCTGTGAGGGAGACGGCTCCAGGCCCTTCAGGGTGGGGAGCGTTCTCAGGTTTTACTTGTGGCTAGAGCTAGCTTATTTAGCCTTTAAAAAGACTTGTATACATACCAAAGGGACAGAGGAAGGATTTACAAACATTAGGTTTTTCAAAGAAATGCTCTAAGAAAAAGGAGGGAGAAAAGTCTCTTTCCCTTTTGGCATCAGGGAAAAGTTAGTTTTCAAAACCTGCTTGAACAGTGCAGTAGAATGTTGGACCGGAGCACGCACAGTCTAGGGGTTATTCTGGAGCTGGTTTGTAAGTGCATTTCCTGCAGTTGTGCATGGTTTGGATGCCTGCGAGTGGTCAGATCTAGCCCGTAACTTCCTGTACGTTGGTCTGAAGGAAAATGTGGATCCAGATTCTGCTGGTAGGTAACCCTTCCAGGACTTGTCCTCTGTAACATCCATAATGTCATTTCTCACTCCTACCCAATGTTAAAAACAGAATTCAACTGAATACATCTTAAAGATCTTACTGGCTTTCTCCAGCGATTCATGGACGGGGCAGTGTCCCATCCAACAGAGAGAGAGGAGCTCCGAGGAGCTGCACAAGGTGAAAGACTTCCCTGGGCAGGAGGGGGCGGGGACAGGAACTGAGGGCAAAACACAGGTTGGCTGGGCTGAGTCACCTTCCTTTAGTGGGTGCAGGGGTCTGTCGGCAGGTGACCTCCCTAGAGCTCAGCAGGGAATTCCTAATTCACTGGTTGAGATTCCATTTCTGGGAGAGGCTGTTACTGTAATCAAGTGAATTTTGGTGACGTGAGGCTTAGCATAAGTGACTCCATTTGGGATGTATTGTCTTGTTTTTCACACCAGTTACTCACATACAAGGCCTTTCTTTGGTAGGTAATGCTATGATTTTAACACAGAAATGAACTCTCCACTAATCTGTTCTGGAAGGTTGTGAATACAGGGGTGGAAGTTGAGATTGAAAGGATGTAGATTTCACTTGGAAGCTTCTTGCCACTCACCAGGGGACAGAATTCAACAAACTCTTAGAGTCTACCTGAGCTGTTCCTCCATCATCTTAAGTTCATGGTAACCTGAGACTTGGCCACTGACCTGCTCTCGCTGGAGGGAGAGGTCTGCTGATGGCAGCTGAAGTGATTGAACATTGCTTACCAGTAGTTTGAAATTGTTTGCTGTAATTAGCTCTTATTTTATTAAGTAAACTCATGTTTGTACTAGGAACACTAAGTTAAAGAGAGATGTCAACTTTTCCAGGTTTATGTAAGTTATTAAATTGGAAACTCTGTTAGAGAACTGTTAGTGCTTCAGAATTCTCTCTGAGTGCAGTGTATAATCCAGATTGGCTTAAATTATTAGCTAACCTGAATCAAAGAAATTGTACTGAGCAGTTAGCTTCTTTACATTCAGTTCTTAAAAGCCTTTGTATTCTGTTTGGATGGTTGGAACTGAGTTTAGGGATCTGTTCATCTCCTAGACAGTATTAGAAGCCTTCCTGGAGGGAGGGTGTAGCTCAGTGGTAGAGCATGTGCTTAGCAAGCTTGAGGTCCTGGGTTCAATCCACTGTACCTCCATTAAAAAAAATAAAATAAACAAACCTAATTACCTCCTTCCTCAAAAAAAAAAAAAAAAAAGAATCCTTCCTGTTTAAGGTTCCAGTTGAAGGATTAATTTTTTTTCTTATATGATCTTCTGTTTGATGCACTCAAGAGTTAGTGTGGATTTAGAGTCTGATACTTGGTTCAGATCTCTGTCTGCTGTCTGCCAGCTGTGTGACTTCAAGTGCTCTTTTCACTGAGCAGCTGGAAACGTGTCTACCTGGTAGCATTGCTGTGAGGATGAAATGAGACCATGGATGTGTGTTTAGCCCAGTGCGTTGCCACACTGAAAAGTTAGTATTAATATTTTTCTTTGCACAATAGCCACATATGGTAACAGGCTAAAAATTACTTTTTTAATATATGATTTGGATGTCTGTGTAATATTAATGTTTCAGTCAATTAAAGTTGTCATATATCAGAAACAGTCACAGAGCAGTCAAAAGGTTAATTATATTAGAAATAAAAATGTACTTCTGTTTGAGGGAGCAGTGTATAGAGTGCTTTCTGCCACCTTTCCAGAGGGCGAGGGTTGGTGACGTTAGGTCTCACAGCATTCCGTGACACGAAAACCGCAGCAAGAGCAGCCCCAGTATTCCTGTCTGTCGCCAAGGCTTTACAGAGGGTGAGCTGGGCTTACAAGTTGTGACAGAGAGTGGTTCTTCCATTCTTGCGCACGTACCTCCAAGGGCCCCACCTAGTAATTTGCACTGAGACTTGTGGTTTCTGTCACCACTGACTCTCTGGGGTAGCACTCGGGCCCCGCAGTTCCAGTTCCTGAAACCTGGGTGTGGGGCCGTGGGGCCAGCTGCCCGGCCCTCACCCACAGCCTTCCCCAAGCTCCCACTGTGCACCCGGCAGGACACGGAGAGGCGAGTCAGGAGGGAGAGTGCATGTGGGGGCGGGCCAGGTGCAGCCGGTGTTCTGGGGCCGTGGCGGGAGCACCGGGCAGCTCCGAGCTTTCTCTGGGATCTGACTCCCACCTTCAGGCTGAGAGACATGAAGCAGTGGTGGGGTAGGTCCCCGATAGACCCCTCCGTCACCTGACAGTTACCCCTTGTTCTCCTATCTCGTGACTGTCTTGAGACGCAGGTAGAATGGAGATTATTTCCCCGTTTTATAGGTCAGGAAACTGGGGTCCAAAGTGGATGAGTTCGAGCATCGGACAGCAAGTAAATGGTGGCAACGTTTTGACTCCAAACCAGTTGCTCCCCCATGAAGGAACTAGAGAGGCTGCATTTCACTCGCAGTGCTGGCCTGCCTCAGTTTAGAGCATCTGGATTTAGGAAGCCCAGGCTTACTAATCACTCAGGTTGAAGAGGTGAATATTTGCCCCGCAGAAGGACTTTCCAGCAAAGGTAGGTTCTCTAACCTAGGGCGTACAGATGGCCTTCGGGACACTGTGGATCTCCTGAAGTCATTTCTGCACCTTGCTTGTGTCAGCTTGCATTTTAGCAGAGACAGCAGTGATCAGGCCTTCCAGGGAGTCTACACTGGAAAAAGAGAATGCCACTCCCCCCACAGGTTTTTTAAAAATTCAGTAAGTAAATTCTTAAATTATGATAGTAATTATTTTTTTCAGGCAATGTTTCTCAAATAGTAACTCTCCAAAAAGTTTGTTTGAAAATTGTTTTGAAATGTAACTTAAAAAAAAAATGTATGACTTTATAGGAAAATGTCTGTTATGTTCCCCAGTATGTTGCATGTGGTAGAGTAGTGTATTGTTTAGAGGTATATCAAATAATGAAATGGAGAATGAAAAAAAGAAGGTTGATTCATTGTCCATTGGCAGATAAAGAGAGAAAAGGAAATTTAAACTACAGTTGATCCTTGAACATGTGCTTTTGAACTACAAAATCCATAGGTTTAATACAGGCAAGTTATTAAACAAAACACACCAGCAATTGTACTGTCTCCAGAGGGGAAAATCAGAACCTGGAGTTCCTACAGTGTAGTGTCCAAAATGGCTAATTTTCAAAAAAATTTTACAAAAAAAACAAGAAAGTGTGACTTGTACCAGGGGAAAAGCAGTCAGTGGAAGCTGTGTCTGAGTTGGCCCAGATGTTGGGCTTAGCAGAGACTTCAAAACAGCTCTCATAAATATGTTGAAAGAACTAAAAGATGCCACATTTAAAAGAATTAAAGGAAAATCCACAAGTAGTTGATCCGACTACAGAAGTAGAGCGTGTAACAGAGGACCGAGTGGGAGCTCTGGATTTGAGAGTACAGTCATGAAGTGAAAGATCCTTTAGCGGGACTCGGGTGCAGATTTGAGATGACAGTGCGCCTGAAGAGGGTGAACAGAAATGGCCCAGTGTGCAGCACAGACGAGGGTGAAGACAGGTGAACAGAGCCTCAGGAATTGTGGGGCAGCATCAAGGGTCCCAGAAGAAGAGGAGACAGAATGGGGCAGAAAAGAATATTTGAAGAAATAATGTCCAAAAATCTCCAAATTTGATGAGAAACACTGTATTGCATTGTATTCCTATTGCTGCTATAATGAGTTACTACAAACGCAATGGCGTAAGCCCCTACGCATTATTATTGGACAGTGCTGGAGGTCAGAAGTCCTGGAATCAGTCACAGACTATCACTTTGCCGTATACCTGAGACTGACGCAACACTGTAAGTCAACTATGCTTCAACTAAAAAAAAGCGGGTTAACAAACAAAAGCCAACAGTTTGTTGTCTCAGGAAACCTACCTGGAATATAAAGACGCAGATAGATTGAAAGTATAGGGGTGGAGAGAGAGATGCCAGGCCAGCACTGATCAGAAGAGAGCAGGACTAGCTGTGTTCATTTCAGACAGAGCAGACTGCTGAGTAGGGAAGGGGACCGGGAAGAGAGAGGGACACGGCATCGTGTAAAGGGGCCGGGGCTCCAGGACAGCGGTCCTCAGTGTGTGTGCTCTTATCAACAGAGTGTCACAGACGTGAGGCAAAAACTGACAGAACCGTAAAGGGAAGTGGGTGGAACACCTCCCTATCAGAAGCGGACAGACCCAGCAGGCAGAAAACCAGTAAGGGCATGTTTGGACTCAGTGGTCCGTCAGTCCACTGGATGCGGTCGACGTCTGTAGGCTCCTTCCTCCAACAGCAGTGGATTGCAAGTCTTCAAGTTCACATGGAACATTCTCCAAGACAGACCACATTTTGGGCCATAAAACACACCTTAACAAATGTAAAAGAAAAGAAATCATATAATGTCTGCTCTCAGACAACTGGGGGATTAAAGGAGAAACCAGCACAGAAAGATGGCTGGAAGATCCCCAAATGCTTGGAGATTGGACAACATGTGTCCAGATAACACACGTGTCAAGGAAGAAATTGCAAGAGAAATTTTAAACTATTTCGACCTAAATGGAAGTGAAAATACAGCTTATCAAAACGTGGGATGTAGTGAAAGTGGTGCTTAGAAGGAAATTTATAGCATTGAATTCATGGATTAGGACAAGGAGGAAGATCTAAAATCAGTCATTTACACTTCCACTTCAGGAAACTAGAAAAAGGAGAGCAAGTTAAGTCCAAAGCAGAAGAAAAATAATAAAAATTAGAGTAGAAATCAGTGAAATTGAAAAGAGGAAATCAATAAAATCAGCAAAACCAAAAGCCGGTCCTTTGAAGAGATCAATAAAATTGATAGACTGGCTAACTAAGAAAAAAAAGACAAACTGTTCGTATCAAAAGTGAACAGGTATCCCATGGACATGGAAAGGATAATGAAAGAATATTGTGAGCAACTGTATGCCCACAAACTTGATACCCTAGATGAAAACGCTGGACAGAATCTGCCAGAACTCATGAAGAAGAAACAGACAAGCTGGACTGGCCTGAAGCTGTGAAGGAAGTGGAGTGAATGATGAATCGTGCTCCAGACCAGAAAGCCCCGGGCCTGGGTGGGCTCCCTGGTGAATTCTACAGAACTTTAGAGGGAGAGATCATACCAGTTCTCTGCAGACTTGTCCAGGGGATAGAAATAAGGGGAACCGCCCCCCCCCCCGCCCCCAGCCCACTCTGTTTACCCTGATAGCAAGTGAAAGGAAACAACAGGCGAGTATCTCTCAAGAACATATATGCAAAAATTCTCAACAAAACACCAGCAAATCAAATCAGTGTGTATAAAGAATCACGCCATGACCAAGCAGGATTTATCCCAGCATGAAAGGCTGGTTGACCACTCAAACCCAATTAGTGTAATCCATCACATTCACAGGCTAAAGAAGAAAAACCATGTGATTTATCAATGGGTGAAGAAAAGCATGAGACAGAATTCCATACCCATTTATGACAAAAACTCTCAGCAAACCAGGAACAGAAGGGAACTTCCTCAACTTGACAAAGAGCATCTGCCAACGACCCACAGCTCGTCTCAGCCCACTTGATGGTAGGAACTTGAAGCTCCCTGCTGAGGTTGGGACGAGGCGAGCTTGCCCCCTCACTTCACTGCTTCTCCGCGTGGCACTGTGTGTGGGGTGTGGGGGAGAACCCCGCCTGCACTGCCGAGATCCAGGGGGCCAGACATTGTTGGGGCGCAAGGTGAAAGGGGCCTTTCCGGGTGGAGGATTTTGCTGATGACAAGCAGGAGGCCCACAGGGTTTCAGAACATGGGGCTGGCTGGGAGATGGGGTCAGAAAAGGTGGTGCCGCAGTAGTTTGAGGTTTGGGAGCCTGGGGAGGTCTGGGGGACCTGCCCTTCCTGTGGTGACTGACTAAACGGGGATTGGGGGCGTGATGAGACTGGCCCGGTGGTTTCCAGGAAGATGGGGCAGTGAGGCTGGGTGATGGGGTGGGGTGTGGGGCTGTCCTGGGGGCTTCTACTGGACTCCTGTTGACAGAAGCTGGAGGAGAGGTGGTTCCCTGGCCCCGGGGGTGGAGGGTGGCACATCTCTCCTGGTGACAGCTGCAGAGAGCTTCAGTGGCTTCAAACTTAGTACCCGTTGAAGTCATCAGAGGAGGATAGGAGTCGTCCAGATTCCCAGGTGTCATCCTTTCTGTTGTTGCAGATTTCAGAGGTCCGCAGCAGGTGAGGCCCTGGAGTGCATTTTAACGGGTGCTTCTACAGTGAGAAGTGCTCTGAGCCAGCTCGTTCACAAAATATGCAGGAGGTGAGGACTGGAACGGTCTGGTGACTTACTCTGCAGTTGCCTGGTCGCCATGCCACCAGGGGTCCAGATCAAGACCCCCGCCCCCGACCTTGCTACCCCATGTGGACGCCACTGTAACGTGACATTGGCCTCTCTGTTCCTCTTGGTGTCTGAGTTGTGGTATTTATTAGCTAGTTTGCTTTTGTAAGGTTGACGTTTAAAGTGTAGCTAATTATTTCCTTTTCTGGCCTCATTTTAGCGAAGTTGAGCATGAAGGAGAAACGATAGAAACACTCACAGGCACGCGGAGCAGACAACTACAGCCGACCCGTAGACTCACCCAGCGCCAGCCGCCGTGGGCTCGCTGTCCCGCTGGGAGGTCGAACACTTAGATCCTCCCTTTCCTGACTCAGATTTGACTTTTAAATTCGTTTGCTCTCACCTGTTATGTGGCCAGGCTTATTAATGCTTACATGACCAGGCGAATCTTTGTAATCAGTGTCTGTTGACTTCCTGGTTTAAATGCTGTGTGAAAAGAGAGCCTTTATGCTGTTGCACACGCTTAACAATAAACATGGTGACTGCTTAAAAGACGCTTTGGATTTAAGGTCTTTTTTTGTTTAAATATAGGCCCTGGAGTTGGCCAAGTCGTATTTTCTAAGCCTGAAGAGGCTCTGAGAGAGAAACGAGAGGGGAAAACACATATGGGGAGAACCTAAGTCTGCCAGCGGCGTTTGGCCTGGTGGCTTCTGTGGCCTGGCCTGAGGAGACACTGCCGTGTCCCGAGGGAGCTGCTGGGGGGGCGCCAGGAAAACACGGTGGCAGAGCACTTGCTAGGCTATTTTTGGATGGAAGCTTAGAAGCTGGCTCTGGAGAAGCGCTCCGGCTGCCATGCCGCTTTCTCCTCTCGTCCTTCCAGGACGTGTTTTTGGCGTGAAAGTGCGTGCACTGCAAATCTGACGTAGAGGCAGTATAAAAACTGCTTCGGGTGAAAGGCCGTTTCCTAGTTAAATTTCACAGTGGTATTTTCTGGCTCCAAAAATACCTTGGAACTCAGGGTGAACCATTACCCTAAGTAAATTGATTGAGAGACACAGCAGGAGACAGAGGCAAAGAATTTCTCCAAGTCAGTGAGGAAACTAATTTGTTACAGTTTAAAACAATTTGATTTCAACCATGAGTCTACTTGAAATTAGACAGTATTTAATGTTTAACCTTTTATGAGTGACATAAAATGTTTTTTATTCTGGTGAGATATACATGACATAAAACTTCCTTTTGAACCATTTTTAGGTGTATAGTTCAGAGGTGTTAAATGCATTCAGAATGTGTGCCACCATCACCACCACCCATCTCCAGAACTCTTCATCTTGTGAAGCTGAAACTGTGAATTCATTCAAAAGTAATGAATTCCCTTTCCCTCCCTTGTGCCCAGCCCCTGGTGACCCCAATTCTGCTCTGTGTCTGTAAGGATTTGGCTACTCTAGAGTTCTTGTGTAACGGAACTCATGCAATATTTGTGCCTTTGTGTCTGGCTTATTTCACGTAGCATAGTGTCCTCAGGGTTCATCCACGTTGTAGCAAGTGTCGGAGTTCCCTTCCTTTCTAAAGTTGATGAATACCCTATTATATGTATATATCAAGTTTGCTTTTCCATTCATTGATTGATGGACACTTGGGTGGTTTCCATCTTTCATCTGTTGTGACTAATGCTGCAGTGAATGTGGGTGTTCAGATGTCTCTTCCAGACCGTGCTGGCAGTTCTTTTGAGTATGTCTAGAAGTAGAATTGCTGGGTCGTATGATAATTCTATTTTTAATTTTTTGAGGAATTTCCATACTGTCTTTTCAGTGGCTACACCATCTTGCATTCTCGTCCACTGTGCACAAGGACTCTGATTTCTCCACATCTTCCCATTTAACTGTTTTCTGGCTTTTTGACAGTGGCCGTCCTAATGCATGTGAAGTGGTTTTTTGTTGTTTTCATTTGTGTTTCACTAATGACTGGTGATAATTGAGCAGCTTTTCATGTAGGTATTGGGTGTTTTTGTCTCCTTTTGGGAAGCGTCTATTGAAGTCCTTTGCCCATTTTTGGATCAGGCTGTTGGGGTTTTTTGTTTGTTTGTTTTTGACAGTTAGGAGCTCTCTATCCTGGACCACATACATGATTTGAAAATATTTTCTGCCACCCTGTGGGTTACATTTTTACTTCGTGAATAGTGTCTTTTGATGCACAACATTTAAAAATGTTCACGAACCAGTTTATCTAGTTTTTCTTTTGTTGCCTGTCCCTATGGCATCTGACCCAAAAACTCATTACCAAGTTCAAAGTCATGAAGCTTTTGCCCTATGTATCCTTCTAAGAAACATGTTTTAGGTCTTACATTTAGGTTCTTGATCCATTGTTAGTTAATTTTTGTATAACGTAAGTGTCCAACTTTGTTCTTTTGCATGTCGGATATCCAGTTTCCTTAACACCATTTGTTTGAAAGACTCTCCTTTCCCCATTGAATGGTTTCACCACCCCTGTCAAAAGCCATTTAACCATTATGTGAGGGTTTATTTCTGGGCTCTCTATTCTTTTCCACTGGTCTAATGTCTTTATGCCAGCACCACACTGTTTTGACTATTGTAGCTTTATAGTTAAGTTTTGATACCAGGAAGTGAGTCCTCCAGGTTTGTTCTTCTTTTTCAAGATTCTTTTGACTATTCAGGGAACTTTGAGAATCCATATGAATTTTAGGATGGTTTTCTTTTGCAAAAAACATCACTGAGATTTTGATAGAGATTGCATTGACTCTGGAGATTGCTTTGATTAGTATCAACATTTTGTTTATTTTTATTTCTTGATTTTTGTTTTGGGAGGTAATTAGGTTTATTTATTTACCTACTTATTTTAATGGAGGTACTGGGGATTGAACCCAGGACTTTGAGCATGTAAGCACATGCTCTACCACTGAGCTCTACCCTCCCCCAACAAACCTCTCAGCTTTTGTTTGTCTGGAAACGTCTTAGTTTCTCCCTCACTTTTGGAGGACAGTTTTGCCAGATACAGGATTCTCTAGGTTGACAGCTTTTTTCTTTTAGCACCTTGGAATATAGTGCCCCATTGTCTTCTGTCCTCCAGCGTCCGTGTGAGGAATCTGTGGATACTCTTGTACGTGGCTGGCCACGCCTCTCTTGCAGCCTTCACGAGTCCCTGGCTTTGCCTTGAGAACGTTTGGCTGTAGCATAACGGGGCGTGGGTCCCTTTGGGTCCATGTTACCTGGAGTTCATGGAGGTTCTCTCTGGGTGTGGGTATTTGTGTCTTTCATCGAGGCTGGGGACTTTCCAGCTACTTTTCCTTCAAGTATTCTCTCTGCCCCTTTCTCTCTCCTCTTCTTGAGGCTCCTGCAGCGCAGACGCTAGTCTCCAAGAGCCTCGCGCTGCAGGCTTCCCTCCCTGCCCCCGCTCCGTAGATTCAGTCCCTGCCCTTGTCCCGTCTTCAGGTTCACTGATTCTGTCTCCCGCCTGCTCAGATCTGTCTTTCAGTCCCTCTAGTGAATGTTTCAGTTTAGTTTTGTTCTTTTCAGCACTTATATTTCCACTTGTTTTTGTTTGTTTGTTTTTAGGGTTTTTGTTTCATTACTGGTATTTCCTTTTTTCATACATTGTTCTCTACTTTCTCTGCTTGAGTTTTTTGAACGTGTTAGGCAGTTGTTTTTTTATCTCTGTCAGGTACATCTGCCTTCCGATCTTTTCAGGGACAATTTCTGTTTTGTTTATTTTTCCTTTGAATAGGCCGTGGTTCCTGTTACTTTGTATGCTGTTTGACTTTTTTCATTGAAAACTGGACGTTTGACTCTAACGTAACTCTGGATGTCAGATTTTCCATTCTCCAGCGTTTGCTGCTTTTGTGACTGTTCTTGTTCATTCTCTTTTCTTTTTGGTAGGCTGTCTTGGTGCCAAGCATCAGCCTGATGTAGAAGTGTGAGGTCTTCTAAAGTCCTTCCTGAGCCTGTGCCTCTCCCTGGGTGTGTTGGCCACTTTCTCATTTTCCACACACATTCAGCTGCTTTCAAGTATCCTGCTTGTAGTACTGGCACCCAAAAGGGGGGAGGAGAAGAGTGAAGGGGAGTAAACAGCACCGGCCCTCTAAATCCCCGCAGTCACCTCTCCCCGAGTGCTGCCCCTCCTCGTCTGCCGCAGTCAGAGCCCAGAGCCCCGACCTCGGGGGACAGGCTCCTTGTTGCCCAGCTTGTTCCTGCAGGCGTGTGCATGGCTGCCTGCCCTGGGGTGGACCCTGGGAGCTGCTCCTGTGCTTGGAGCTGAAACTGGCCACAGCTGACCGTCCCTGCCTCTCCAGAGTTTGCCGGGCTTCAGCAGACTCCAGAGCTTCAGAATAGTTACATCTGAGAAATCCTGTGCGGGCGGGGAGATGGGTGCCTGGTGCCACCTGCTCCATTGTCCTCCTAGAACCCTTCTGACGTGCATTTTATTTGCTTCTCTTTTTTACTGTTTGTCTCTCCCATTGGTGTTACATCTCCATGAGGACAGTGATCTATTTCCTGTTTTGTTCACTGTACCGCAGAGCCTGGGGAAATTGACACACAGTAGGTGCTCAGTAAATACTTGTCAAATGAATCTCTTCTGTAGTAGATAGTGGGTAATTGTGCTCAGTCTTGAGAACTGGGTCTTATTCTAAAGTTCCTGAAGCTGACACCTGTGCGCAGTTCCTGTTAGTTACTCTGGTTTGGGCTCCAGCAGCTCCTTTAAACACAATGGACCCAGCTTCATGTTTACCTTGGTACCTCGACTGTCTTATTGATACTGATCCATGTGATTTTTTTAAGGTAACAACCTAAACTCAAGAGTCACAAACGAGCAGCTGCCCTGAGCTGGGCCGTGTGCCATGTGGCCAGCATGCTGGTTTGGGTAGTTCTGACTTTGAATCAGCTTCAGGTGAGGCTCGTCCTCTAGACAGGCCACCTTATCACAGTTCTAGTTGTTTAATTTTTATGTTTCTTTGTTGATTGTCAGCCTGTCCGTCTAGGTTGTGAGCTCCACGTGGTCCCTTGGTGTGTCGCCCTGCAACCCAGGCCCAGCCAGTGCCTGGTAGGTGAGCAGTGCGCCCTGGAGTCTGCAGCACGGGAGGGGTGCACAGAGGAGTAGCCTGGCCTCTCATCAGACACACTTGAACATGAGCAGCCCTTAAAGCTGCCGGTGTGGCTGCCTTGGCTCGGCTCCTTTCTGAGGCCCTCTCTGGCACTGCCTGTTTCCCGTCGGTTTGTGAGCCAGCAGCATGTTTGTTCAGGGGTTAGCATCTACACAGCGCTTTCCATGCGGCTTCTTGTTGGCATAATCATCCTCGTTTTGAAATTAGGACACTTCGTTGCAGACAGAGTAGATCTGCATGCGTCACGCAGCAAGGACGCGGCCGGGGGCTTGAACCCGGCTCCCCGTGCCGACTTGGTGCCCTCCTGCTGCGCCTCCTGCCAGGGCCTGGAGAGCGGGTGGGTCCCTCTGGCGCCTCCCAGCAATTCTGAATTCACCTGCTAAAGCACATTAGAAACCACGGTGGTTTTGTGACCGGGCGTCCGGGTAGCCGTCCTAAGTGCTGTTTTCAACAGCGGAACTGAGACCTTGGCCACAACGAGCAGTCAGCCTCCAGCGCCCAGGCCTGCATCAGTGGCCCGGCTGCAGGGTCTTGAGCTGTGCCTGGCACCACCTTTGCCCTCCCAGCGGGGCCCCGCGCAGCACCTGCCCACATCTCACGGGGAGCAGTGCGTGCTCCGCACGGTCGCTCTCCCCGGGCTGGACGCTCAGGGGCCGGTCTGAAACTCTCAGGCCTTCCATTTGCTTCGATCTTCACTAATGCCAGCCCGTGTGCCTTTACCTGGGGGGCCCTGAGGCTGGCATCTGAAAATACCCCACAGTCCCCTCGTCCATGGCCTGTGCCAGCATTCCAGAGCGGCCTGCTGACCTGAAGGTGTCCTATGGCCTCCGGTCCAAGTCACTCGGTCCCAGGTCAGAAGACCAGACAAGACACGGTGCCAGGACCTGCTGCTGGGAGGTGGCCGCTGTCTCAGGTAGGGTCCTGTCTTTCCTTTTCAGTTGAGGATGGCCTCTGCTGCCGCTTCTTGCACACTTGAGACCAAGAAAGAGCGGCTTTCCTCTGCTTTTGCTTTCTGAAATGTGATACGTATTTTCAGATGTATTCTCAGATGTGGGTCATAAGCATGACCCGTAGCTGAGGTCACCTTTAGTAGGACAGCTGTGTGGAGCTGGCATTGGTGATGGAATGCAGGAGGTGGAGGGCCGGGGGACCAGACCCCGACTGCTTTTGCTGCTGTGAAGCCCGGCCTGCCCCGGCCTCAGCGTCCTGGGCAGCTGGCCAGCTGGAACCCCTCTCTGCCCTTCAGCCCGATCTCCTTGTGCACAGCCTGGTAAATTGTTTTGTGACAAATCCGTACAGACCTGAAGTCATTACCGTTTTTTGACTTTGGAGGGTTTTCAGATCCCTTCCTTTGACTTCCAGGTGTGGCTGTTAAGGGTTTAATTTCTATGTGTGAGGTTTCTGAGGAGATTCCAGCAACCTGTTTTTGCTGATGGTTCATTTTATTTTATTTTTAATGCTTGTTTGAGAGGAGAAGGGAGCTGGGGAACGGACTCCATCTGTGTGGTGCACGATCGAGTCTGGGCTGAAGGGTGGAGGGGAGCAGGCGGCGGAGGGGTGCTGCCTGCTCAGAGTTGAGCTCCTGATGAGAGACTTGTTTCTAACTTTCTAGCTGGAGGTTTTAAGGAGCCTCAGGAGGAAGCAAGCGCAGGTGAATCCCAAGTCACAGCCAGAGCCCATGAACGTCGGCACCCGGGAAGGCCCCTGCTCCTTTGTCACTCTGTCCCCTGGGGTGGGAGCGCCGAGTCTGCGAGCTGAGTGCCGAGCTCCCTACCTCGCCTGTGGGTCCGGTCAGGCTGCCCGTCACCCCCAGTCCAGAGAGAGTGGATGTGCCTGGTGGGCGGGGTGCTCCATGCTCCTGGACCAGGGTCTCTGGCTTTACCCGAGGGGCTGCCTGTCCCTCTCTGGCTGGGGTGCCACGCAGCTGAGTGGCCCTCGCTCCACTCGCTCACCTCCAAAGGTGGGAAAGTGTGAGCAGGACTCTTTCCCACTCACTGCCCCCCTTTCTTTAACCACCAATCTTGTCTTCCTAGTTATTTCTGCAACCAGCAGTTAAGAAGCATTTTGGTATAAAATGCAAAATTTGTAAACATGTCATATGCCATTTACAAAAAACCGGCCCCCTTGACCTTACGTGGGAGATTTACTTCCTGATCTGGAAACGTGGCCAGTCAGGACACAGCCTCTTCCTCTGCTCTGGCGCTGTCCCTTTTCTCAGACGAGGGAGGCCCCCGGACACCCCAGCAAGGCTGTAGGGCTGGGTGGCTTCGGGTCTTGCCCTCTGGCCGTCTTGACCTGCTCCCCTCCACCGCCCGCCAGGTGAGACCAGAAGCAGTCAGCTCAGCTGCCTCTGAGCCCCTGGGAGGCCCGGGGCCGCCGGTGTGGCCACGTGCGCTGCAGTAAAAGGTGGAGGGTTTTCAGAATCTGAAAAGCACCCACAGACAGTTGGGATTGCCCGTCTGACCGGCTTCACCGGGTCGGGGGCTGGCACTGAAGCTGAAGCTGACTCCGAATAAACGGCCCTGGGGGCTTCTCCCACCACCATCCCGCGTCACTGGTTCTGATTTTCTGTTTGTTCTGATTCTTTAAGAACGTGCCAGACTGAATGCATCTGCGCTTTTCTTACAGAAAGTGGGCGAGGATGGACCCCCTTAACCTGGCACCATCTTTGCCTCGAGCAGAGGGGCCCCCGGGGCCAGGAGACCCGGGCTGGCTGGTGAGGTTGTGTTGGGCGCCTGAGGAGCACCAGACGCGTATGAGACGGTGTGTGGTTCTCTTTCCTTCACGTCAGCTTGCTGCCGGGGGCTTTAAACAGGCGTGCGGAAGCATGGTGTATCGGCGTGCTGCCCCAGCGGGAGTCCCCCCCCCCCCCCCGGGGTGAGAAGGGTGGACGGGCGCTGCGGCCTTGTCTGCTCTCCCCTGGCCATGTTGGCCTTGGAGATTGTTGGGCTGTGGGATTCTGAGCTCTGACAAAGTTGGGGTCTCTTTTTCCCTGTACGTTAATTTAGTTAAACCAAAGGGTTTATGAAGGTGTAAAAATAACTACAGAACTATGTGTTTAGTGAGCTTCCTTTATTTCATAAACCAGAGACCCTTTCCACTACCTTGAAATCTGATTTCTGGGACATTGATTTCTGGGCTTTTGTTCAGTTGTGGGTGGTGACAATGCTTGCTTGTCCAGCTGTCTCCTGAGCCCTGACCCCGGGCCCGGGGCTGCGTGCATGTTTCCACGTGTTAACTCATCGGACTCCCAGCAAGCTGCCTCACACACAGTGGAGCTGAGGCCCCTCCCTGCCCAGTAAGGGGCTGAGTCAGGAAGTGAGCCCCCAAGGGCCCGTCCTGTAACCCCAGTGCTGCTGCTGAGTGTTTTCCAGGTGGTCTCTGGAACATCTGAACTTCAGGAGGCAACGGGCTGTGAACTGGTGCTCGACTCTCAGACCGCTCAGTGAAGCCCGGGGTCTGAGGCGGGCAGACTCCACAGGGCCGCGGTCTCCAGGAGCCCGTGGAGCGGCCCGTGGAGCGTGTCCGCCGCTGACCCAGGGGCTGCGCCTGTCCCCCCACGAGCAGCACCCCCTCCCTGGGCCCCTGGGCGTGGCTGGGCCTCCAGCGATCCGGGCCAGCAGGGTGCTCGCAGGTCCTGGGACCGCCGCGGGGGTGGAGCTCTCCTTGCCCGGCCGTCCCCTGGGTTGGTATCTGCACCCCCCGCCTTAGTTTATGACATGAAAGTTCTGAGCTTGTAACTGTCTCGGGGCCTACCTGTGTTTTCTCTCTTGGTCGTGACACTTTTGTGGCCAAGCTACGCTGACAGACTGGCCGTCGTTCCTGCTCCCAGAGGTCACCCTGCCGTCCTCGGGGGAGGGGGCGCTGGTGCCTACCTTCCCCCTTTCTGAGGGCTTCCCACGTGCCAGGCAAAGGGTCCCTGGGCCCTCTCCTCTGCCCTAGGACTCGCCTGGCCTGAGTGTCCAGTTGAGGGCGCGGCTGGTGCCAGCGGCGCCTGCTAAGAGCTTGACACCTCAGAGCCACTTCTGCGTGTGGGCTGGGGGGGCATGTCCGCTTGACGGGCAGGCGCCGTGTTTTCTCAGAAGTAGGGCAACGGAGGTTGGTGGGAAATAGTCATTTTTGCAGATGTTTGTCCAAGACTGTTAGTTTCTCGCGTTGATCAGGACTGTAGGTGTGTTTGGAAAGGCAGGTGAGAATGAAGCTCGGGCGACACTTGAGGTGGGAGCAGAGCCCTCTGGCTCAGGTCAGGGTGGCCCTTCCCAGGCCTGGATGTCGGGACCAGGGCCGCTGAGGCGCAGGTGTGTCTGCGCTGGGGTTCCG